>NC_080837.1:49049632-49365525 GCF_030435755.1 Ochotona princeps | reverse complement strand
CATGGAAGATTGAATTGAGTCGTGGGCTCCTAGCTTAAGCTTGGCCTGGCCCTAGCTACTGCATGTATCTTGGAACAAAAGAAAGATATGTCTATCTGTATTTCTGTTTTGCAAATAAGAAAAAATAGATTAAAAGGTATTTTTGAAAATATTTATTAACCTGAAACACAGAGTAATAGAAAGAAACATCTTCCACCTGATGATTCACTCTTGAAGGGTTGTAAAAATCAAGGCTGAACTGGACAGAATTCAAGAGCTAGAAACTCCATCTGGGTTTCCTAAATGAGTAGTAGGAACCCAGGTATTTGGACTATCTTATGCTGCTTTTTCAGGTACATTGACAGGCAACAGAACTAGAAGCATAGCAACGGGGACTTGAAAGGCACTCTGAAATGGGATGCATTGTAAGTGGCCGCCTAATCCACTACACAGTATATTACAATACTACTGACACCTATGTAGGAGAAGCAAATGGAGCTCCCAGATCAATGATTCAACCAGGCCCAGCCCTGGCTGTTGGAACAACTGGAAAATGAGCGAGGAAATGAAAGAGTTTCTCTCTCTCTGTTAATCAGCCTTTGAGATAAATAAACAAATAAGCTTTTGTTCCCCCTCCCCCAAAAGTAATACAGTATAATTAAAAAAAGATGATATACAAAAGGGGATATAAGACTCAGGGACTATTCTTTTGTTTTTAAGATTTATTTACTCATTTATTTGAAGGACTGAGTTACAGAGAAAAAGACATACACATTCAGAGAGGAACAAAGAGGGAGGAAAATGGAGAAAGAGAGAGTGATTCAGTCACTTCTCCAGAAGGCCTCAATGCCAAGGGCTGAGTGAGCTTGAAGTCAGAAACCAGGAACTCCGTTGGTCTCCCATGTGAGTGCTCGGACCCAGCTATGTGGGTCATCTTCTGCTCTCCTGGTACATTCGCAGGGAGCTGGATCACAGGTGGAATAGCCAGAACTCTAATAGGCACTCATAAGAGCTGCTAGCATTGCAGGTCACAGCTTAACCTATGGCACTACATCTTCCCCTTAGTCTTTTTCTTGGATAGTAAAGGCACACATGATTTTTACTGACAGGAAGAGTAGGGCAGAAGATGAGTGTGATGGTACATTTGGAAATAAAAGCAATACATGTGAGAAAGCTGAAGCAGGTAAATGGAGGACATTTCTTCAATAATGGGAGATAGGCAAGAATGGATACTGATGTAGAGATTTGTACAGTCTGTGACATGTAACAGTATTTAGACTGTATCATTTGCTGTGATCCAAGCTCATGCCATGAGAAGTTGGGGAGCTGTAAGGACCAGATTTTGAGGTGCCAGAGGTTTCCAGAAACATGCTAGAATCTCTTGAAAGCATTTATATGTAAGACAGTTCCTGGCTCTTGCCAAATGCTGAAGACATGTTGTTGAACAAACAGAGCTCTGCGAGAACTTTAGGTAGAACACTAGATTTACTCCAAGTTCCTCTTCAGCTGGAAAACAAAGATGCATTCTGGCATCTGGTTGAATTAATTAAAAACACTTTTTGCTGCTTTAAAGGCTCAATTACAAAAACACTCACCAGTTTGCTTCCAGCGAGGCCTACAGGTTGTGCAAACAAGATCTCAGGCAAGCAGTAAGTTTTATGTATCATCAGTGGCCCTCATCTTCTAATCCATTCAAGCAAAAAAAAAGGGGGGAAGTTTTGAATATACAAACAGCAGAAACACCATAATTACAAACAAATGACCACTTTGTAATTTTGTCAATAATTTACATGGACAAATAATATGTTTATAACATTGTTTCTTGTTTTCAAAGCACATTCTTTTGTTGTCATTTTTAAAAGTCCATTTTATTGGTTCATATTTGAGATTGTTTCCTAAAGGCATTTCTTAAGATAGGTAGTCTGAGTAAAAATGTTCTAAACCTGCTGGTAAGTCTCAGAGTATTGATTATCTTCTAATCTAGTCTTGACTTTACCTTGAAACTTTAGCCATAAGATTTACAAGATTTTCTCTTCACTAAAAGCTATCATCTATAATCCTTGCACTCCCTCATTTCAGAATCTAGATGACGGAATGTCACTTTCCGTTACCTTTATAAACTCCCAAATCAAAGTTTCTAATATCAACCCTTGCCTCACTCATCACTCTTGCTTTCCACCTTACAATTTATGGTTAATTCTTTACCACCTCTTGACACTTTCTCTCTGTAGGGTTTGCACGGTCAGCACAGCTAAACGGGATTCTGAAGTCAAACAGCTTTAAAAGTTCCACAAATTTCACTGAGGAAATGCGAAAACATAAAAACAGTGCATGTCAAAATGTCATCCCATGTTGACAGTAAATCACTTAGCTAACATTTAGTTTGTCTTTGGTGTATTATCAGGAACCACTCACAGCTCTGTCTGTGCTGCTACGTGTGCCTGTGTGAGTGTGTGTGTGTGTGTGCATCTGTGTTTCAGAGCCATTTCTTAAGCCCAGAGAAAATACTGCTGTTTTCGCTTCCATCCTTCTTTTTTAACCTTTTACAAATAGCCAAAATAATGTATGGATGTGCGATTTTGCTGTCCTTTTCTTCCCGATGCAGGCAATAAAAGTTGATTTGCACTAACAAGCTAAAAGCTCTGAGTGCTACCAAACTGTGATGCATTCCAGGAGGGAGGGCAGCTCTCAGAACCCATGATGGTAGAAAGCTTTTTCACAATAGACCCCACGAAGATTTAGGATCCAAGGCTGGGATTTAATCTACTGTTCAGAAGCCAGCTGGTATGGAAGAAAAGATTCCTCTGAAAATTGGTAGAAATGTAGAATGTCTTCTGTTTCTTCTGCTTTTACTTTCCATAGAGCCACCCCCACCCCGCACGACAGCCATGTCCCTTTGAACTTTCCCTTCTCTCATGTAGTCTTGGCAAGGATTCTGATTCTAAGAGTCTTACAGCATTACTCAGTAACAAGTTATAAAGTGTATTTGTGAGAAAATATATGCTAACCACATACACACTACAAATAACCCATGTCATGACACTAACTGGCAGTTAACATTTCCAATAATTGCAAAACAAAGTGAGAAATACTGCCAAAGAAAATGTTAAGAATGAAAATTCCACTAATAACATTCATCTGCTATTCCCTTTTGATATTTCATCAACAAATGGACTCAATATGCTTGAGAAGGTGTTACTTCAGTTCTACATGGAATCATGACCCAGAAATACTGAAGTATATATTTTCTTGGGGAGATTGAACAGCAAGAATTAACCTTTGGGCATGGCATGATGGCGTAGCAGCTGAAGTCCTCATCTTGCACTCTCTGGGATCCCATTGGGCACCAATTCTAATCCCGGCAGCCCTGCTTCCCATCCAGCTCCCTGCTTGTGGCCTGGGAAAGCAGTGGAGGATGGCCCAAAGCCTTGGGACCCTGCACTCATGTGGGGGATCTGCAAGAAGCTCCTGGCTCCTGGCTCCTGGCTCCTGGCTTTGGTTCGGCTCAGCTTCGGCCATTGCAGCTGCTAGGGGAGTGAATCATCGGATGTAAGATCTTCCTCTCCCTGTCTCTCCTCCTCTATGTATAGCTGACTTTCCAATAAAAAATAAATAAATCTTAAAAAAATAATTGACCTTTGAGGCTTATTTTGGAAACTATCTAATTATCTGAACATCAGGGAAATGGGTGGGGAGAAAGACAGAGATGAGGAGAGAAAAAGAACGGTAGAGAGATCTCTACTTCCAAAATAGCCACAATGATCAAGGCTGGCCCAGGCTGAAAACAAGAGTCCAGGATGCCTTTGGGGACTTCCACTGCTTTCTCAGGCACATTATCAGGTGGCTGTATTGGAAGCAAAGCACTTGAGGCTCCAATCAGCACTCTCAGTCTGACTGAAAGATGAAAGTACAATAAACAATTTCAGACCTTAAGCAGTATCAGAATAGACTGTAACCACTGTGTAGCCATAATGTGTGTTCTGTGCTGGCAAAAAAGAAGGTAGTTCTAGAAATGATTGAGTTCACATGAAGAAAGGAAATCATTAGAAAGACAAGTAAACTCCATAGTGGTAAAAAAAGATATCCTGTTTTTGCATCTGAGATTTCTCTTATTGAACAAAACAAGAAAAGTATAGTATCATGCTGATATTTGAAAGAAAAATTGTCAAACCATGAAATCACTACATATAGTTTACTGAGGAAGTAGTGGGGATGTTGCCTAAGAACCTGGGCTTTTGGAGCCAAATTATCTCTGTATTTAAATTCCAACTTCCATTTATATCTTGTGCAATTCTGAGTGATTTCTTTAACCTTGTGATATCTCAGTCTTTCTTCTGTATAAAGGGATGATTAGCATAGCTCCTTTATGGAGTTGTAAGGATTACATGACTTAATGTAAGCAAAGTCCTGGTTGTCACATCTTTAGCACTCAATACATGGTAGCTGTTACTAATAAGTGAGTGAGAATTAAAAAGAGAAAAATATATTTGGCTTTGATCATTTTTACCTCTTTAAATAAATTTCAACATTCATAATGCTTAGCACTTTGCTATAGCAATAGTAGCACTTGTGGCTGCAATAATACTGCTGACAGTGGTGAGATTAGCCAAGTCTTCAAGTCTAAAAAACACTCTGGGACACACTCTATGTGCCATGATTTATTGGGGAATACTTCCTGAGAGAGCACTTCATTGGAGTGAGGGAAACTGGACTGAGGGAAACAATGGGCTGAAGTACAGCTACCACAAAGGATTGGGTTATCTCATGGAACTCTCTGGAGCTGAGAAAGCCATCCAGAACACTTCACCTAGTCTTGAACAGAAGAAAGGGAGCCAGACTCCTCAGACTGATTCCTCATGGGTCAGTGGACACAGGATACACTTGCAC
Source organism: Ochotona princeps (assembly GCF_030435755.1). Lineage (NCBI taxonomy): Eukaryota > Metazoa > Chordata > Mammalia > Lagomorpha > Ochotonidae > Ochotona > Ochotona princeps. The sequence goes on along the minus strand of NC_080837.1, from coordinate 49,360,659 downwards.
AGGGACCTAATACTGGGCAACCTTCTCTAACTTCAGTCATTGCAGGCTTAATATTCTGAGGCACCATAACTTTGATTACAGTTCACTGCTTGTGCTACTCAGAACTGGCTTGATATATGGTCACTCAATCTGGGACTAATTCTCCAAGATTCTGGTTGGTACTCTTTTTCTGAATAAAATTCTCACCTCTTTCAGCCTCCCCTCAAGAAATTAGTACAGTCCCTGTTATAACAGGCTGTTGGGGGGGGTAGGGGGAAGGCGCAATAATATTTATCATCCTATACTTTCATCTCCTACCCAGTTTAGATTCTCGCTACTTTTGGCTGGCAACTCTTGGTATTGAGTTGGCTTCCTGGTTGATGTTTTGCCTACTGCTGATTCTCAGGGACCTGAGCACTGGTCATCATGTCTTTCTCAGGCTCTGACTGCCGTGTTTCCATTTAAAGTGCAAATTGTTCAGAATGGTATGAGTCACTTCGATGCAAACATAATGTTCTCATATCTTCCAGAAAGATAGCTACTTTTCTGCCTGTGAGTCGGTACAAGAAGCCTCACTTGGGTTAGAGCTTAATTAACTTTTGCTAAGTTCCCAGTGGAAGTGACTTCACCCTGGCAACCAGGGTCTCTGGCTCCTCTCAGTAGAGAATTATGAGCATGGCAAAAATAAAGCATTTCAAATAAATCCCCAGGAGTGGTAAAAGAACACATTACTCCTCTGCATATAATATTCCACTCTCTCCTCTCTATTCTGTGACTTGCCATCCAAGCTGTTCATGACTGTCCATACATTCTTGTGTATTCCTTCTAAAAAAATCAATCTATCAATGGGTCTGAAAGGCAGGCACACATACACACAATCACATCTTGCATTACCTGGTTCACTCCCCCAAATGCTAGCAATAGCCAGGGTAGGTCATACTTAAGCTAGGACCCAGTACACTCCATCCAGACCTCCCAAACAGGTGCCAGGGTTCCCAGGAACTTGAGCTGCCACCTACAGACTCTGCGTGTTTATTAGCAGGAAGCTGCCTTTGTGCCAAATTCCTGCCCACAAGTTTATTATTCCCTCAACAGATTTCCATTTCCATTGAGTGGGCACAATCAGGTGAAATCTTTCCCTGTCACTGTTTTCCAGGAATGCCCCTAAACAGCAGGGTCTCCATGCTATAATCATAGCAGCCCTTCTTGACAATCTCCTTCCTTAGTCTGCTCACTCCAAGAATGCTTCCATGTGGTCATAGGTAAGATTTAGCAAAGGGATAACAATACAAGAGGAGGGAATAAAATGTAAGGCTAAAAAACCTGCTCCCTAGTTCTTACTCTGTCCCATCTCATCGGCGCTAACACAAAATTACTGAATATAAAGGTGCCCTTTTACCTACATATTCATCATTATCTTGATATGGGAAGTGCCCTCTGAGCCATCTCTGCATTATCATTGACTGATGAGCTTTTAATTTTATGTGAATTAGGGATTACATTTGTCACATACCCTCATTTAAAAGTTGAAACACTAACATCAGTGTTTCAAATTGTGCTATATTTGGAGATGGGACTTAAAAGTAGTGCTCAAGTTATAATGATGCCACTATGTTGAACTTCAACCCAATATGACAGGTGACCTTGTAAGAGAAAATTTAGGCTGCATCACCTGAGCATGAGCTCTTGGATAACTTGGGCCACTGGCCACTTATGGGTGGCCCTTTTAAAAGTGAGCAACACAGTGCCAGGGGTGGAGTGGAAAGAAGAAATTTATTCATGCAAAGAAGAAATTTATTCATGCAACTGGGGATATACACACATCGTGATTCAGAGTAAAATCCATGGGAGGACACAGTAAGAAAGCATCCATCTGCAAGCCAAGGAAAGAAGTCTCAGGAGACACCAAACCTTAATCTGCAACATACAATCTCCAAAACTGGGAAAAATGTACTTCCATTGCTTGAAGCCAGCTAACTGTGGATTTCATTATGAAAACCAATACACTTACACGTACATCACATACACTTTCTTGAGCTTTCAATCTCTGTTTATACTTTGCGGATTTATTTTCTGAAGGGGGAGGGAGAGAGCGAGAGAGAGATTTCTATCCTCTCTTGGTCCATTCCTCCAAATGCTTGCAATAATCAGGACTGGACCAGAACAAAGACATTAGCCAGAAACTCAACCCATGTCTTCCAAATAGACTGCAGGGATTCAGCTGCTTGAGTCATCTTTTTTTCCCTTTAAAATGCCTACTTTGACATAAAGCTGGAATTGGGACCTATTGAAACTGGGCACCAAACTTAGGTACTCTGATATGAGAAGTAGGTATCTGAATTGTTATCTGAACTCTAGGCCAAATGTTCACCCCAAATCCATAATTTCTGTTTCCCATAGTGTTGAGTGTTGCTTTCATCAAGATATTAGAAGCAATCTAATGGTGTGCTAACAACAGCTTCCAGGGTTTTTGCCAGGGCATTGGGGAAGTGCTCCCAAGTAGAAAAGCTCTTCTGTAATTAACTTTAGGTTTCATCTGGTATATTTTCTCCTCCAGCTACTACACCTTGATAAGGTCTTAAGGTCCTTACCTTACCTTTACATTCCTCCTAGCTATCAGTCTATTTTCTAGGAGGAAAGTTGGGACAGATTTCAGGAGCACAGATTATGTTAACTTACAAAGCAGTAGAAAAAGACTCACTATTATCAATGAAAAGTTGATTAGCTCTGATGACCAAAGAGTTCAAAGGCATTGGGATTTCAAAATTTCCAAATTTACTGATGAGAGAGTGTTTCCCATCCCAATGCCTGGTCTAGTCCATCTTAATGGTATGCTGAACTGATACACAGTCGTCAATGGTGAAAACGCAATATTCATTGGAGCTATGTTACGTTAAAACACAAACACATATGAACAATTCTGTATCTAAAAATAAAAAATAATTGACCTTTTAGCTAAGAAAATCTTCTGCTTTCACATTTTACTTTAAATCATTGTCATCCAGAGTTTTTCACGTCTTCTCCAAATGCTGCAGGAGATCTCATCTTAAGAAGGTTTATAATTGCCAACTCTCCGAATTCTCTAAAGCCACAAAGATATTGCTTTTGCCACTGTATTTTATTTCTGAAAATCCAATGCCATTCATCACCACTGACTCCTTTAACAATTTTTTTCCAGTTCCTGCCAAGAGCTATCAGTATTACATCCACAAACTGTGATGGCCCTTCATTACCAGCCTGACAGTAGGTGATTATAGTTTAAATTCTTATGTCAGATACTCCTTCTCAAGATCACTCAGAGCACACGATAAACCACATTCATTGTAAACAGTCTCTGAGATGAGGATTTGAATTCAGAGGCATGTTAGGGACTGTTCACTGGAACAACATTTATGGAAGAAGGAAGACAGCAGGAGTGGGGCAAAAGAAAACTTCAATTGTGAAGGCATTATAGTAAGTGTCTCATTCCATGCGAAATCCAAACTGGAATTGGCCTTTCAGAATTGGCTCAAATCTAAGTAGATTTCTGCATCTTTTATATTACTACATACTAAGTATATTGTACTTAGTATAATGACCTAGAAAGAGACATAATGAGAGCCTTCAGCAGTGAGGGTTTCTGGGAGGAGGCCCAGCTGTGAGCTGTCAGCAGGTAACGCCCCCAGAGAGTAGGGGAACAAGGGCCTCAGTTCTCATCTCACAACTACAAGAGCATCCTTGTCATCCGAACAGTCAGGACTCCTATTTTAGTCCCTCCAGTGACAGAGCTGCAAGAAGAAGTAAAGGCTAATTTAGGAGGATTTTATTTTACTTATGAAGAAAGAAATCCTTCCCTTGAACAACTTACCTATACTAGTAACTACCCTTTTCCACCAGGCCTTCACTTACAAAGTTTTTGATTATTAACAAAAAATCCAGTGGAAATCATTTGTATCAAAGAGTCAAAATAGTTTGATTATTAAAGGATTCATAAAGATTTCGAGAGGACAACACTTTGGAATACTTTAAAACGTGTGTGTGTGTGTGTGTGTGTGTGTGTGTGTGTGCAGAGAGAGAGAGAGAGGTTAGCTTTGCTAGAGAAAACATGAAGAGAGTTGTGGCATCATGTCATATTAAAATTTTGTAAATAAAGCATTTTATTCAGTCTCCATTCAAGGTATTAGCTCACCATTAGAATCTACACCCAAGCATTGTGAAATCAAGTGGTTTTATGTACCAAGTTCTGGTTCAAAATTAAAGTCCTCGTGTCCTCATTTAATGCATCTCTCTGAAGATTTTTTTAAATATTACTCTCATGTATCGATGACTTTTCATTTCATTTATAGCATAGAAATTGACATTATCAGACACCATTTGCCGAAGTCTAGTTTTGTGTCATTTTAGAAGTTCCCAAGCATTCTTATGCTATGGAATTGATCAGAAGTTCATTCAGATTTCATTCTCAGGAAAAAAAGTCAAGAAAGTCTCAGTAAACCACAAGTCCATTACAAGTAATAGAAAGGAGACAGAGATCAGCTCTAAGTAAACTTGGCCAAAGGAATTAATCTTTCAGGTATCCACCTCTGCTGGAAGATAAGAAAGATTTTCTTATCCAATTAATTGAGACTAGCACTAAATGTCTTAACAAACACCTTCAAATTTTTGCATCACCAAGCTACTTTTTCATCGCAAACTTGTCAAGAATACCATCGACTCATGTAAAGTGATGATACAGCACTTCCAGTATCATAGCTGTTCTTCACAATTAACTGAATTAAATGCATGGCTTCTGGGGAAAAAAAAAAACCTGCCTGCGAGTCACTGGCAGCACAGCTCCTGACTCACATTTTAGGTAGCTCTGCCTCAGTCATAGAGGGAGGAGAGTGATGTTGATGGTATGACATCACACTCCCTTGGCAGGTAAGTAGGATGGGCAGCACGGGGCCGGAATTTGTTGGTACTTTCATTCTGAAAAACATAGTGTCATCTTGAGCTCAGGATAAATATCCAGGAAGGAATAGTGCATTTACCTAGTTGTTTTGTTGCACTTTTTATTCAACTTCCATTCGCTCTGCTAGTGACTTTAATTCATTATCGTGCACATGTTTGTGCAGGTTTTGGATGTAAACCACCTATCTTTGCCGATTTTTGTTTAGTTGCACTAAGAATAATAAGGATAAAGGTGCAGTAACCTGATAACATAGAGCATTCTAATTTCAAACGGTAAATTTTGTTCGCAGTTCTTTTAAAAACTCACCAAGAAATCTATAGTGAAGTGAACCAAAAATGTTTACTGAAGGCTGTGAAATCAAACCCTTATAATGTAAAACAGGCTCCAGTCTTTTGTCTGCTTCCCTGATCCCAAGGTGTCCTTGTCTTCCCTTCAAAAAGGAATTTCCTTCAAAAGAAATTTACTAACTTTAGGGAGTCAAGGCCACTTAAACAAACCAGGGCTTTACAAGGTTCCAATTCCAGAACTTAAGGAGTCATTTGTTTCTCCAATAGATAAGAACCTTGATGGCCAGTGTTGTCTTCAGGTGATATTTTTCCTCTAAGTTAATAGATTTTTTTATTTACATTTTTTATTAATTACATTGTATTATGTGACACAGTTTCATAGGTACTGGGATTCTCCCCACCCCTCCCCAAACCCTCCCCCATGGTGGATTCTTCCACCTTGTTGCATAACCACAGTTCAAGTTCAGTTGAGATTCCCCCATTGCAAGCATATACCAAACATAGAGTCCATCATCTTATTGTCCAGTCAAGTTCAACGGCTTCTTAGGTAGACCCTCTCTGGTTTGAAGACAGAGCCAGCAGAGTATCATCCCGATCAATTAAAAGCTCCAACTAACTGCCACCTTCAGGTTGACTTCAAATTGGAGCTCAACTGGCCACCTCAAATTCCCTAAAGATCATGACATCAATGCAAAATCAAAGGGATAATCACAAGCTCCACTGGCCAACCAGGAACTTGATCACGAACTCATGACACATCTCTCACCCCCAATTTTCGTCTATAAGAATCTTCAACCTTTAGCACTGGCACAGTAGATGCACACGCTAATCTTCTGCCTACAACACAGGCATCCCATACAGGCGCTGGTTCGAGTTCGGATTGTTCCAGTTCCAATTGAGCTCCCTGTTAATGGTTTGGAAAGCAGCAGAGGATAACTCAAGTGCTTGAGCATCAGCACCCATGTAAGAACCCAGAAGAGGCTCGTGACCCCCACCTTCCAATTAGCTCAGTGCTGACTATTGCAGCCATTTGGGGAGCAAACCAGCAGATGGAAGACTTCTTGCTCTGTCTCTCTTTCTCTCCTTGTAAAATTTGCCTTTCAAATTAAAACAAACAGAACAAAACAACCTCATTCCTACCTACTCCTCAGGAAGCCTGGCAATTAAGCAGTTGCTACCCAGGTTCTTATGTTTCACTTTGGTTTTTGTTTGTATAGAGAATGTATTTATCAATTAATCAATTTATTTTAAGGATGTATTTATTTTTTATTGCAAAGTCAGATATACAGAGAGGAGGAGAGAGAGAGAGAAAGATCTTCTCTCCAGTGATTCACTCCCCAAGTGGCCACAATGGCCAGTTCTGAGCTGAGCCAAAGGCAGGAGCCCAGAGCCTCTTCCAGGTCTCCCACATGGGTGCAGGCTCCCAAAACTTTGGGCCTAACTTAATTGCTTTCCCAGGCTGCAGACAGGGAGCTGGATAGAAAGTGAGGCCACCGGGATTTGAACCAATGCCCATACGGGATCCTGTGTATGCAAGGCGAGGACTTTAGCCACTGAGCTACTGCACAGGGCCCTTATGCTTCACTTTGTAATAAATCCTTCCTTCCTTCCACCACCCAGACGTCAGTGTTTAGATACCTGCATGTCAGGTGAGTGGACTCAGTTTGGTGGTTCTACCACAACGCCTCCAACCACTTCACACCCGAAACACTCACACAGTAGATGGGATGTCTCTTATTCTCTCTGAAGCTCTACCTGTCCATTTCTCAAATAATTAATAATTTAAAAATTGTTGACAATTTATTCATCCATACATATATGTGCAAGTTTACACACCTATTAAACACAATGATACACAGCTAGTTGTTATTGAACACAACTTCCAAACTTGTTGACAAGAACCAAAGTTGGGACCCAAAAATTCAATTAGGTCCCATGTAGGTGGCAGGAACCCAATCACCTAGCCTCCTTGGCGTCTGTACAAGCAGTGGATTCAAGAGAGGAGCCAGGAGTCAGCACTGTGACACAGTAGTTGAATCCTTAACCTGTAATGGTGCCAGTGTGCCCTAGGCATCAGTTACAATCCCAACTGCCCCACTTCTGATCCATCTCACAGTGAATATACCTAGGAAAGACTCAGAAAACTGACCAAGTGCTTGGGCCTCTATATCCATGTAGGAAACTAGAAAGAAACTCCTGGCTCCTAGCTTCCACTGGACCAGCTCTGGCCAGTCTGTGTGTTATACATTATCTACATAAAAATTATTTATTATATATATTATATAAATATCTTGCAGCTATTTGGAAAGTAAATCAGCAGATGGAAGATTCCTCTCTCTCCTTTTCTCTCTGTAACTCTGCCTTTCAAATAAAAATAAATATTAGAAGAACTGTATAACAGAGGCAAGTATAAACAGTAGGAGAGGAAGTAGTGGGGATAGAAGGGGAAATACCTGAGCCTAAGGAACTGAATCATGCGAAATTAAAAAAAAAAAAAAGCACAGAGACAAGCCAGAATGTGACCTCGGGCATATTTTAATGAAATGTGGGTGTCTGAATCAGTGCCTGAACTGCAAAACTACATGCTGAAAACATGCCAAATAAATGCAAGGAGGATGAGTATTTATTAGTTGCTTGGTGGAAAAGATAGAATTTGAATTGGCCTTTGAGTAAATACATGCAAAAATACAGATAGACAGTGTCATCTTAATTTGTGATAGGGATAACCATCCAGTGAAAGAACTTTTCTTTGCTAAGAGGTGCCAGGTATTCCCACTGTAATCCTAGTGAACAATTTACTCACCAAGATAATCAAGAAAAATTTAATTATGACTCCCTGGAAAACTGGTAAATTAGGGAGACTGATGTTTAACTTACAGCTCTAAGTCATCCTAACATGTTTAGATATCCTCAAATATGTGTGATGTCAACAGAATATAGGAGGTAAATTTGGGACTTTGGGTGTCTCTAGTAGAGTGCAAACACAAGGACTACACTAATGGTGAGATGACTACTATGATTATTGCAATAACAGGTCTTTGTTGTAATACTGAAAGCTTTTTATTGGCCAGTATCCAATTCCATAACTTTGTTTCCCGGATGGATATTGCCCCTATTGCTTCTGTTTATTATGGCCTAAATGAAAACGCCTTGCAAAGCAACTAATGTGGATGGGTGTCTCAACAATGGCATTTTGAAACAAAAGCTGTATATAAAATTTTGCATTAAATACTAAGCCTGATTAAGTCTGTTAATGTCAATAGGTGATGTAAAGAAAGAAGGAGGTATAGAAGTAGTGTATTTAGTTCTGCAGTAATTATTCTGTTTCTATCCTATGCACTCAAAGGCACAATTTTTAAAAAGCTTTTATTATGGATATTTTAAACATTTGCAAAACAAGATGAAATAGTGATCTTACTATGACTCCAAAAAAACCTTTTTTGGACTTGGCAAGAAAAGTTTTAACCTATATGCTCCCTTTCTTTGACTCAATTATCATTTCAATATAAATTCTAATATGTAGTTTCATTTGTAAATATTATAACATTTACCTATTAAGTGTTAGCACTCTTTTTTTTTTGATGAAACAAGGATGCCTCAGTATAATTTTTAAGATAGAAAAATCTCCTCTATTCTACCTTGTTCATTTTTTATTGTAGGGAATTCCACAAGTCAACAGTCCACACTTTGATATAGTAACACTTCATCAGAATTGTCAGGACTTAATCCTGTTAAATTTTATGCCCTATCACAGAAAGCGTACCTAAGGAACTAGAGGAACTATGACAGGCAGCAATCATGGTTGCTTTTGCAATCACATCCAAATGAGGCACAGACATCCAAGAAAGTTTGGAATTTGGCAGGCATTTCCAAAGACCTTAAGGTAATCTGTTTCCTGAGTGCCTAATCCCAGTCACAAATGTGCAAAATAACAACAGCAGTGGGGGACAGAGACAGAATCTAAAATCAGGTCTCCAAATGCTACCATATTAGCCTCCCAATTCTCTGCATCACCCCCTCTTCCCAGTCTTCCTTCAATCTTCTGTAAACAGCCCTAGTAGCTGTATAACCTAAGCACGGTTCTCCGTTACAGTCATCTCTGCTTTAAATCCTCCATATCTAATGTGTTGGATTTCTCTAACATAGCATAGAAAATAAAGCAGACAGACACAGTCATGCTGTGTATTGAAAACAAATTTAAGTTTTAATTCTTGCTCAAGTATAACATGGTTATTGTTCATTGTAGGGGATTAAAGTTTTGAAAATTTCTTCCAAGCCATATGGCTTCTTTAAAATTCCCTGAACCCATTTGTAGGAACAAGTATGTACTATCAACTGCCCTAGATAGGCATAAACTAGTAGATACTCAATTTTTTATAGACTGCAGCAATTTGAAAAGGATGATGAAAAGTGAATTTTAAAATTCTCATGCCAAGTTGATCCCAAATGGGCACTCCACTTCCCAACTTCACTTCTCATCCAGCTCCTGGCTCTTGGTTTCAGCTTGTCTCAGCTCTGGGATTGCAGTCATAAGCAAATAAAAATAAAGTAAAATAAATAAGAGTTTGACCAATTCAGGTTGCTCACCTGCTCTGTGACTCTCAGGGTTTTAGCAAGCAGCAGGAAGCGAATACAGTCAGTAATCTGCTACGGATTGATGAGAGGTGATGAGATCATTCCAGTGAGGACGTTCCTGCGAGCTAAATAAAAAATTTAAAGGCAGATTAAAAATGTCAATGTCCTTCTGGAGGTTTAATTCAAGTGTTTCATCAAACTTTACAGTGGTGAGGACTCACTTGTCTCTCTCCCAGCTTAACTAAATTTCTTTCTACAAAGTCCAGCTCAAGCTTTTTTTTCTCTCACAAGCATTATTTCACCTTTTTTTTGAGCCTTGGGAACCATGCCCTTCTCTTTCTTCCAGTTTAAATAAGTTGCCTTTTCACTCTCTTGTGAAATCAGTAAATGTATTAATTTGTAAGAAAGCACTTAGTCTAGAGCTGATTACACATAAACCACATAAATATTTGTATGTCTTTCTGTATAGCTATTTCTTATTATGAAGAAAATAAGGATAATTGATTTTAAGTTATAATTAGAGTGTATAATAGGAATTTCTAGAGAGTCCATACACACAGGCATTGGGCTGGTGGGAAATAGCTCCCCTGCACAGTGGGCGACCCTTCAGTAACCATTCCCACATGATGCCCACCAAAGATGGAGCAAAGGTACCACACAGAGCTGCCCCAAACACCAAATAGTGAATTCAGCTGCTCACTCTTACTCACATGTCCTTGTGCATTTAACAATTACTATAGTTTTGTTTTTATGAAAGATAAGCTTAAATTATAATCAGCAGCCTGGCTATTTTGAGCTATCATAAAATTGTGACGACCACTCATTTGATATTTATCAAATATATTTATTTACATTTTTCTTTTTTTTAATGTGATGGATGTATAACCTCCTCAACTGAGGTATAAAACCCACTAAGAAAACAGATTTTTCAATTTTGAAATTCTCTATGCACAACTCATCAATCCAAGCAAAACAGACATTAAATATAATAGTAACATTTTGTTGCATTGCACATATTTGTCCAAACCAAATTCTTAATGGGAATGCTAAGATATTTGCAAAGCCACCTCTTCTTGAGAAAAGTTGATTTTACTTGATAATGCTGTTGTATCCCTCAGTCACACACAAAGTTGAAAATCAACAAAATCGACAAGAATCCTCACACTAAACGGCTAATATGAAAAGTAGAAAATCAGCTATTTCACTTATCCTATTATGATCTGAAGTATCCAGTGGTCAGGTTCCAGTTTAAGTTACTACAAATTATCACTACTCCACGTTTTTTTTTTCCTGAAGAGTGTAATCTTGGATCATGTTATAGCCATTTAGTCACCATCCCAGATCTTTGCAAAAGAATTTAAATTCTACATTATATCATCTTTTTCCTACTTCTAGATTTGTTACAACCTTTTCTTAACTGGTACAATAAAAAAGCCACAATCACTGGTCCTTTGTTCCTTTACAATGGCCCTAAATGAGTTATTGTGTCATTACCTTTAAAAAGTAGAGATAGACACACAAAACTTTTGCATTTACTTTGAATCTGCTATGGCGGCTGTTGCTCCTTTATGATAGTTTCTCTCCACAGCATTCTTACAGCAGACATTGCCTTCAAAGTTTGCAACCATAAAAACCTTTGTTTCCCCAAAGGAAGATGTGTGCATTCTCCCCTTGAGCTCAAGAGTTGCTTTGACTTGACTCTTGGTTTTCCTACTCAGTCTCAGAACCCACAGTGAGCATTGAGTATTGGTGCATTTGCCTTCTTGTTAGCCATTCCAATTTATATTTTATTATCTTATACTTCTCATTTGGAAGTTGTTTTAACACCCGTTAAAGGATGTGGCATACAACGCACTGAAAATGAAGTTACCCTGAAGCAATAAGTAGGCAGAGGCTGTCTATGAACAGGGTTCTGCTACACTGAAGAGCACTGCAATAATGCTCATGTTGCCTGAATTCTACAGGGTAATCCAGTAAGAAGGCTGATGACAAGAAGACACTTTGAACAAGTTCACTTTGATGCTCAAAGTGCTTGAATATCCATCACCCACATGAGAGAACCAAATGAAACGCAGGGCTTCTGGCTTCAGCCTGGTTCGGTTCTAACTGTGATATTTTGGGAGAATCAGCAGACTGATGATTTCTCTCCTCCTCTTTCCCTCTCTCCCTTCCTCTCTCCTTCTTTCCTTGAGTATAAATAGAATACATAGAAATAAATTTTTAGGAAAAAGAGAAGTCACTTGATCAAGCCAGAATAGGAATTGTGTAGAGGACAAATGCTTTAATGCTTATAGCACAAAATGTTTTTAACAACATCGTAACCTTGAAATCTAAATAATGTTAGATGAAAGAGAAAAAAATACTCAAAAGGTACCTTGCATATTAAAACTTAAGAAAAGGTAGCTTTTTATTTTGAAAAATACACAGAGAACAGAGGTATACACTGTTCTCGTAAATACCAGTATAGTTTTCTTTCACTTAACTCCTGAACTACTTCAACAATGTGTGACTTCCAAGGCATTGTTGCCTGAAGGACTGGGCTCAGCCAGGCCAGGCTTCATTCAAGATTTGCTAGAACCCAGGAGAACTGTGTGTAGCCCTGGATGAGAAAGAAAACATTATCTGTTACTATTTCTGGGGCAGGCATCTAAGCAATATTAATTTTTCCTACATGTACAGTGACATCTCTGGGTGTCCGGGACACTGGGAGTCAAGATGGCAGATGAGATGTATTTGCTATGAATTGGTACATAGAGAGATGGCCATGACTATTCATCATCCAGACAAGTTTGAACTCGAAAGCCCAAAGCTAAGATTGACATTTGGCTAGGTGAGCAAGGCTGAAGGTTCCCTAGGCTGTCAAACACGGTATCTATTTCTTAAAGAGTCCACATAGAAAAAAAAGTCAAGGTTGTCAAGGACAGCATTTGGGAAAACAGAACTGAAGGCTGACTTTATTAGTGTAAATTATCAATAATCTTCAGGGGAAATCTCATATTTCAATAATTATTTTGTAAAAATTTTAACTGTATAAAAATTATACAATAAGTATAGATAATTCCCATATCCATTCCCACCATATTTTCTTCTATTATTAACATCTTTGAATGAGATACATTTGTGCAATTGGTAAAGCAAAATTGACATGATGAACTGAAAATCAAATAGTTTGTGTTAGGGTGCATATTTTGTGCTGTGAAGTGCTTTGTGCAGTGACAAATTCATAATGTCCAGGTGTCTACTATGATAGTATTACATTCATTGTCTTAGTTTCACCCTAATAGCTTCACAGTGTTTCATAGACTAGTTTCACTGTCCTCACATTGACCTTTCCTCGATCTGCTCAACCGTCACACAGTCCCCATGACTGCACTGATCTTTACACTGCTCTCACAGCTTTGTCTTTTGTGGAAAGGTACGTATGGTTAGAATCCCACAACATGGAGCTTCCTCATACTGTCTTCTTCTACTTAGCCATGCTTTTAACTTTCCAGAGTCCTTTCTAGCTTGAACGCTCAGTGGGTTATTGCTGAGTAATATTCCACTGTAGAGATGTACTACAGATTTTATCTTCATCTATTGAAGAACCTCTCGGTTTGTTTCTAGCCTTTGACAGTTATTGACAAAGCTGCTATAAATATTGGTGCGAAGGTTTCTGTATGGACATATTTTATTCCCAGTTGTGCCTTGTATTTTCAGAATTGAAACTATCTCACTCAGCAGGAGGGTGCTTTTTAATGCACATAAAGGGAATAAATTTCATTTAATTCATATATGCAGCTTTAAGGAGTTTCTAAATTCAATGAAATCCGATTTATTATCTTTCACGTGTTTTGCCTTTTCTGTTGCCAGTGTCATTACCAAACCCTAATAATTTTTAAAAATATTTTTCTCGTACTTTCATTTAGAGATCTGAAATGTAAAAAACAAATCATTTAAGGAGCTGGTGTCATTTAAGGAGCTAGTAGGATAAGCCTTCGCTTGCAGTGCCAGCATTCCATTTGGGCACTGGTTCATTTTCCAGTCACCTTAACTCTGATCCATTTCTTTGCTTATGGCCTAGAAAAGAGGCAGAAGATGGTTTAAGTTCCTTGGGCCATGCACCTATGAGCGAGACCTGGAGGAAACTCCTGGCTCCTGGTTTCAGCCTGGCCCAGCTCTGACAACTCATGGCCATTTGGGAAGTGACCCATCATACAGAAAAGCTCTCTGTCCCCGCCTTTCTCTGCAACCCTGCCTTTCAAGTGAAAATAAAATAATTTGTTTTAAAAATTACGTTTGTCCTATTGTCAAGATAGAGTAAAGAGTTTCATTGTAAGTCCGTCTTTGTCTGGAAGCAGAAATGCATACTATACTGCATCCTCACATCTGGATGTTAGTCACTATTTCACAGCTACTGTACATCCCCTTAAATGAAAAGTCATGATACAAAATCAACAATAGAAGGAAAAATCGACATTTACAATGCCATGAAGTTAAATAACATGTTACTAGATATAACAGTCTCCATTACACAGCTGCTATACATCCCCTCAAATGAAGAGCCACAAAACAAAATCAACATCAGGGAGAAAAAAGAAATCAACAACATCATGAAGTTAAATAACATGCTATTAAATGACTAACGTGTAGCTGAAGAAATGAAAATCAAGAACCTTCTTGCAGAAAATGATGCCACTGCATGATCTACAAGTCATTGAATGATTTAATTAGAAGAAATTGTTTTGAAGAGATGAAACCAACAGAAAATAAAACCCATGTGATATAGTTTCCATTGATCTTTGTTGAAGTGTGTCTCCTCCAGACAATAAACAGATGGGTTTTGTTTTTTAATCCAGTCTACTAATCTATGACGTTTGATTGAGCTTAAGCCTTTTACATTCAGAGATTAATACGAATGGGTGGTATTTTGGTCTTGTCATTTTAGGAATGGGTTGTTCATTGGTTTAGTCTTCTGTTGTCTTTTTACTGGGACTCTCTGCCATTGTCCATGCCCGCAATGATGGACATATGACTGAGTATGAAGAACTATGTTAGTAATGATATAAAGGAACTAGGTAGGGTGGGGAGTTGGGGAGGGGGTAAGGGAATATGGAACTGTATCATATAATGATAATAATTATAATAATAAAATGTAAAAAAATTGCATTTGTCTATGATCCAGTTACGCTGTTGGGGGTGGAGCTTTAAGGACAGTATCTAATTTCACTTTTGATTTTATGCATGAAAATGTTGAGTTGTTCAGTACCATTTGTTAAAATGACTATCTTCTTGTCACCGGATTTCCTTTAATCTTTTGCTAAAGATCAGTTGACTATAATTATGCTGACTTATTCCTATGCTTCCTACTGTTTTACTGATGCATTTATTAAGTTTCCTATCAACAATGCATTGTCATAATCATTACAACTCTATGTGTACTGAAGCTGGATAGTATCATTCTCCAGACCTGGTTCTTCCTCAACATTATGTTGACTATTTTGAATCTTTTGCCAATCATCAAAAATCATCTAAGTTATACTTATATGTGAATATCTACAAAACAAACTTTTGCAATTTTAATAATGATTGCTTGGAATTTAATAGATCTGCTTATTATTAAGCAGAGAATATTTATTTATTCAAACCATTAAAAAACAAATCTTATTAAGATTTATGGCTTTCCTTAAACAGATCTTGAGCATATTTTGATAGATGTATACATAAGTATTTCCTTTTGCCGTGTTGTTGCAAATGATTTTATGTTTTTAAATTTAAATTATAAATGTGTGTTTTCTAATTACTACCTGTTGAATTTTTTCTTTAGTGGAGGATTAATCTTCTGATTCTAAACCAAACAAACTATTTCATCACAAATATTAAAAGAAAAGTAAGAAAGGAAGGGGGAAAGAGGGTGGAAAGTATCAATATTCATTTAAAATTGCACATATGAAATACATGAAAGCTGTTCCCTTCATAAATGAATTCTAAAGCTTTTCTTAAAAAGATGGATTTAAAAGGCAAGTTTTTACAGAGAGAGAGAGAAAAACCTTCCATCCAATGTTTCACTCCCCAAATGACTAAAACAGCCAGAGGTGAGCGGCTCTGGAGCCAGGAGTTAATACTCTACCCTGTGACTCCCACATGAGCTCAGGGTCCCAAAGACTCCAGGCACCCTCTGCTTTCCCAAGCCATTAGCATTGGGCAGCTCAGACTTGATTCAGAGCCCAAATAAGAAACTGGTGTTGCAGGGAGAGAATTAGCATCCTACAGCACTGTCCTGGCCCCAGAATTTAAAATTGCTTTTAAAAATTGGGCTAAGTATTGTGGTATGGTGGGTAAAACTTACCTCTTGTGATATCTACAAACCACAGTGGCACTGGTTTGTGGCCCAGCTCCCTGCTATGAACTTGAAAGAATCAGAATAAGATGATCTGGGTATTTAGGCTCCTGCACCCATGTGGGAGACCCAGAGGAATCCCCTGGCTTCTTATTTTACCCAGACCCAACCCCAACTTTTGCAACCATCTGAGGAGTGAACCAGTGAATGAAAGATATCCCTCTCTCTGCCCTATCTCCCTCTCTCTCCTTCTATCTATGTAGTCCAACTTTTAAATATATGTATAAATCCTGAAAAAATGAACATTTGTTGATGCCATATAGGAGTCATGTTTTCTTCTTAAAAATACTTATTTATTTATTTGAAAGGCAAATTACAGAGCGAGGCAGAGACAGAGTGAGAGATTTCATATTCGCATATCTACAAAAAATAGGACTTCCAATTATTACAAATAGCAGTGTTGGTAGGGGACATTCTTACTTTGTTTCCAATTTTAAGGGTAAAACATATAATTTCTCAATATGACATAAAATGTTGGCTTTAGCTCTTCTGTAGACTTTTGAGCTTTTTAATTTTTGAAACTAATAATCATTCAGAAATTAATTATTTGAGAGGGACTGATTTCATCTGTTGGTGCAATCCCCAAATGTCTGAAATAGACAGCTCTGGGTCAGGTATAAGCCCAGAGCCTGGAACTCGATAAAGGTCTCCAGTTTTCCTAAGTGACTGGCAGGTACCCAAGTACTTGAGTCTATCACTTGCTGCCTTTGAGGATTTGCATAATCACGATGCTTTAGTTTGAAGAGGAGAAAAATCAAACCCAGACACCTTGGTAGGATTGTGGGTGTCCTAAGAAAAATCTTAACTGATGCACCCAACATGCATGAAGCTACAGATACTCTTTATTTTATCAAGCTGAGATTCCCCTTCATTCCCTAGTTTTCTGGAAGTTTCTATCATGAATGGGTACTGGATTTGTCAGATTCGTTTTCTGCATCTGTTGATACGATCATAGGATTTCTTTAGCCTGTTGATATGATAAATTATATTAGTAAATTTTCTCATTCATTGAACAAGCCTTGCACACCTCAAAATAAAACCCCATTGGTCATGGTGCCTGATTTTTTATTTCCTGCTAGATTTGATATAATATTTTGGTGAGAATTTTTGAATCCTCAGCCACGAGACAGAATTGACTATAATCTGCCTTACTAGTAATATCTTTCCTGAGTTTATTATTAAGATTATGCTGACCTCACAGAATGAGTTACATAGTCTTTCCTGGGTTTTTACACATAGATGTTATAAAAAATTGGTCTCTATTTTTTTCTTTTTTCTTTCATTACCCTGCTGGATCTACTTTGCCCTGAGCCTATAGGAGCTGATGTATGTCAGGGTGGGGATGAAGATACGCATTTGCAGGAATGGGTTATTTTTAAGGGGACCTGGATGAGAAAGTCGAATGGCATCTCACAGCCTGAGTCTTGGTGCCAATCTAGCCTATTGATAGCTCTTAATTATTAATAATGACTCCAAAAAAGGCATGCTCTAGAGAGTCTAACTAGTGTGCACGTACACGGAGTTAGAGGAAAGTCCTGGAATAATTATTACCTCTATAAACTAAAGAAAGAGTATCCACTAACATACTTGGTAATGAAATATTGATTATGCATCGACTTTGTAACTTCTGGTCGCAGATGCAAAGCACAACACCATCAACAAATTGTCTGGAAACATAAAGAACATGCTATGTCCAACAATAATCGAAAATAAAGTAATACTTTTAAATGTATTGAGTGGAATTTTAAAATCAGCACTATGTTAGAAAAAAACTAGTTTATTTCTCTTTATTGGCAGATGTAAAAAAATTAGGATTGTGATGTCGGAAATTTTAAGAGAACTTAATATTTTCCCTCTGCCTTTTCAAACCCTTCAGTGAATATAAGACATTGTGAAGAACTGCTTCAGAAAATATTGCTACAATTATAAATACCATTATAAAAGAAAAGCCAGCCAGACAAGTGATTGGAAGAAGGTTCCAACACAGAGTTACGGGACAGCGTTTAGATGACGTTCTCTGTACAGGGCTAGATAATAAATAGTACAGCTCTGAAGACTACACAGGCTCCATTGCAAACACTCAGTTCTTTAAATATGCACCGATAAACAGTAAGTAAAAGAATGACTGTGTCCCAACAATTTGTCAGTGCAAGGTGGCTAGCTTGACATAGCTTGCAGGCTGACAATTCTTGATCTTAAGGCTTTTGGGAAAAACAATTTCAAATTACAAAGCACTATCCAAATGCACAGGTAACAATCCGTAAGTTTGCTGAAAAGCGATACCGTGTATAACTTTACGCAGCTTCCTCCACACAGGTTCGATCCTCTAGTACCCCTTTGTGGAAGGGGTGAACCAACTGCCTGCCATCCAAGCCTCCTGGCCCTCCAGAGACAAACAGGCGCTGCAGGGGTTCCGCTAATTGGGAAACACACACTCTTATATGGAACAGTGAAGAGCCTCAGGCCAAGAATTCCAGGAGAAGAGGAGAGCTAGGAGCCAATCATCACCAGCACGACTGTGGAAGCCACCTCACACAGTGTTCACAGGCACGGAAATGGCCTCTGGCCAATGAGTCCTTGTTTAAAACAACTTGATCCCCGCCCCGTCCATGCTCAGAGCTCTTCCATTGGTCACCAGCTCGGTCGCCAGATTTGACCCAGTGATTTGATCTTCACCCAGGGCTCTTCCAATTAGCCGCCATGTTGTGACTTAGTGACCTTGATATACAAGGAATAGTCTCTGGGTGGTAATCCAATTTGTTGCCAGTGAATCAAGGAAGGAGGACAAAATAATTAAGGGCAATAAAAAAGCATTCGTATAGAAGTAAAGAAAGAAGACAGCCTTTATGTTATTTTCATAAGGGGTATTCAAAAATTTCCTGGGAAATAAATACTATGAAAATACGATGCATGAATTTCAAAAAAATGTGTTACCAAAATAATCTTAGCTTTTAATTCAATTTCCCATAACCTTTCTAAAGTACTTGCATATACATATATATAATATATTTTTTAAAGTTTAATCTTCCTAAGATTTTAGCAAATTTTAAATACATCTTTGTCTCCTCTCCCTGATGAACTTGGGGATTTAATCTAATTCCCAACTTAATAAGAGAACCCCATTCCACATCCTATTAATTGTGCTTGAATCCTAAAACTTCCTGGTGCTGTTAAGAATCTAGGGTTATGATATCTCAGCCAAAGACATCTTAATTTGCCAAGATTCTTCATATTATGAGCAGTGTTTCAGCTCCTACAAGCTCTTCAACATGGAGTTTCCACTCCTTGGAGTTAATGTCTCTTAGATTTGGAGCCAACTAGCTGCATGTAGCTGCTCAGTGAAACCTCCAGTTCCAGTACCATCAGACCAAGCAGTTGGAAGTTTCCGAGCCTGAGGTGCTTATCCACCAGAACAGTCCTTCTAGTAACCTGATCTAACCCATTCTATCCTCAAATTGGACTTCTGAATCTCTCATCAGCACGCAGGGCACACATGCAAATCTGTAACCTATAACTCTGGTTGGAGGCTTTAGTCCCCAAGTGATTTTAGCTGCAGTTACGTATGTTTCTTACTTATAATCCATTAATATCACTTAATTATGTGAGTTTAGATGCAGGTCATTTGATAATAGGATTATAACTCCTCCAAAACAAAAACTTTGCTGGGAATTCATATACAAGCATTAGCCAAAATGTTCCTTGCTGTCATAATTACTTCTATGCAGAAGGTCAAAGTTCAACACATTTATTTACCATGGTATTAAAAGGACCCGATTACACAGACCAGCAGAATTCAACCTCTTAAAGATGGGCCATCTGTATGCATAATTTTTCAGTTTTTGTTTTTTACTTTAAGTCATCCTTCAATCTTTACTTTAAATATCAAATATTTCATAGCTAAAGTAAACTAAAAACCAGTAAATCATTTTACAATCATTTAGTTGGTGATATTTCATCAATATGTATTATTATTTTAAGAGTTTTACTTCTGCTAGACAATTGGGTGAAGTTTTGTCATCCCTACCTCATACTTTGACATTCCAATTCTGCGGAATGAATTTAATGCCCGCTTTCATATCAGTAACTGATTATAAGCTCTTAGTGGTTAGGATCTAGAGTTGTTAAATTTTCTATGTGTGGTTCTTAGAAACAAGTTCAAGGATTTACCAAATACATACATTACAAAATGATAAGTAATTTTGCAGCAAAATATTATAAGCAGAACACAAAATAATCAGTTTTATCCAAACTTAAATTCAAAGAAAGCAATGGAATATTTTTTGTGCAGTTGTCTTGATCCCAAAATGAACATATTTTCCTTGACTGCACATATTTTAATCACATAGGCATCATCCTGGTACACCCATTATGTTCATAATAAAATTTGAAATCATGATCCACAAAAGTATTTACTTCTCTAGAGGAGGGATACTGAAATTCACACCTGGAAAGAAGACCCAAAAAGGCTCTGAAAAGCTTTCTAAGTCTCAGCTAATGAATCACATTTAAGTAAAGAACATTCGTAAAACAAACAAACAAACAAACAAAAACAGAAACAAAAATTTGTGGATTGGGACTGGTACTAGAGCTTAACATGTTAAGCTGCTATCTTCAGTGTTGGCATCCCATATAGGCACTGTTTCAAGTCCTGGCTGTGCCACTCCTGATTGGGCTTTCTACTAATGTGCATGGGGAAGCTGTAGACAACTGTCCAAACGCTTGGGCTTTATTACCCACGAGGAGACCCAGGAAAATCTCCTGGATCCTGGGGTCCTGGCTGCAGCTTGACTTAGCCCTGACTGTTTTAATCATTTGGGGAAGGGAACCTCTGAATGGAAATACCCTCTCTATTTCTCATGTTCTCTCTTTCCCTCTCTCTTCCCTCCTGTATCTTTCTATCTATACTCTGCTTTTCAAATAAAAGTAAATCTTACTTGAAAAAATGATGAAGGGTCAACATAATGAAGATGGAAATCTTTCATCCAGTGGTTTAGTCTTTTACTACCTTTAACATCTATGATGAACGAGGAACTCCATTTGGGTCCCCCCAGTGGAGTCAGATAACCAGATTAGCAGGTAACTAGATTGGAAGCAGAGACGTAGAGTAGCTGTGACTCTGGTCTGACATGCAGACCTCAGCAGCAGCTTAACCCACTGCAACATGAATGACTGGCCCAAAGGAAGAAAGGATAGCTTTATCCTGGTGATAAAGTCAGACAGTACTCTGAATTATTAAACTTTAGAATGCTATACCAACCAGTTCCCTAGGGTAGAAATATTCCAAAGGCAGGGACTAAAAAGCTTCTGAAGTGTGATGTCCCTAATGGACATGGCAAGATGGACTATGGACTGTAGGGGGAGAAATGATACTCTTTCCTCCAAATTTTGTCAGAGTATTTGAGTATTCATATGCAAAATTGAATGTTAAGAACATTCTTTTTCTGTTTGTAGCACATCATGAAAAATCATTTGTAATCTGGAGAAATGAGACAAATTCTTTCAATTTCTAATTATCTTGGGGTATATTTACCTTCATTGATAAATGAAAGCATTGACAGAATATAGCCTTCTAGGTTAACAGTTCTGTGCTTATTTATTTTTATTATTAGTAGTGGTAGTAGTACTTGGAGTAATAGTAGTTCTTGGAGTATTTCTTTTCATTCCCTCCTGGTCTAAAGGATTCTTAACAAGAAATTAACTATTACTCTATTTTGGGATTCTTTGAATATGATCTGGTGTTTCCCCTGTGCTCATTTACTGTAAAAAGTCTGACTATAATGTGTAGTGGTGAAGACCTTTTTCAATCCTGTCTATTAGGAGGTCTACATGCCTCCTACACTTGGATTTGTCTATTTTTCTACAAATTAATAAGCATTCTAATCCATTCTCTCTTTCCACAGCTTTAGGAATTCCTAGGACACATATGTTTAGCTATTTGATAGTTCCCCATAAATCACAAATGTTATTTTCATTTTCCCATTTCTCCTTATTCCTCTTCTTTTTCTGAGATGTCACCAAGTATTTATCTTCAAACTCAGATATTCTTTCTTGTGCCTTATCAAGTCTGTTGTAAAACTTTCCACTGCATTTTCTGCTTGACATATTTACTTTTTAATTTCTAGTATTTCAGTTTCATTTCTGCTCAAAAATCTCAATCACTTGGCTGCAGTTTTCCATCCATATTGTGCATGGGTTTCTTAACCTCATGTATTTTTCTGTGTTTTTGAGTACTCTTGTGATAATTTTCTTAAATTCCTTTTCAGGCATTTCATTCCTCTCTTCATCTTCATTTTCTGACATTGAAGTTTAGTTACGTTCCTTCGGAGCAGTCAGTCTTCCTTTCTCATGTTTCTTGCATTTTTGCATTTATTTTGGGGAATTTGTGAAAACCCTTGCTGGTTTTCTCCCTGAAAGCTTACATCTTTGAATTATGCCTCCGTGATTTAATGGAATACGCTTCAGTGGGTATGCAGAGGCATGTGCTGGGTGGAGCCAGGGATCTCTGTTCAGTGCTCAAAGCTGGAATGAGAGCCCACCTTTAATTGTTGCCCATGTAGCAAATCCTCTCTGTCAGCAGGTGGCAGAGTATGTGAGCATGGCAACTGATAAAATCAACAGCCTCACCTCATACCTGTCATGGAGGTCGGTGCCTGGGGTTATTCCACAACAGTTCCACCCCACCAACATAGGTGCATAAACATGGGATCTGTGTGGTCCTTACTGTGAGCCTGGAACCCACTGCAATGACCTTCTACAATGACCCAGCCCAGGTATTTGGAAACTGGCCTTCGAAGCCAGATGCAGTGATTGCCTGGTGGCCCAGTTCCACCCTGCTGTACAGTCACAGAATTTCCATGGAATACAAGCTCCCACAGTCACAGGAAGCTAGGGATCCACTTTCAGCCCTGCAAGCCTGCCCCACTGACACGCAGAGAAGAGGTGTAGTCAGAGTCAGCTGCCTGTCAGTGCAGTGCCTTGGCAGCTTGAGCTCAGGGACTTGTGATAAAGTTGGGGAAGAAGGGCACCTTAACATCTGAAGTTGGTGCCCAGTCCCCTATCAACTCTCCAGGGCAGTTCATAGTCAGCGCAGACCATGGGTTTATCCGTCTGATAAAATCTCCTGGTCATGTGTGCATGAGCCACTGCAGCCTCTATTTACATTAAGATGGCTATCAGGGGATAGTCACTGAGCACCACTGTGGGGAGATGGGGAGAAAAAGATGTACTCTGCCTTCACGGGGACCCCCATCCCCCCCTAGCGCATCTAGCTAACTCAGTGATCTGCAAGGTTCCCTCTCAGGCAATAGTGACATGGATTGCTGCAGTCTCCTCTCAGTTCAGTCTAGGGAGACGGTGTCTCCTCCAGCCCTGGTTATGGGAGTCACCAGTGTCTTGTCCTCTTGCACCTGCAAGTGTACACTGTCCATGCTGCTCCATGATATAACTCTTCTTTCTTTAGAATTTGCACTGAAAACTCTCCAACTCTTTCCTGGTAATGCTTTTCCTCCACTTTTCTTCTTTTATTGTTTCATAGTAAAATCTGCCTGTCTTTTCCCTATGGAAGGATTTTGGATTTCCCCAAAATAACTATTTAAAAAGTATTTAATATAACTTACAGAGAATGCTATTGACATATATGTTCTTCATATCAATTTGTCATTTGATTCATAAATATGTGTTTATGCTCTACAAAATATTTTGAGGAAGCAGACTATAATCTGAATTAAACTGATTTATATAATTATTTTTCCTGAAGATAAGGTCTGTCAAACAACTTGGGCAGTTGCTTTATGAGCTGAAGATTGACCTAAAACCCATACAAATCTTGGACAGATATACATAAAATTATGTCATTATTTTATATTTATTATTTTATGTTTCTAGAAAATAAAGAAAACATAGGATAAAGAAAATTTTCAGCATTTATTAAATTAAATGGTACATAAAAATAATGCAACAAATAATATATATACTCTGTATAACCCCCCAAAATGAGAATCAATGTTTAGTTTTGTGTGTGTATATGTATTTATATATTTATATTTATATTTATATCTTTATCCTATTTTGACTATGTGAACAGTTTTATACACACATAAAATAGTGAAATAATGTCATCACTACATAATTACAGTATCTCTGAAATGGAGAAAAAAATCAAGAAATTTGTTCTGAATGCCACAATGGAATAGACTGCCATGGTACAGTGCAAACTAATCAGAGCATATCCAATGCTGTGAGATTACTGCTATAAATACACACACCACACCGACTCAGATTGGACGGCCTTCTTTCAGCATGACAGAGTGTGCTGAACTTGACTTCTTGTATCCCCCTTAATGTCATCACCTTTTAGCAGGTCAGGACCTTTTTATACTTCAGAATGTCTAAGAAAGTAAGCACTATTTTCTGCTCTGTCCTTCAAAGAACATGTTCCTTTATTTATTTATTTATTTATTTATTTATGTTTTACTATTTTCACTAATACATTTTCTGTTACCTTAAAAAAATGTAGAATGGAGTTTTAACCAAAAAAGGTCAATAACATTTTGATCTAGAGAAAAACTCATTTTTCTTACTAGACAACAGGCTTGCCAAAAGTTAAGGTCAAGGTCCACTTCATCATCAAATGTGTGTGTGTGTGTGTGTGTGTGTGTAAAAGATTCAAAATACTTTGCATTGGTTGCCAGCTATTGAGAAACAAAATATTTCACACACAATTCCACGTTCTTAGCATCTCAAGTGGAAGATCTGAAAATCTAAAGTGCCCACAAGCTCCTGCCTCTTCCTAGCCTCTCAGATGAGACCTGAGGCCGGCCAGTCTAGTCATGCATCCATCTTCCACTTCGCTAGCTTCTATTCCCTGTGAGCATTTGTGTTTGCATCCATTTTTGAGACCCAAGTAAACTGCTTTTCTCTGTTTTACAGCCAGCAGTTCTTGAAGCATTCAATTAAAATAAATTACCAGGCTAGCAGCAGTGCGCTTTTGAGAAATGAAAAGAAATTTTTAATATTGTTTTCATGGTTAATATGTAATTACTGCATAAATTATTACCATGCTTGCAGCTTCTTTAAGACCTTGTTTGGGAAAGAACTTAGAAAGTCATTCCTGTTTCCAAACAAATTGTGGAACTGTTTCCTCCTAACATATTGGGCAGAATGAGAAAAGAAATGCCAAATGCAAGTGAAAATAGAGGTGTAAACAGTAGCGGGGAGCAAAAGTAAACAAGGCTTCCCACAAAGGCCAGGGACCTTACATGATCCCCACGAGGAAGAGCTCAACTTCTCCTGCAGTCCTCCAAAAGCTCTAGCATTCATTTTGCCTTATGAATTCAAAAAAAAATATTTAAAAACAAGTGTGAAAGGCTTTGTTCCTTTCCACGAGCACCTTGAAATAATTTGCTCAGAGTATGTGGCCTAGCAGAGAGCAGTAAGCCTGTAAGACATAAACCAAAATCCAAATGTGCCTTTGAACACAATATCATTCTAAGGAACTTTAGTCATGAATGCTTCTGTTATAGAATGTACCTTTCTCATTGAAGGGAAATTCTAAATCCTTAGAAAATCTTGGAGGGGTATCGAATTGAAAGACCCGGAGTGCTCCTCAGAAGCTTTCAACATTTACCCCTTCCAGAATCTTGAGGTGAAATCAGGTTTACTTGTTGAAGAGACAAATATCACTGAAACTGAACAAGGCGAGTGCAATGAAAGGCAAGAAGGCAATGGAACACTGTTGCATTTCAGGCTCACTAACTTTCACTCTTAAAATTCCCAAGTATGCGAAGCTGTGGACAAAGCCATATATAATTGAATGAGATTGGCCCTGAAGGGCACCCAAGAAAAGCCTAGGCAGTTGATAAGCATACCAGTTGGATGATCACACTCATCTTTGGCATCATAAACAAATTGCTTTGCTAGTCGCATTCTTTTCTCACTTAACTTCTAGGCTTCCTAAAGCTCTTCATTAAATCCATCTAACGATAAGTAAAAGCTGTTGTGTGAACTGAAACTTGAAAAAGCATGGAAAACGGAATAAAAAAAAAATAGATGTAATCCATGGCAGAGACAAAAGAACTAGCTTGAAACTATCAGAATAACTTCCATTTGGCTATAACTTCCTTCCAGCGGTCTGTTTACAGTCATCCCACGCTGTTTTCAAAGTTATCTTTCATTCAGGAAGGTTGATAATGACAGACCAGTCTTGCTGTTAGGAAAGCTGCTGAAAGATAATAGCCAATTCAGTCAACTCCTTTTTACTCTCATCTAATAAAAACACTCTCACATTGTTGACCAGATAATGTTATGATATTGAAAGAAAATACTGAATTTCTAAATATTTGTGCAGAAAGTTGTATATATTTTTATAAACACTAGTATTATTCATAGAGAGAGGTGAAAAATCAGATAAGTGTCAGAAGACTGAAAATGGGCATAAAATCAACTTTTCTAAAACAAAAATATGGAAATTTGGGCACATATATTTAATATTGAGTAGCAAATAGCATTGGAAAGACTGTATGATGGTTATTAGTAATATAAATGTAACAGTAATCTCAAAGCTGTTCATTGAAGTTATAGCAACTTTGGTTTCTCTTCAAAAGGTAATTAGTAGGTTGAGATTTCAAGGAAATGTTGTAGAACAATTGATTTCTTTCTACATTTGAAAATCTCCAGTGAATTTCTGAAAGATGCTGCAATCTAATACTGTCATAGAATACGTGTACAATGATAACAGAAATGCCCACAGAGAAAATAATTGGCATGAGGACTGAAAACAATATTTAGTGACTCACGTCTATTAACTACCACACAAAGTAGATAATATAAAATGTGAGCTTGAGATTGCTACATAATAAAACAACTATGGCAACATAGGTATCATGGAGACTTAGCACCACTCTCTAAACAACTCAAACACAAAAGGCATTCAATTCTGAAGATTCAAGGTACGTTAGGAAGGGAACCAGAGAAAGAATTTGTATTCAAGAGATTTCCTTGAGAAAAGGAAATCATATATATATATGAAGCTAAACCATATTGCTGCTGAACAACACCCCACGCTGGTTGGAGGAACTGTTGTAGATAGAACCTTCACATTGGGTCAGTTCACTTGACACTGAAAAAGCCAATCACTGGCATCAGGGTGGTGGGCGAAAGTGTTTATGGCAAAGGACAGAGCAAGGAGTCATCAGTTGTTTCATTCCCTTGCACTCCGGGGAGTTAGGGGTGAAGGTTCTTGAAGACTGAAATGGGGGCTGAGAGGTACATAAACAGCCTAGGTTCAAGTTCCTGGGTGGTTAGTGCAGTTCATGATCTTCCTTTAGTTGTCAGTGATATGCTGTTTCAGGAATTTCTGATGGCCATGTGATCTGAGAGTTACATGAAAGTGTATTCTGTCAAGACATGGTATTTCCCTGTACAAATCATTCCAGGACACTAGCTACCAAGGCGATGATTCCTTGAGTCCAGTGATTAGAAACTTGTAGTACCAGCTGGATCATTTCTTAGGCTACTGAATTTCTTTTTCAAGAGGATAGGCAAGGACATCCAAGGCTGAATGAGAGAGGTAAGAGGCTGGGTCCTGCTTTTAAGATATAGGGAGCCATTTTCAATATCTGGGAAACAAACTTCTTAATAGGACTGCAAATAGCTGCTAATGATTGCCTGATCTTTAACAGGAAAGATATGATGGGGCTGGTGATGTCCTCAGAGGTGAGCGAGGGTCTCATCTCTGCACAGGCTTGATAACTCTTGTTTAGTTAAAATTGTTCATTCAAATGGCTATTTTTCACATTTCATAAACAAATGAATGACAAGAGGAATTTTTACTCTAGTTTTAATTTTAATAACATGGGAAAATTTTTGGCATGACTGAAGGATCCTAGATGAATCTATAGTCACTTTGAAATGCATAAGACAGGGTCAGCATCGGGGCATAAAGAGTCAAGCATGGTGTACTATACCAACATCCCTTACAGGTGCTAGTTCAACTCCTGGCTGCTTAGCTTCTGATCTGGCTCCCTGTTTACACATCTTAGGAAAGCATCAGGAGATGGCCCAGTTTGCTGCATGGGAGATGGAACTCCTGGTTCCTGCCATCAGCCTGGAACATGTGTGTGTGTGTGTGTGTGTGTGTGTGTGTGTGTATACACTAACAAAATTATATATATATATATATGTTAGTGTATATATATAAGTGTATATATATATATACACTAATAAAAATTTTAAATATGACTATGCCTTTGTTTTTGCCACTATTACAACCTCAATGTTTGTCAGTATAAAATTCTTCCCAGGCAGTTAAAATATGTATTCAACACTTACAGGAAACAATATTTAAGGTTTTTTTTTAAACCAATGCACATCCTTTAGATTTTCACATATGTGCGTTTATGTCAATATTCAGGAAAGAAGGAAAATGGTCTTTAAAATTTTTAAGAAAATAACATTGGGTTCTCATTCCTTTATAAAGAAATAGCATAAGCTCACTTGTACTGATTTTACTAGTAGTAACTGCAATATGACTCACAAACTCTAAAATGTCAGAGGCTTATACAACACACATGTAATTCATGTTCATATACGGTTCAATTATTTGTAGTGGAGGGTGGGGACAGGTCGCTGATAAGTT
Source organism: Ochotona princeps (assembly GCF_030435755.1). Taxonomy (NCBI): domain Eukaryota; kingdom Metazoa; phylum Chordata; class Mammalia; order Lagomorpha; family Ochotonidae; genus Ochotona; species Ochotona princeps. Next base: position 49,331,875 of record NC_080837.1, on the reverse strand, counting down.
GGGGAGTGTTAGTTTTAGAGAGGTCTTAAGTGTCAAGACATGGCATGCAGGATTATACAGGATTTTTATATGGGCTAACCTCAAAAGTGGCCCATATGTTCTGTGCCTAAATTTCATTGATACACAGAAATGCCAAGGGAACCTGGACTTCGAAACACTGTCTGAAAGATCAGTTTCCAGAAATAGCTTTAAAGCCATACACTACAGCATGGATTTCTTGGTAGAAAGCCAGTTAACAGTGCTATAGTTACATAAAGTGATTTTAATGTAGACTTTTTAAAATCCATTATTATAAAGCTAATGGTTTCTTTGCTGTCACTTATCACCACTCAGTCTCTGAACAGTGAAGATTTACATTTGGAAGAAGAAACGAGAAATATTAGGTATTATTTTTTATAAGACAGTTTGTTCTTTAGTACTGTCATTAAAATATTAACATCAACAAGGCCATTGTTATCAAGTGATGTCAAACATTTAAAATACTATCTCTCAAAAAATATATTGTTCAACACGGTGACTGGAGTTCACAAACAATGTGCTGCATTCCTGAAAAATACAAGCGAATGGATATATTCTCAAGACAAAAATGATAAATAGCAGAGGCAATTCAGGTATGAGTTAACTAGATTTAATCATCCTTCAATATCCACATACTGCAAGATATCATGTTATCAATATATAAATATGGGCAATTTATTTGTAAGTTTAAAACTAAATAAAATGTTATTACATAGAATTACAGAATTTAGAACGTTAAACTTTGGAAAATGCTAAAGCAACAGCATTTTCTAAAAAATAGTCACATACTTAAATTATGGAGTTATTATAAATTTATCTCAGAATGCAAAAAACACTAAACCAGTCTTTTTCCTTGCACTTATATGGAACAGACATATTAAGCTAGACTTTTAGTGGTGTTACCTGTTTCAAGCTTCTTAACAATTAGACACATCCTCAATCTGACATTGTGAAATGTGCAAAGGGACAGTGATCATTTTGCAGCTCGTCGTGTGGGCCTGTTATTTGATTTATGTGCTGTACCTGACTCCTGTGATGCTGCCTGAATTCATAAATCTGAATAAGAGAACAGGGATCCATCGCTCAAAGAGGATGCAATGGGTAAGCCCTCAGGCTGAGAATGTACTGTGGAGTCGGAGCTCTGTTCCTTGTGAACACCCAGGGGTATCAAAGTTGCTGAAGTTCAGACATTCATCAAAAAGGGTCCTGGTCAGAATATAGGTCAGAGATCCAGAAAGATAGATAGATAGATAGATAGATAGATAGATAGATAGATAGATAGATAGATAGAAAGACAGACACAGACACTGTTAAACTTTGTACAATCCACAAAATTTTTTGATTCAATTTTTTCAAAGAAAATAAACTTGATGGAATTTACTGTTTACTAATGTCTCTCCACATTATGTATGCCAATTAGTACCTCATATGTGCAAGATGCTGTCTCTGATAGCTTTTATGCAAAGAGTTACAAGCCATGAAGAATAATTTTTAATTTTATTGTTTAGACAGGTATGAACAAGCTCATATAACAAAAGGATGGTATGTGGTCTGTGTATGGAATGGACCCTAGGATATAAAACCCTCAGCAGTCCAGAAATTCAGAAGTGAAAATGATCACTGAGGACATGAGATCATAGAAGACAAGTAATGTATAATTATTATCAGTCAAGCTGCTTTACATTCAAAGGATCCTTCTGGAAATCTGGAAATCCTACCACTTTTCCAGTATTTGGGCTACCTATACTTTGCACTTATTATAATCATAGGTATTTCTTAGTGTTATATGTAATTTAGGCTAAAATTCTGAGATTTATATCAGACATATAGTTTTACTTTCTTGGACAGTAGTAACCTTACGTATGACCAGCCACAAAAGGATGCTTGAAGTACAGAAAGGTCAGGCAACGTTCTATTTGGTTTGTCAACAAGTAGTTTGAATATCAGATATTTATTAAGCTTATATTCTATGTCAGACTCTCTCACATGGTTAGAACACAAAATTGGAGACAGACATCTTCCCCATCTTGGACATAATACAGTCTATGAAATAGGCACATATTTCTATCAGCATTAACATCAAATTATATAGAGAACAATGATGAATAAAGCAGAGTTCTTTCAACAAATAGTGAAAGGATTTGTCTAGATTCCCGAGTGTCAGGGAAGACAACAGGAAACCACATTCAAGTTAAAACATGAAAGACACAAGTGAAATGTTCAGCTGAAGATGAGGAAGAAGCATGTTCAAACCAGAGAAAATAAGACAGGGCATTTTTAATGAAGATTTAATGATTTATTTGAAAAACACAGAGAGAGAGAAAGAGACAAAACTTCCCTCCATCGATTCATTTTGCAAGTGTCTGCAACAACCATAACTGGGCCAGAATGAAGCCAGGAGCAAACATCTTCCAACAGATGGCAGGAAACAAGTACTCGGGCCAGCATTTTCTGCCTCCCCAGTTGTGTTAGCAAGAAGCTGCATTGCCAATTGCGGCATGCACTTGCACTCTCATTGGGATGCATGTCTCACACATAGTGACTTACAAGCCACTGTGTCATGATGTGCACCCAAGGTACATGTCCCCACCCCCTCCCCCCCCCACACACTAACAATTTTTGGAAACTCTACGAAGAGGTAGTCTCTTATCTCTATGAGGAGAGAAGCTGTAACCCAGTGGTTCTTGAAGTGCAGTCAGGCCATCTTCAAAGTCAAAGCTATTTTTGTAATGAGACTGAGATGTTTATGTTTTCACTCTCACTGTTTTATGAGTATTTTCCAAAAGCTACATAACACGTGGTATCACAACAGATTGAATCTTGAAGTAAACACGAGAATGCAGCTGTCTTCTATTAGAACAGTCATTTAAGAGATGTGGAGAAACATAAAACACTGTCACAATTTTCTCTGATTGGTCTTGCAAAATGAAGTTTGCAAACATATAGTGCAGTTTTATTTCTAAGTGAATTAATGAATATGTATTTCTAAAAATGTCTCCATTTCAGTTTATAGCATGTGAATATGAAGAAATAAAACCAGAGTAAACAAAAGCTATTTGGGATCCCAATTAATTTTTAATAGGGCAAAGCAGTTTTGAGACCAAAGAGTTTGAGAATCACTAAGGTAATCTATTTTCCCAAATTGGGACACTTTGAGAGTTAATTATGCTGGATGACAAAGTGACAATGCATCACAGCTTACCTAGGTATTTGTCCCAGTTCATTACTTGTCTTATCCATTTATATTGGTTTTCCTAGCCACTTTCTATACCTTTCAGAGCCACATTCAAAATGTCCTGTTGTAGGGGATCAGTTTTGTGGTCATTATACTTAGAGGACTAATTCACGGTGGCCTTGTGCTGTGCCTTCTAGATTTGTTACTACACAGGATTAGTAATGAGGATCTTGTGGGAACAAATATGCTAACCATGACATACAGACCTGCTGAAAGATGCAAAGAATGGAATTTCAATTTTTTAAGTTCTCTTGATTTGTTTTGTCTCTGAGTATGCCGTTTGGGGTTGAGGACAGCATGATTAATATGCATTTTAGAAACAAATTTTACATTTCCCACATCAACTCTAGTAGTCACCATGACATCTGAAGAATAAAAACTTTGCTTTTAAGTAACTTCAGTCTTTGAGAAAATGTAGAGAGGAATGAATAATACCTATGCTCCAGTGTGGAGAAGGTCACCCCTTAGAATGTGTGCTTGTTATGAAATATGGAGGAATTTGTATACTCAAAATAAGGTCATCCTCCAAACACAATTCTTTAAGAATTTAATAGAACACATAAGGTCACTTAAAGCAATAGGAAGAGGAAAATATTGTGTTTATATTCTCCCCTTACTTCCAATAATTGAGGTCCCTAACATTTATAGAACAAGGATGCACATTTTGGTAATGAAATACAGACTCAATTATAAATGAAGATTTTGAGATCAAATAGATTCTTTTAGAATACTGGCCCAAAAAATACTATATGGATATGTTACTGATTCTCCTGGAGTATGTTTTAGACGGGCTGGACCAGGCCAAGCCGAGAGCTGGAAGTTCAGTCTGGTTGTTTCATGTGACTAGCCAGAATCTCAGTGCTTGAATAGTTGCCGCAGGTGTACATTTCCAAAAGCAGGACCTGGAAACAAAGTGAGGACTGGAACCCAGGTACTCTGTTAAGTGATAAAAGCTTCTCAAATGAGGCCCTAACTGCTGCACCCGACATAGGCTTCTAACAAACAAGTGTTGGTAGTCATGCAGAAATGCTTTCCTATTCCTGGTAATGTACACATAGTAATGTAAATATCATATAAATGTAGTGTGAATGTCAACCCTAAAAAAAAAAAAAGAAATGATAGAACTAGTATAAGCAGAAATGGAAGAAAGACAAAGAAAATGTTTTTAAAAATTAGCCAGTGAGAAAATTGCAGAGTGAAAGAAGGAAAAAGAAAGCAATATCTCTATGCGAGCATGACCCTTTGTTTCTTTGGCACTTCAAGCACCTCTAGCCAAGGCTGTGATGTTATTCTAGATCATTTTACTGACACAAAATGAAGAATCTCAATTACGATGAAATCAGAAGTCACCCACAAGGGAAGCCATTAACAATTTAACATGAGGGAGTGTGAATTCTACTTGTCAAAGAGAATATTAGAGGACTATTTGATATAAAATGCAACTATCACAGCAGCGAAGGTTGGGTCCCACAGCTGGGTTTTGCTTGAACTCATTGCTTTACAAAGTTAAACACAGAACTAGGTGTTTCACAAGGACAGCATATCTTATGCTAAGGCAAATCAACTGAACAGAAGGAAGATTTGATTGGATATCTATGTGTCAAATGGTTGTGCAGCCAAAGAGGAATCTGTAGAGAACACGAAAAGATGGAAGAGGTGCAGAGAAGAACATCAGAGAATTTGAAATCCAGGCACATGGAACCAAATCCTAGCAGGCTGCTTCTGATCTGAATGATACATTTTTTGTCCTCCAGAATACTAATGTGCTTCAATGTAACACGAGAATAATATCTACCTCATAGAGACGATGTCACAATCAGTGAACAAACACAGGTAAGGCACCTAGCAAGTGCCTTGCTGGAGGAATCTCATTAAGTGTTATCCATCCTCCCTCTCTCTTCACTCCTAATGATGTGGTCAGACTTCCCTTCTCTTACTTCTTATTCTTCATGCTCTTTTTTTTGTATTTTGAGGAATTTTTTAATTTTGGTATAATTTCTGGCTTACGAGAAGGCTTCCAACATAGTACAGGAATGGTCACAAGCACCTTATTCAGTTTTCCACCTTTCCTTTTTAAACATATTTTCTCTGGTTGTTTTATTTTTATTAGAATGAAGGCAATAATACACATAGTATTTATGTATATATGTATATATACTATATTCACATACACTATATATATACTATATATATATACATATATATATATATATATATATATATATATATATATATATATATATATACTGGGAAGCAATGGATGAATATAGTATGTGTGTCTAATCTCAATGAAAGGGTAAGTTCTATTGATACTTACAAATATATCTTTAATCTAGGATACTACTTCTAATTTTTCCTGTATTTACCATGTCATAAGACATTTATAGATCAGAAAGCTAAGCTTGTAATAGAGCACTGAATAACTGTGCTTTTTTGATAACTTAGCAATAAATAGAGGGAGGTGATCATGAGGAGCAAGGAAGGAAAGAGGGGAGGGAAAAACATTAAAACTGTATTATGGAAAACAATAAACATTAATGAAAAATTCATGTCCTAAACTGCCTTTTCAAAATGTGTACTCATTTCTATTTATTTGAAAGATGTAGACAGAAAGAGATATTCCATCCGCTGGTTCATTCCCCAAACACTGCAATAACTTAGAGATAGACCAAGCTGAGGCCAGGAGTTTGGGATTCAACCCGATCACCCTTATGGATGGCAGGAACTCAAGTACTTAAACCATCACCTGCTCTCCACAGATAGTACATTAACAGAGCCAGGACCAAACATGGGCACTCCAATATAGGTTGTCCTAACAACTGGGCTAAGCCTCTGAATTTTTAAAAGATTTATTTATGTATATTTGCTAAAGTTACACATTTACTTGAAAGTCAGAGTTACATAGAAAAAACTAGAGAAAGAGAAAAAGTGATCTTCACCCACTGGTTTATTTCTTAGATGGTTGCAGCAGTCATGGTGAAACCAGGCTGAGGTTAGAAGACAAAGGGTTTCACAGGATAGCCAGGACTCAAATACTTGGGCCATTTTATGGTACTTTTCTCAGGCCATTAGCAGGGCATTGGAACAGAGGTAGAACAGCCAGAACACAAATAAGCTTTCATATGTGATACTAACATTGTTAGTGGCAGCTTTATTTGCTATGCCATGACAATGGCCACAACTCTGGAGCTTCTTCCCAACCATCTTAAAAATACATTGTAAACTGCTATGATGCTGTATCACTCACTTCAAGAGTACCTTCATATTTCCTTCAATATCCAACTGACAAAAGTTGTAAGATAATTCTAGAACAGAAAATTATAAAATGATCTGAACATGAGTATGATTATTTACTATCTTTCTGACTCCAGAAAATTTTGATATGCTGGCATAGTCTCTACTCTCTTTAGGAAGGTTAATTTATTAGAAGCAATAGAGAAAAATGTTGATAAAACCCCAATTCCAGTATAAGGTACTATTATCACACATGCAATATTTTTTACAAGCCCAAAAAATAACAACAGATACGGTTCTAATAATTTGGAAATAAGGCCACAAGTTACAATTTGGTTAAAAAATTTAATACATGCTGAGTTGAATTTAAATTTCTGTTTCTAGGACTCTCAGGAATGAGCTGACATACCCATGGTGCTATGTACTAGAAAATACACTTGGTTCCAGGTAATAGAATAAGGCAGTATGATTCCTCCATTCTGTATCCCATTACCTTTCTGGGCATCTTTTCTTTATGCTTTCAAACTTTGTCTTTATAGTTTCTCTGTAGTTTTCATGGAGGTTTTTCATCTAATTATGTATGCCATTGAGAATGTCCAAAGCTGTAAAATAATCACAATAGCCTTCCTAGTTCTTTTCCTACCATAAAATAGCATTCCCTTGATGCTCTATTTAAGTTTCATGGAAAGGTTAGAAAATAAGTGTAGGCGCCACAATTCATATGGATTCTTCAAGATAACTAGCTTAAAGCTTTTTTCTTCTCTGGGGCATTTACGTTTTAAGAGAGTAAACCTTGCAATAGAAAATGCCTTCTTGCTCAGAAAAGGAATTCTAACATTGGAAGTTTTGAGAAGATGGCAGGGAAAAGAAATGATGTGAAACCGCAGCGGTTTCCTCACACTTTTCAGGTGAGATCCAAAGACAAGCTGTCCAAACTCTGCTGACTCTACAAAATCTCTTTGGCTCGCTAAGTTTAGGAGGCTTGACATGACAATATTTGTGAATAAAGTAAAACAAGGCATGGAAGAGGTGAGGACATATTGGATGTCAGCCTAAGGCCGTTTGAGGTCACTTGGGGAAGGTTCTGTTTCCGGACCATCTTCAGCTCACAAGAAGATGGAAACAAAACCCTATGGGCTGTTAATCTGTTGGCAACGCCCACGTCGCCACATACCCCGAGCCGAGCGGAGGGACTAGGGTTACAACACAGACAACGCGGAGAGAGAACACAAGGCAACACAACACGCAGTACACCGAATGCCGATCGATGATAGATTGATCTTTATTGCAACTCCAGGCTTTCTTTTATACTCTCCCTAGCTCCTCCCAGTGTTTATCCAGTCCTCAAGTGACCACCCTAAATCCTCTAGTTCCTCCCAGTAGTGGCCACCCTAAATCCCTTGAGTTCCTCCCAGTGTTTATCCAATCCTCTAGTGGCCACCCTAAATCCCTTGAGTTTTATCCAATCCCTTGGCAGATAACTTGACAAATAGGAAGCAGGAACTTGCGGTTAAGCCAGTGGCTAGATGTATCAGGCCAAAATTACCAATCCTGTTATGCTCTGAGAAACAAGCTAAGCTGTGGAGTTAATCCTTGGGAGACCGGGGCCTGCATTAATCAGTTCCATTAAAAATTCTTATGTCTAGGTAAACACGCAGATACATATGTCCATCTAGAAGTACTGTGTAATGGACACTATCATGCCAGCAAGTGAAGATACATTGTTGTATGTATCTTTACTCTCAAATAAAAGGTGGGTTCCCAGTAAAACTGTTAAATATATCTTGACAATAGGATGCTGGACTTTTTACCATTGTCTATACTTATTTACAATGCCAGAATACACTTAAATTGTAGATTGATGGACTTGTGAGTGTTGCTGGAGGAATATACGATTGTAATAATATGGGGGAAACCAGTGGTATGGAAGGGAAGTGGGGAGGGTTGATGGGGAATTCCCTGAGCCAATGGAACTGTATCATGAAAATAAATATTAAAAACAGCTTCCTATGTTCAAACCAACAGAAATCAAAGCTCACCAAAGTCATTCTAAAAAAGAATCTTGTTTAGTCTATCATGTTTTTCTCTGGCTGTAGACCTTGGCACAGTATTTTTGAGGGTAAAAAAAAAAATGAAGTGTAATGCTAAAGGCTGGAAGAGTGTGAAAAGATTGAAAAAAAGATAAAAGTAGTGACAGAAGTTTATTTCATTCCCATCATGAGATCCAGCAATGGTTATATTGCTTATTGCCTTCAGCTGCGAGGCCACAAACCATTATTTTCAGAGGCTCATTGCCCTAGAAGAGCATCGAGTTTGATGGGAAGATAAAAGGAAATAGGGGGAAATTGCCAACTACTCTCCTTGATACATTTTCCCTTTTGCTTTGATCTGGAGAGAATAGCTAGAGGAAGGGAATGCTCCAACAATAATAAGAGTATTATTAATAATACAGCATTCATCATCATCATCAAATACTTATTAGGCTCCTGATCCAAATCAGATGCCCTCACAGTTTGTTTCCTTTTCTCCATCATCAGTGACATGAAGAGTATTGACGAAACAATTCCCTGAAAGAGCTGCTAGCTTGTCTAATGATGAAACTTTTTACTAAGATTTTTAATAGACACACACGAAAAAATAATCTTACTGATTGAACAAATCACCAGATGTGCTATGCAGTTCATGGACAATACAATTGAAATTATATAATGAGATAGCAAACAATGGAATAATATAAATGGAAGAACTGCATACACAAATATATATTCTGAGATATTAACCAAGGAAGCTCATGAATCAAGTTTACATTTAGTTGCTGGCAAGATGAATGCACTTGTACGTGGACAGTGTAATTTTCCATTTTTAAAATGCATTAACAGGATGCAATGTCTATTGGAGACAGATTCAGAATGATTTTTTTTCTACAACTGACTAATAAGCAGTACTAGCAAAAAAAAAATCCAGTGTTTGTTAAGCTTTTCACAAATCTGTTATAATATCTAATAGTTCATAATTGTAATCTGGTGGTGAAAACTCCCTTCAGGGCTTGCTCGTGTTGTGTTTTTCCAGGAGGTATGCATTTCCTCCCATTAATCTGCACACAGAGAAACCATTTCACTGTTTCATTTGGCTCTCAAATGTGGTACTGTTGGCAAAATGCCTTTATACATAGTAAGATAGGAAGAAAAGGTAGGCAGAAAAATCACAAAAGCTGGTCTAACCATGGACTTCTGCTGCAGAGATTTCAGGACTAGTCAAATGATGATGTCAAGTTTCCTCATGTCCTACGTGATTGATCTGAGCTTTACTCTACATGAGGGAAAAGGGAATCTTATGGCTCAGGGTGTCCTATTTCCCAAAGACCGCTGATGACAGGGCTGCTCCCTGCTCTTGCCCTTGTCTCTGAGAACTGAGACGTGCAAGACAAAATGCTGCCTGTGTCTGAGCCAAACACTATTTCAAATGCCACATTTGGCACATACTTCTTTAAATTAAATTAGATTATCATTAAATGCATCCTTTCTCATTGACTGCTTTTCATCTCTTCCAGGGTCTCCAGTGAAACAAATGTCTTACATATTAAAACAAAAACATTAAATCAAATCAGTGTAAATGGAGTCTGAAACTTGAAGGGTTAAACAAGCTTCAGAAATGCTGAGGGGTTTTTTTCTCCCTAGAAACTGCATGCCTGAATGGTTCCCAAGCTGTTAGGGTTACCATGGTAATTATTATTCTTAAATAGAGAGATTTATTTGTAAAGCAAAAATTCCAACAAATTCATTGCCTATGTTTCACAGTCAGAACTACCTGAAGCCATTTTTAAGAAGCCAACTTTTGAAAGAATTGAACGAGGCACATCAGTCTTTATCAGGGTGTAAAAGAGAATGGAAAAGCATGAATATTTTACGGATATTTACTGAAGCTGTATTTATTGAGCAAGCTTTGAAGGTTCTGCCTTTTGAAGGCAGACTGAGCTTATAAACAACCTCAATCAACTGGATGTTAGGAGAGTCAGTGTGCTAGAGCATAGGAAAGTGCATTGTTTTTTCCCACCTATGTCTACTTGAAGTCAGTTTGTTCTCTTGCAAAGCTGATCTCTAAAGTTAATAAATTAACTACTGCATTATTTTCATCATCATCATTATCATCGTTATGTAATCTCGTGGCTAAATGAAACCATATCTCCTTGCCTTAGGGGAAAGAGGTCTAACTTGACTGGCACCAGTGTTGCTTGTAGACTCCAGCACCACCTTTGCTAACTATGACAGGGGTGTTATGAGGGGATGAGGCTGAGCAGCCTTTTGTACACATATAAGGGCCCTGTTTGGAGGAATACAGTATCACGGAACTGATTTATACTAAAATCTGGAAAAAAGCAGCATAGTTCAAAAATAAGTTCCCTTTGTGGCGCTTATGGTAGAGCCTGTCATCAGAATCAGACATACAGATTTTTTAAAATTGATCATTTATTTTATTATTCCATGCTACAATTCCACAGGCTCCGGATTTTCTTCTCCCCTCCCCAAATCCCCACTCCACGATTTCCCTCATATCATTACAGTAGTACAGTCCTTCACAATCAGTCATATGTCCAACATTCTGATATTTAAGTGTATCCTGATATTGTAGGCATGGACAATGGTAGAGATTCCAGCATCCTATTGTCAAGATACATTCAACAGTTTCTTTGGGAGTCATCTTTGATTTGGAAGTAGAGATGCATACTGCATTGTATCTGTATGTGACAGTCTCTTCAACACAGTGACTATACATCCCCTTAAATGAAATGCCATAAAGCAAGATTACTAACAGAGAGAGAAAAATAAAAACTTACAACTACATGAAGTTAAATAGCATGCTACTAAATGACCAATGTGTCACTGAAGAAATCAAAATGAAAATCAAAGACCTTCCTGAAGCAAATGATGCTGTTGTGTGACTCATGAGTCAGTGAGGAAATTAACAAGAAAAAAATTAAAATTTTCTTTTTGAATGAATGAAAATAAAAAAAAAAAAATCAAAGCCCCCAAGATGTGGCAAAAACAGTATTGAAAGGGCTATTGATCTTGTGTTTTGCATGAAGGTGCCACATATCAGAGAGAACATCTGATATCTGTCATTTTGAGACTGACTTATTTCACTGAGCATAATGGTCTCTAGTTGGGACCATTTGAGTGCAAATGGTAGAATTTCATTCTTTTTAATGGCTAAATAGTATTCCATGGGGGTATAAAAGTGCCCTCCTCTGATGGGCATCTGGGTTGTTTCCATGTGTTTGCTATTGTCGACTGTACTGATGTAAATATAGGATGACTTTCTCATATGTAGATTTCATTTATTTTGGATATATTTCCAGGACTGGGATAGCTGAGTCACATGGCAGATCAATTTTCAGTTATCTTAGCACTTTCCATACTGACTTCCATAGTGGTTGTATTAGCTTAAACTCCCACCAACAGTGAAGGAGGGTACCCTTCTCCCCATATTCATGCCAGCAGATGTTGTTAGTAGAGTTCTGAATGTAAGTCAGTTTCACTAGAGTTAAGTGGAAACTCAATGTGCTTTGATTTATATTTCTCTGATTGCTAAGGAGCCTGAGCATTTTTCATGTCTATTAGCCATCTGAATTTGTTCTTTTGAAAAATACCTGATCATTCCCTTTGCCCATTTCTTCACAGGGTTGTTTGTTTTACTGTTGTTGAGTTTCTGAAGCTCTTTGTAAGTCCTGAATATTAGTCCCCTATCCATTGTGTGGCATGCAAAAATTTTCTCCCATTCCATTTGTTGCTTCTTTGTTGACTGTCTCCTTTGCCACACAGAAGCTTTTTAGTTTGATGTAGTCCTATTTGTTTATTTTGGTTTTGACTACCTATGCTTTTGGTGACTTTTCTAGGAAGTCTTTCACAATTCTTGTATCTTGGAGAATTGCTTCCTATATTTTCCTCTATTAGTTTGATGGTTTCTGGGTGAAGATTTAGGTTCTTGATCATTTAGAGCTGATTTTTGTATAAGATGGCTATATCCCTGTTCTTCCTTGTGTATCTTTAGTCCTGCCACTACAAAAATGTAATTGTGGCATTCTCATGAGTCATTTTGGGCCACAATGTCTGGGAAACAAGAGGCATACTTATGAAATAGGAGGCAGAGTAGAATTAAGAATATCAGGATAAACCTGATTTTATTCAAGCCTCATACCATTTGCTATAAATGTGAGTTGGGCAAGTGCCTTAATCTCTGTTTCTCATTTTTGCTACTTATGAAATCAATGTGATAATAAGCCTAAATAGGGTTGTTGTGGAAAGTAAATGAGTTAATGCTCAATAAAATCAGACGAGTATTTGGCATAGGGGAAATAGTATGGGAACATAGCAATTTCTCAAGGGTCATTGTCACTTTTTCTCAGTGATTATCTTAAATTAGTTGCTAACACAGGTTTGTTGTGAAGGAATAAGTGAATGAGTCTTTGATTCAATTAAGGAACCTCTTTATACTTTTGATGTTGATTAGTCATTTAGCTTCTAGGTAAAAACTCCCAGTGACCAGGACTCAGCATGGCAGCCCAACCTTTTACTGAAAAGCTTTGCTCAGGCTTTACATTATTTTCCTGGCAACTCTCTTCCATAGAAAATGGAGTTTTTTTAAAAAAAGATTTATTTTTACTGGAAAGTCAGATATACATAGATGAGGAAAGACAGAGAGGAACATCATCCATCTGATGATTCACTCTCCAATTGATCACAATGGCTGGAACTGAGCCGATCCGAAGCCAGGAGTGTTTTCTGGATCTCCCACACAGGTACAGGCTCCCAAGGCTTTGGGCCGTCCTCTACTGCTTTCCCAGGCCATAACCAAGGAGCTGGATGAAGCGCCAGGGCATGAACCTGTGCCCAACTAGGATCCGGTGCTAGCAAGGAGAGGACGTTAGGCTGCTAGGCTACCACACAGGGCCGAAAAGGAGCTTTGAGTAGTCAGCCTTCTGGGGAAAAGGTATCTTCTTTAAGCCCCACATGTTTTTATTATAAGAGTCTATGTTTTGGGGCTGGGGGTAGAAGAGTACTGCTTTCTCTTCTTTACCTACCAATGGGCAAGCTGCATATGCCTGTCTGAGTTCAACAATGAGAAATGCGTAACGGAATGTTTTTGAAGGAGGAGGTGCTTATTTCACATGGCATTTTGATCTCTAAACAAATCATCTTGCCTATTTTGTGTGGTTATTTTTTTCTTACTCTACCATTTTACAAGAGGTATTTGGTGAAAAGAAGCCTTACTTGACATTTCTAGACCACTGGGAGGCTTTTTAATTTGTTTCCAGAGTATTTAATCTATAAGATATACCAGGCTGAATAATTTATGTAACAAAACAATGACAACAAGGTCAAAGCAAAAGTATGACTTTACAGTAGGGAATATTCATGACATGATGCTATTTGAGATATGCTTCTTGAATATTAAAGAGTTTTTCATAATGTTATGTTCCAATTAAATAAGCAGAAAGGTAGAAGAAAGAAAATTGGATTTCTTTTGAATGGGATAAATTAAGGAAGTTCTAGGATAGCAATTATCATATTGTTAATTGAAAAATGTCAACCACTGTCTGGATGCGTAAAATCCAGAGATGATATCTGGTAATGTTTTCCCTTGTGACCTAGCTGCAGTATAAACCTCAGAGAACCACATATTCTGCACTAATAGATGAGATACTCATAATCTGATTTATTCAGTGATACACAGCCTCAATTATTTAAGATACATTTCATCTTAAAAGACAAGAGTCAAAGCAATAATCTGTTTCTGCTTTAAGATAGCTTCAGATCAAGTTTCTGACAAGATCTAAGTATGCTCTTGCTTTTCTAACACTGTAGGGATTATGATCTCACAGGGATAATGGCTTTTGATGTACAGTGGATAAAAATTACATCACCCAGTGCATAGTATGTAAGAGTATTAACTAGGAATGGCAATAGTAGATCTCCATTGTGAGTTAATGTGTGGTCTGGGTAACTACATTAATAGTAATAGCATTCACAAAGGGCTTACTGTATTTGCTGAGGGAATTACTTAAAAAATGCAACACTCTTAGTGAGTAAAGGTACCTAGAGTTAATTTTTGTCCACATCAATTCAGAAGGAGCCCACTGTCTCTCAACTGGTCACTATCATTTTCTCAAAATCTTTCAATGTATTCCCTGCTTTTGGGTTGAACAGTGATTAAAGCAGCATAAGACAGAGGTTAGGGCAGGCCAGACTCAGGACTGATGTCCATCTCTGCTCACAGGTGAACAGCACCGTCACATGGCGCTAGCTATCAGTAACTGTGGATGGAAAATACCATACAACACTGTGCTATGGAAGACAAACAACACTGGGCAACTGAAACTTGGTTTTTCCACCTTATAGTTAACTTTCTCAATATCTCCCCTAATACTCCAAATGACTTATTTTAATTATATCACAGAAAAAGAGAGAGAAAGAGAGCAAGCCCATTCTGATTCATTCTTCAAGTGCCTGTAATGCTTGGGGCTGACTTGGGTTCTGAGCCAGAGGCTAGAAAGACAAGCCACATCTCTCACGTGGTGGCTTCACTCCTGTTAAGGATCTGCATTGAAGGGACATGTAATCAGGAACCAGAGCCACCAGGAACAAACCCAGGCACTGATATAAGGTGTAGGTTTCTTAAGTACTCAACTGAATGCCCACTCTGCCAAATTACTTTTGATGATGAAGCTTCAGTTTAGAATGCAGAACTCATCCTTCTGACTTGATCTATATTATTATAAGTACTATGCTAATTACATTTGTAACTTTTGGAAATCATATTGTAAAAGTTTCTTGATCCTGATAACTAAAGTGACAGTATTTACAGTCCTGATGTATTTGAAGGGATACTGCAAAATTGTGGAATGTCAAAGCTTGCCTTCTCTCCTCTACTTCCACACTATGTGCCATCTTTTCTGACCCTCCTCAGCAATTCTCCCATTTTTCTTCCACAGCATAAAATCTGCATCACTACTAAATTATTCTCATTGCATTCAAACAGGTTACAAGGTCTCTCATCTTGAAAACAAGCATTTTTAAACCCCATTATCTAACTAGCTATCCTCTCATTTGTCTTCTCACACATCAGTGCACATTGAGAGGTATATTCTTATCAATTCAAACTCATCTTCAGTTCCTCTTAAATCCCCACACCAATTGCCCTTCCCATCTATTAACTGTATGTCCATCAGTGACATTAATGCAGGTGAATACAACCAACTCTTACTCTTTATTTTATTAGACCTAGCATACTAGCTTTCTCCTCTTTGCCAGTTTTTCTTTACTTGGTTTCCAAAACATCAGCCCTAACCTTGCTTTCTTTCTACTATCTTGAATACCTTTCATGTGTCTCCTTGTTTGGCTCCTTTTTATCTCCCAGGTCTCCAAATAGAGAATAGCTCCAGGGTTCAGTCTCCGTCTTTATACTCACTCTCTTGATGATATCATACAGTCACAGCTTCAAATATCATCTGCAAGCTGAAAATCTCTAGATTCCTCTGCTAAGTTGCAATTCACCACATTACCTGAAGGCACAATCAGTACCTCAAGCTTAAAATGCCCCAAATTAAATTCTGTCTTCCATCATAACCAACCCTGTTGAACTCACCACCATCTCTCCTTTGGATTATTTAATGTTTTCTGAAACCTTCACCTTGTTCTTCTCCTTATTCAACTCCTGTCTTAAGGTAGGTCAGGTCATGCCTATGAACCAGTCATGGAAATTCCAGCCTACGTTCTGCTTTCTCTCTTTCTCAGAATAAAAGCCAATGTCCTCATGTGGCTGACAAGACTTTCCTGGTTTTAATTTGGAGTACTTCCATTGTTATTCTTCTATTATTCATCCCTTACTTCAGCTCCCTTGCCAGTTCTTGACCATCCCAGTCATCTCCAAACCCTCTTCCCCACTACACACACCCAAGACTCACAACAGAGCCTTTGCATTTGTTTTTGTCTTTGCCTAGAATTTTGCTCCCACATATCTCCTCACTGCTCAGTACCTTAATTTGTCTAGTTCTGCACTCAACTGTACCTTGCTCTGAGACACTGTCTATATTTTAATATTTACTTATTTAGTTATTGCTTGAAAGTTAGGTAACAGAGAGGGAGAGAGGGGGAGAGAGACAGATATTTCTTCCTCTGGTTCACTCCCCAAGTGGAAATAATTGCTGGAGTTCAGATGATCCAAAGCCATGCATCAGGAACTTATTTCCAGGTCTCCACATGGGTGCAGAGGCCAAGACCTTGGGCTATCCTCTGCTGCTTTTCCAGGCATGCATAGGGATTTGGATCGGAACTAGTGCAGAAGCCATGACTAGAAACGGCAAACATATGGACACTGGCACTGTAGACAGAGGTTTAACCTGCCCCACCACACCAGTCCCATCACTTTTTCTATGTTCTTTTTTTTTTTAAGATTTATTTTTATTGGAAAGTCAGATATACAGACAGGAGGAGAGATAGAAAGGAAGATCTGTTTGATGATTCATTCCCCAAGCAGCTGCAATGACTGGAGTTGAGCAAATCGAAAGCCAGGAGCTTATTCTGGGTCCCAAGGCTTTGGGCCCTCCTCAACTGCTTTCCAAGTCCACAAACAGGGAGCTGGATGGGAAGTGGGGCTGCCGGGATTAGAACCAGTCCCCATATGAGATCGTGACATGTGCAAGGCAAGGACTTTAGCCACTAGGCTACCATGCCAGGCTCTCTATGATCTTTTAAATGAGTCTCTGTTCGTTGGCGCATTTTATGTTTAATGGTCTATTTGGGGTACTCTAACATAATCTCTTCTGAGTGATCAAGCTCTGCAACATTTGGAATATTCCTTCTCTTTCTAAAATCATCTTGGTTCACGGGCAAAAGTGTTATATGACCTTGAAGAAGTAGAATGAGTTGATCCCTGCAGTTATTGATGTCCCTAGGATTTGATATTGGTTTATTCTCACTGAGATTCCCACCTGACCTAGAATACAGGACATTGTTGTTACCCACTTGGGACACTTGAGGACAATCAATTCCTGCTTTTCTTCTCAGTTTCACCAGGACCTAATGGCACTATCATAATGACTTAGCCTGAGGCCACTGCAAAAATTTCTGAGTATCTTCTATCACCCATCTATTGCAAAGGCCTAGCTTGTCCACCTTGTAGCATCTACTAGAACATCAAGTCACCACTTTTCCCACATATCCATTAACTGGGAGCAAAGACAGATTCAGCAGCCCTTAAATTTCATACCCCCTAGAAGTTACATTTTTTATAGTTGTGCAAAAGAGGTGAACTCTCCATTTTTTTTTGCCCATAACCACTGGACTAGAAAATGTAGTCAGTCTCTTTTTCTATTATCTCAATAGCTAGGATGTTGCTTATTTGTATAGCATTTGCTTCCCTCCAATCTTTCAAAATGTAGTGGTAGCTATGAAGTTTGCAGAGAAATAACTTTTAAGCAACAATGACAGTAACAACAAAATCAACTATTGCAAATATAACAAAGAACTGTGTAGTTGTTGGAAAACAAATTTCATTAAATGTCGCCATCCAAGCTCAAGCTCAATTCATGATTTGATATTCTCAGATAAAGTCCAATTATAGGAGAAGATGAATCAGTTGATCACAGAGGATATGTAATAAAGGGGGATGGAAGAGAATACCAGAGAGGCTGTTCTGAGAGCAAGCATTTGGAGGAGCTCATAGACAGCACGGAAACTGGAGCACTGGCAGGGATTACGGATGTGGCACCTGTGTGGTCACATAGCACCCTGTCTTCAGAAGTGAGGTTATAGTGGCTATTGTGATGTTAACAGTAATTTTTGAACTAAAGGTCCTGCATTTTCATTGTCCCTGGCTATCTCGACACAAGGCCTCTGTTCTTGAGTCTGAGAGACTAATAACTTCTATGTAAAATCTGGAGATTCACGAGTGCTCCAAATTAACAGAGCCTAAAGAAGTCCTGAGTTACTATGTCCAGAAAGAGAACAGAGGGAAATGACTCTCCCAGTTACCTTCCAGGTCTTACACTTTACAAAGGCGAGACCACGTCATGCTTCTGGCTCATAGGCTCTCATGAGAGGCACACACAACACTGAGTCTGTATCATGGCTATTGAGAAAAGAACCAAGCCAAGATTCAGCTACCTCTTCACTGCCAAGGAGCTGCTAGTCAAACAGACAGTATCTTCTCTCATTGCTGCCCTTGACTCTGAGGAAACAAGTGTGAGAAAGACCCCTTGAGGATTTTAGGGTGAGAGGAAAAACAGAGAGAGAAAAAGAGAAAGAGAGAGAGGAACACAGGCTGTGATCATTGACTGACAAGTGATTATTAATTACTGCTGCATGAATATAAGACCGATTACTTTATATAAGAACAAACTACATGTATGTGTGTGCATATAAATACATATATAATTATTTCTTATTGGTACTCTGGGACACACTGGCAGTTCTACATTCTCCATGAATGCTTGAATGTTTATATTAATGACAACAAAACTTATTGAAATCCAGTTCCTCCACCAGCAAAAGATCAAACTCCAAAGATGATGAAGGTGAATTTATTGGAACTTTTCAGCCATGTCCTATTTATTTAGTATCATTCTGGTCTCTAACATCCTATATGTATGAATTCACCTACATGTTGATTGATGACAACAGTTTAAGTCTACTGCAAAAGCAAAACACAATCTATCCCTACCACAATAAGGAAAACAGCCCACAGGACAAACCAAAGACCACTGTAGCTTTAAACAAGAAAGGCATTGATTGGAACGAAAGCAAATGCTGAAAGAAAATCCTAGTGATACTGTGAAGGAGTCAAAGAAGCTACCAGTCAAACACAGAAAATAAAGAAGACTGCAGCTGAGAACCTGTGGGACTAGAGATAATAAGAACAGCAGGAGGAGAGAGGGGGAAACATATAGAGAAGAAGAAAAAAAAAACAATAAAAAGAAGACACATAAAAGGGAATGAAAAACCAATAGAAGATGCCAGAATTTTTGACAGTGAGTGGTAGGATCTGAAAGAACTTCTGAAAGAAGTGGCTGAACTTCCCTATGGGACACCCTCACTGACAGTGAGATATTAACCTAGAGGAATATCAGCATAGCCTCAAGTCCAGCAGAAGTAAAAGCACAGAGAAACTGAAATGCAGGCAATGGATTTCTTGTGTACACTCCAAGCACTTTGCCATAGCTATTCTATAGAAGTGCTAGCTACAAAAGCTGGGTGCGTTAGAAAATGCAATCAAAAGAAATGTTTCTGAGGGTTTTGTGGGTGTTTTATTTCCATCTTTTTCTTCTGACAGGGTAGTCAAGCACCATTAGAGAAGGCTGCATCTAAAACCCATTTTAAAAATAGAATTGGTCTCTCTATTCTTCCATTTATTTTCTTCTATCCATCTTCCCCTGACTCCTCTCTTGTTATTTCAGAAACTTTTGGCATTGAAGGCCTTTCTTCCTTTGATTATTTATTACACCATAGTACTCATGGTTCAGCCACATGTCTTGGTTTGGGCAAAATACATTATTTCAAAGAACAGATCTCAGACATTCAGTTTAACTTAGCCTTAGTTTATCTTTTTAACAGCCTGTGCTTAGAATTACTTATCCATCCCCACTCACTAAAATCACTACATCCATGATAAAATTGCTAGTTAAGACTTCTAGAATTGGGCCTGGCGTGATATCCTAGTGGCTAAATCCTCACCTTGAAACTGCCTGGATCCCATAAGGATATGGTCACCAGTTTCTGCCCTGGCTGCTCCACTTCCATCCAGCTCCCTGCTTGTATCATAGGAAGGTTGTTGAGGATGATCCTGCACCCATATGGGAGACCTGGAAGAAGAACCTCCTGGCTCCTGGCTTTGGTTCACCTCAGCTCTGGCCATTGCATTTATCTAGGGAGTGAACCAACAGATGGAAGATCTTTCTTTCTGTCTTACTTTCTCTCTGAAAATCTGCATTTCCAGTAAAAATAAATAAATGCTTAAGAACCTGCTAGAACGCAGCCTTGTATTTTTCCACACTTGATACAGATAAAACTTTGAGAGTGACAGGGCTCCATTTATTTCCACAGTTTGCCTTTTTAGTGGGAGAGACTGACAAGAGACTGAGTGAGTTTAGACCTCAGTGATGAGTATATTGAGCAGCCTGTTAACACTGATGACAAAACCACAACTTAGACCCACAGGTAGGACCATTGGATGTGTGGTAAAGCATGGTGATTTATAAGTGTGAACTCTAACTTGTAAGAAAGCAAATGAAAACTGCCTACATTAAAAGAAAATTGCAGATAAGCCAATTGAAGACTAGTCAGCAACAGTCATCCAAATTTGTGTGAGATGATTCACAGGATTGTCAAATATAGAATTGTAAGATGTTTAAAGAATCTGTAATTCAGAGACCATTAATTCTCTTTTATTCACACTGTCCTAGTTTGCTATGATTGCCATAATAAAAATACCACAAGACTGGGTATCTTAAATAATAGTAATTCGTTTTTCCACAGCTCTGAAGACTGCAAATGTAGACTCAAGCAGTGACAGGTTCTTCTGAGGTTATATGGTCCTCCTGATTGCATTCTAACACGGCTGTCCTTTCATGAATACATCTTCTTATGAATACATCTTATTATAGGAAGGTCTTAATATTTCCATGAGGACAATGGTCCTATTTGAATTAATATTCATTCCCCAAACCCCATTTCACCCTAAATATTTCTTTAAAAGTCTATTTCCAAATACATTCACATTCTGAGGTATCAGAAGGTTATAGTTTCCACGCATAAATTTGGGACACATAAACAGTCTATATAACACCTATCATGAGTCAGGTACTGTTCTAAATGCTGGGCATCCGTGAAAACAACAGACGTAACTCCAATCCCAATGAAGTCTACAAGGCAAACCTGCCATGAATGCTAATTATAATTTTAAGATTATATGATGTTGGAAGGTGATTAGTACCATTGGAAAAACATCAAAATGTAGTCACTGGGTTCTGGAGTATATTTGGGTATGGGAAGACAGACAGACAATAAAGTTTCCCTTGGTTGAAAAGGTAACCAATGAGTGATTGCTTTAAAGAGGTAAGAAAGTTTGCCAAGAATAGGAAAGTATGAGGCATGCTAAGGAATGAGCAAATGCAAAGACCCACAGTAGGTACATTAACCTGTTTTAGGATTGGCAGGAAGACAACATAACCAAGGAAGAGTGAGTGAGTAGAGTTCTTGAATAGCCGATCTTATAGGATCCTGAAACCATTGTGGTAAACTTGGCTTTTGCGTTGCGTGAGGTGGGAAGACATTAGAGTGATGTGATCTGACTTAGTTTTTAAATGCTATGAAGAAATGATAGAAGGTTAAATTCAAGGAGATCTGTGAGAATTGTTGTAATCATCCAAGTGATGAAGTGGCCCAGGATCACAGCAGTGGAAGTAGAGAAAAACTAACATTCTAAATAAATTTTTAAGGAAGAGACTATGGGAATTGCTACTGAATTGGAAGTGAGAGGTGAGTTCTTTTTTATGATGATGCCACAAGGATGGGTCTGAACTAATGGATGACTTGGATTTCAACTGTGGTAATGGAAACAATGTTCAGAGAGGAAGATCAAGAGTTGAGTTTGAACACATTAATTTTCTATATAATAAATTGCTTGATATCTATACATTGTGGAATACTACTTAGACATAAAAACAATAGAATCCTGTCTTTTGAAATAAAATGGATGCAACTAGAAGCCACTATGCTTAGCAAAACAGCCCAATCCCAAGAATACAAGTATTTTGTCCTGATTTATGGTAATTCATAGGCAGAGCTCAAAATGATACAATGCATGTGAGTGAAGCTGACATGCTTAGATTTGATTATTATTTACAGCCCTTGTCTATACTCTTGAAGAACAGTGGTTTTCTACTTATTACTTGTTAAATTCTTTATTTGGTGAAGAAATTACAAAATGAACTGAACGTAAATCATCGTAAAACTTAAATAAAAAATTAGAAAGGAAGAAGGAGGGCAGCTGGGAGCATGGACAGGAAGGAGAATCAGGTGGGAAATACCACTAGGCTTTTAAATCCATATACATGGGATATAGAAAATATCCTTACCTTGTATAAAAAAATGACACTTAGAAAAATGAGTACTTACTTAAAAGAAAGCACAAACACACAGACACACACACACTCATAAGATTGGGCAACACTGTGGTATAGAAGTAAATGGCACTACCTTGTAGTGTCAGCATACTGTGTGTGTACCGGTTTGAGTCTCATCTACTCTACGAAAAAGCTAGCCCATGCTAATATGCCTGGGAAAGCGACAGAAGATGTCTCAAGTGCTTGGTAGCCTGCATGCATGTGGAAGACCTAGACGTTCTGGGCTCTTGACTTTGTGCTGGCCAGCCCTGGCTATTGCAACCCTTTCTGGAATGAAGCAGTGGATAGGAGATCTCTCTCTCTCTCTCTGTCTGTCTCTGTCTCTGTCTCTCTTGCTGTATGAGCCCAGGTTTTCAGAGAAGTCTAATAATGGTATGTGCATCATGTTAGGAGCTCCCTTTTTTCTTTTTGGAGAAACACCAATTCAAGCCAAGAGAAACGAAGATTTCACAGTTCTCATGTACTATAAGGCAATGAGCATCAGGTCTATCAGTAAAGTATTGTGGATAGTATGCACACTGGAGTCATTCTATACTTCATATGATCCTAGGAAAGTTAACAACTTTGAAACTCAGTTTCCTCACCTGCAGAGTGATTGGCTCATGATATTTTGGAGAATAAATAAGGCATCATAATGAAAATTGCATGGGGGCAAAGTTAAATAGACATGAAATACTGAATGTAAGACTGCTACAGTAGAAGAAAGAGATACTACTAAGTTCCAATAAGCAAATGGCTGGAGAGTTTTAAATGCCAGGGCGATGGTATCATAGGCAGTTATGTTTTCTAGCTGACTTTAAGCAAAGGAAGGATAAAATTTCTGGAGCCTTCATTATTGTAAACAATTTTATCATTTGATCCAAAAGCATGTAGCAAAGTTAGTCTCCTAATATCCCATAGAAGCTGGGAGATAGCTAAGTTAACATCCCACAGAAGGGAAAGGAGTTTTTTTCCTTGAGGTTTACATTTCAAAGTGAAGGCTGCCAGGACCTTGGGAAAGACATTCCTGAATCCTAAATGTGGTAAGAAATCTTTAAAATGTTTATAGTTCAAAGGGACTGAGAAAGAATCTATAATTTTTTGAAACTAAGTACTCTATGGAAAAGGAGATCAGGGGGCCGGAGGCAGCATGAAGGCTGTCAGAACTTAGGTCAAGCTGAGACAATCTGAAGAGTATTTGGGACATTATGGCCTGAGAAACAACTGATTCAAGTCATGCAGTATGGTAGGTATTCAAAGAATTAGATAATTCACAGGTATAGTCGCTAATGATTGCTGCTACAAATGCCCACAGTTGCTTAAGCTACTACCCAAGCACCGATGCAACATCCAGCTGCTCTGCTTCTGATCTAGCTCCCTACCAATGTACCTGGGAAGGCAGAAGGTGGTCTGAGGGCTTGGTTCCCTACCATTCTAGTGTGAGACTCAGGTAGAGAGCCTGGCTTGTGATTTCTTATGGACAATGTTGTGGTCATTTGTACAGTGAACAAGCAGATAGAAAAATTTCTTTTCCCTCATTCTGCCTCTTAAGCAAATACATTAATGTATCTTTTAAAAATATTGTTCATTTAAAATTAACAAAAATCTCCTACTTATCTATTTATTTTTAAACATGCAAAATTATATGTTGTAGGAAATCAGTAAATGAATGTTTTAGCTACCTGTAATTCACCATCTAGTATACGTTGGAGAGAACCAGTAAGCACACAACACCGTTAGGAATGGCATCATTCCATTGATATCCTAATAATTTCTGCCCAAGGTATGAGACGTCCCTAGCTAAGTGTCCTGCCAGTTCTCCTTGTATCTTTATTTTGAAGCTCCTGGAAAGATGCACAGTGGAGAACAGAGCAATGGAGAACATCCCTTCAGCTAACAGAAGACAAGATCCCAACCAAAGGCTTCATTGCTGTCATTTACTGTCTTGAGCATCGTTGAACAGCAGCAGAAACTAGCTCTACTTGGTGGGTGGTTTGCAGTAAGAAAAGATGCAGTACAAAAATGCCAAAAATAACATGTTGGCTCTTAGAATATCATGCGCTATAGAGTACTGAGAAATTCAAGCCCTTATTCAGTTAGTCTGCATGAAATTCATATAGGCTCAGGGTCTGTGCATGCTAGAAGCAGGCTATATGGTGGTAACTTTAGAACTGATTCTAGAGTCTAAAATGCTCCAATGGAATAATACAATAATCCAGCACTCTTAGTCATAAAAGCTTCAATATGCAGACACAATCTTACACCTTGCCAAAATTTAGTAAGTACCATAGTTTTATTTTTCCTTGATAGAATGCTTTTTGAAAGTAAACACATATTTCAATTGACCAACATTTAAAGTTCAGAATGACTTCCAAAGAGGGTATATAGTTTGAATTATTTGATTGCAAAATGTATCACAACATTCTTCTGCTGGGGAAAAAGGGGAACACAAAAGCAAATTAGGTGCAATTTGGGTGTCACTCCCAAGATGGTTGCCTTAAGTGTTTAGGATGACATGATAGCTAAAAGTCATTTCACTGATCGCTTAGCCCAATCTATTCATGTTTAGGTAAGAAAACAAAAATGTGAGAAATGGCCAGAGGCATAAACTACTTTTATAGCTGTGTTAGAGTGCAAGTTTCCTGATTCCTAACCTCATATCTTTTGTTGAACCTTGAATGGGAAAGTGTGTTTTCACCAATGCAGATGGCTGGATAGCCAGTAAAAATCCTGAATAAGATATTGCCTAGAGAACATGAGGGTCTTTTCCTGCGGGCCCATGATGTATATGGAATGTATACAATGTCTCTACTACTTATCATTTCATGTGGCACTTCTTGATAATTGTGCTTGTAAGTGAAAAAAAAAAACACTAGAGTTATCTTTCTCAAGTTTCTTAGCAGTAATTCAAGCTAAGGACAGTTGTATACGTTCAGTATCCCCACTCTTCCCTTCTGTACTGACAGTGCTTAGGTTATGTGTGCTATGCTATACACTTTACTGTATTACAAATTCTCTGCAGACAAGCATCTTCAAATTGATTTTATCCTCTGAGTCTTAAAAATGTTTCCTATTCAGATATTATATATGTATGTGTGTGTCTATTTTCCTAACCTGCTTATATGCATGTATATTATTTACTTAATGTATATAGGTGTGTATAAACTTGCAGGTATATGTAGATACACATTTGCTTTGGTGTATTCTCAAGTGTGTCTTGTGGCTGTAATGTCCAACCGGCCACTGTTCAACATAGGAATGAAAGCTGCCTTTCGCAAAATAGGGCTTGAAAAGAACATTAACTCTTCAGTTGTTGGGCAACAAAAGCAGGACAGAAGGATTATGAAATTGGAGAGCTTAACAGTGTTTGGGTTGCTTTGTAGCAAAATTATCCTGGGGGAAGGGTCATCCACAGGTATGTCATACCTAGTGCCCACAGTTCTTGCCCTTCATCTCTCCTCCAGGGGGTTCTAGGATCTCAGTTGAAACTGTAAAGTCACACACATTTGTCCATGAATCTTTCCCTAAACCCTCAGGAAACAATAATTACATATTCCTTCATATCCATAAAGTACATGACTCTACCAGTAATTTGATTGCAGCATAAGTACCTGTTACCTTTTAAACATTGAATTAACTGCATTAGTAATGTCAGCTATCTTTTTATTGTTTAGTGTCAACTACAGAGGAGGAAAATGAATGAAAAGGGGTATATGACAGACTTTAATTATGTACCCCAATTATCCCAATCACCTTTGTATCTCTCTTTCTCTCTCTCTCTCTCTTTTCATCTCTCAAAACTGATTCAGATACTAGCTTACTGCATCCTATCAACAGCCTTCTACAGCGAGGGATTCTGAACTTCAAAGATTAAATAAGCTGCTCAAGATCACACAGGTGACAATTTGAAACAATGGCTCCACACCCAGGAAATGTGACTGTAGACTCCTTAATGAATTAGCCAATTGGCTTTAACTAATTTCACTATGCTGTAATACCCTGACACAGATGCTCATTATTTAAGGTGATAAGAAATCAGAATCTCAGCTTATTAGAGAAAAGGACACATCATTTTGACTACGAAAAATCAGAAAAGATTGTATCAGTAATAAGAAGCTTCTGTTACTTTTCCAGCCAACTTTCTTTGAAAGTAATAGTGAACTGGGGACATGGATGCACAAATGATGTCTTGGAAGCAGTGGTACAGAGAAGGGAGGAAGAATTTGAAATGAGTTCTACAACACAATTGGGGCATAATTATGGTGATTTTTTTCCCCTGTCTTCACAGTGTGTTTTAACCTTGTAACTTAATCTGATTTTCCCTTTGAGGAAATGGGTAAACCATATGCTAGTTTATTCTAAGGAAATATAAAAGAAAATTATGTCCTTATTTTCCCTTTTTTCATAAAGGAAGCCTATATTCCACATTGTCTTCTGTAAATATTTTCAGAAGCTGTACTATGGACCCTGTGGCTCAACCACATAAACTAATAAAAATACTGAAACCTCTGAATTGCTACCTATCCATTTTTCATACAAACCTCCAAGTGAATTATAATCAGATCTACCAGTCAAGCTGTGCAACAACTCCAACATCGCCTGCTTCTCATTGCTAATATAAAAAGACAGGGAACAAATTTACAGTTCCTATTTTGAATCCATTGTTAAGCCCCTAGGAATGTGTGTCTTAAAAGCCCATTTGGTGCCTTGGAGAAGCATGGTGAGCATTTACATTTGACATTACTCATGTCCTTTGGGGAAATGCTCTTGTTCTTGTTGAAGTAAAGTTCCTGGAGGGAACAGTTTGCATTATGTATCCTTCCCTATTCACTCTGATTACTTTTCTTGAAGTTCCCTTGGGTTCTTCCAAACTAGACATAGTCCTGAAATTCTCAGTAATTCTCTTCAGTTCTAATGCATGTGCTATTCCAGCCTCATTACCACAGACATTCTCTGACATAGATGAAGGAACAGGTGTGGGAATGATCCAGGATGGGTAGGCTGAAAAGGAGTCTAAATGAAAATGTGTAGATTGAGTTCAAGGCAACTAATTGCTGTAAGATCTCTAACCACATATATAAGAAAGTTCCCAAACTCTTAAAATCCAGTACTGTGGCAAGTGTGTTATTCCCTAGGGGTTGTTCTTATGACTTTTGTAGACTGACTTGCACCTAAAGAGAAGTACTCTTCATCTGAGAACTGCAGTTTTATTCTTTTTATTCTCTTCCTTTCTATTTGTTTATCATTGTCTTTCCATTTCTTTGCTAAGTTCTCTTTCTGCCCCCACAGAATGTGTCTGAATATTTTTATCACTGTCTCGTAGAATTTCCCATTTCATTGGAAATTATCTATATTGGTATGAACCAATGTACCAGCTGCTAGCTGTGTGGCTATTGAGAACTTGAAAAGTGGCTAGAGAAAAGGAATTAATCATTAAGTTAAATTTACATTGATATAACTTTAAGTAGCCACATGTGATCTATCATTATTGAAATAGCCAAAATCAAGTATTTTTCTCTAACAGTGTAAATATTAAATAGGTATTGGTTAATGGAAGTTGACATCTACCTTGGTTAGTCTCTTAGTAAAATAATATATCAACAGGAGAAATTGATACAGCATATGAGGTTGGATTCAAAACCCAAAGCCAGCATCATATCTGAGTGGGAAAAAATTGGTGGCATTGCAACTCAGTTACAGAACCACATAATGATGCCATTCTCATCACTGCTTTCAATGTAGCCCTGGGATTTTGAATCGAGCAGTTAGACAAGATAAAGGAATGAAACATATATAAACTGCAGAGGAGGAAGTCAACCTATACCTGTTCACAGATGATATGATCCTCTGGAGGAATCCAAAGAATCTACTAATAGACTATTAGAACTCATAAGAGACTTTGGTAAATATCCAATATGTTAAAACAAAAGATTCAATATGTAAAATCAATCTGTAGAAATCAATAGTTTTTTTTTCTTTTTTTAAATAAACTTACTTAGTTGATTAAGATACAAAGGGTCAAAGGCTACAGGAAAATAGATAATACTATGGTTTCTACACTAATATCATCATTTTTCCCCTGTATCTGGGGTCAGGGGAGAAACAAAGGGAGAAGCCCCACCCAACCTCCCACCCATCCCAGGTCCCCGAGTGAGGCACACTCTGAGGGTCCTGCTCAGGCGGTTTAATAGTTCAACAGTTGTGAATTGCTGCTAATGGCACCATTTCAATCGTGATAAAATCTATTCAGAATCCACTGGCTGACATATTTTCTTCATGGTTGGGGTTCAGCAGAGATCAGCAGTTCAGTTAGAGGGATCTCCAAAGAAACTTCGTCTGAGGTGATCCCAGACCTAATTCTTGTGTGTGCTTGCCAGTGCAAGGTGTGGCACAGTCCGTCGCCCCAATCAACTTATACACATGCAGGTCATTGCAATTGCTGGGTCAGTTCTGTTTCCAGCCCTGTCTTTTACATGAACCAATGGGTGTTACAGTCCAGTCTGATCCTTCCCACTTCATATATGGCCCTCAAGCAAACCAGTGGTAGCTGCAGCCTAGTTGGGGTGACTCCCCATAACCCTCACCAGGCCTACCCCCTGTCCTGGTTCCCATGCCAATATGCACCGCAGACTTGTTCAGTCTGTCCCACATCCCATTTAACTTTCATACATGTCAATGGGTATTTAAGCCTAGTTCAACCCAACTAACCCTACTATCCAGCCCACACACATACTGGTGGGTGCCTTTCTGTCTAGCCACCCCTGCCCCTGTCCTGTTTTTCATGCTGAGTCAGTAGCTTTTAATACACAAACAATTCCATGACTGAGAAAAAAATTGTAAAATCAGTCCCACTCAAAATAACTGCAAAAAATTGCATATTATAGAACACATTTAACCAGTGATGCGAGAGATCTTTTCAATGGTAATTGCAAAACATTAAATAAAGAAACAGATCATGGTCCGGAGTGGTAGCTCATTTGGCTAATCTTTCTCCTTAAAGTGCTGAGATCCCATATGTGTGCTTGTTCATGTTCTAGCTGCTTCATTTCCCATCCAGCTCCCTGTTTACGGCCTACAAAAGTAGTGAAGGGTGGTCTGAAACTTTGGACACTGCATGCATGTAGGAAACTCAGAAGAGGTTCCTGACACCTGGCTTTGGATTGGTTCAACTCTGATTATTATAGCCACTTGGGAAATGATCTATCTGTTCTCTATGTAAATCTGCCTTTCCACTAAAAAGAAATATTTTTTAAAACAAAGAAAGATTGAGATCAAACAATAAAATATGAAAATTGTTGCCATGTCCAGGGATTAATATCAAATATAATCAAAATATCCATAGTACCAGAAGAAATTTACATATTCAATATGATCCCAAGCAAAATACCTATAATATACTTCTCAGAGCTAAAATTCATATGATGCTAAATTTCATATGAAAACACAACATACCACAAATAGCTAGAGCAATCTTTAAAAAGTGTGTGTATATATATATATATATCTGTATATATAGCTATACAGATATATAGATATATAGATAGATAGATAGTTTGAAAGTCAGAGCTAGAAAGATAGGTCATTCACCCAAAAGGCTAAAATTGCTGCACAAGGGCTGATCCCAAGTCAGGAGTCAGAAACTTCTTCTGGTCTCCCACATGTATGCATAGGTCAAAGGAGCTGGCGATTTTCCACTGCTTTCCCAGTTTATTAGCAGGAAGCTGGATTTGAAATAGAATAGACAGGAATTGAACCAGCACCCATATGGGATGCTGGAATCATGTAAGGAGGCTAAATTTGTTGTGCTACGATGCTAAAGCAATAATAAACAACAATGCATGAATTCACCTTATATAGTTTTTAACTTTTTCAAAAAAAAAAAAAAAATATTCACACTTCTTTTACAAACTGGTCCCCTGAATTTCAAAGACTTCCAGGGAAGGACAGCATGGAAGATTTCTGAGGACAGAATGTCCTGGGCTAGTTGTCCAGAGACTCCGTATTTTCTAGCTATGGATGTAGGACATCCCAGTGTGAATGGAGGTTCAAAAGGGTCCATTTACAAGGCATCAGAGCAGATGTATTTGAAAATTTTATGAGCAGATGCATAGGTCAGCAACCTGTTAGCCATCTTCAGGAATAAACAATGCACAGAATAGAAAGGAAGACTGAACATAACGGCATTGGGGAAATAGAACGGAAATGAAAAGGAAAAGAACAGATTCTACACTCATGCTGAGGACAAGCAAGTTATGAACAGTGACCCCAGCAAACTCTGTCTCTGGTTTATCTACTCTCAGGAAAGCACACTCTTTGAGTAGAACTCTTGGATCACTCAGATGTTTGTATCTCAGGATTTGTCATGCTTCTGAGGATGCGAAGGTAGTAAAGACAGTAAATTCAAAATATCCTTACACATCAACCTGAGTTTGATTACAAGCAAATCTGATTGCACCTCAAGTGGATGGATCACTCTTTTGTGTCCTTTTCTTCAGGCTACTGTGATGTTTCTTTTTAATTTGATCAATATGACTCAGAATCTAATCATTACTATGGTTAATAGTTGTGCCAGTCTGTGAAAGAAAAAGATACGAAAGCATTTTAAACACTAATAAATGCAAATGATTTTTTACAGTTCTAACCTGGAGTTCTGCTACATGAACCATTCTTTCTGTTCTGAGCACAGTGCTCACAATCCTGGAACCATGTTTCTCATATCTGGGAAACCTATTTTACATTGACTTCTTCTATTTACAGAATTTTACATTGGCTGACTTTCCTGTATTTTAAATGTATTTGCTTCTAGACTTGTAGGGCTTTAGCTGCAACCAATTTCTACATTATTAAGAGGGTTATTTTGAGTGGCCCCTGTGAATAAACCTAATTTTCCCCTCTGATTAGTGCTTAATTTGAAATTGTTCGTGCAGTGCTACAAAATCTTTCTTGACTTTCACTTCCAGATTCCAGTTTTCATTCCCAGAGGTTGTCTTTGATTACATAAATGCTCTGAGGATAATTATATGGGCAAAATTCTGTGTTAGGTAGTTTGGGTACTTTCTGTAAGAAACTGTCATTCACAGAATAGGGGGTGTGAATTTGTTTTTGATTTTAGGTAATTTATGTGTTCATTCTTTCTGATCAATTCAAGTAATGCACCCTGCATCTAAGACACTTAATATTTGTGTCATCCAGTCATCAACAGAAATATATTTCTCTTTAAGTCTCCATCTTCCAATAAAGGATAAATTTCCAAGACACACACACACAGACTTTTCAAAATGCAGCTTCATACGTCCCTCTTCTTCCTAAGAATGGTAACTACCTCTCCATCTATAATTTTTAAATTAAATGCTTGAGGGAGAAGAGTAGTATATTTATGTTATTCTACAAAATCTAACAAATGAATCAGACCACATGGCTTCCCTGCAGGACAATGCTCCCAATCTCAGTATCTGTGCGCGTGCTGTCTGATCCTAAGCCAGATTATTGTCTTGTTCTCACAGCTGGAGAGGGATTTTGCTTCAGAGGAATCAAACCTCAAATATCACCTGTACCTGATTTAGATGAAGTAAAACTTTGGATCTGAAGCTGGTCTGGACTAGGTTAAGGCTTTGGAGGACGATGGAATGGGATAAATATATTTCACATATGAGAAAGACATATTTTTCAGAAACCATAAAGGAAAAATCTATGGGATGAATTCCGGGAAATTAATGCACTGAAGTACTAAACAATGGGCTTCAGAATATTACCTTATTTGAAGATATTCTTAATAGAGATAACCAAATTAAAATGAACTCATTAAGGTGGGCCTGTGATCTAATTTGAGAGCATCCTTATAAACATGGACATTTGGGGGCCCAGTGATATAGCCTAATGGCTAAAGTCCTTGCCTGGCATGTGCTGGGGTCCAATTTGAACTCCAGGTCGTATCCCAGCAGCTCCACTTCCCATCTACCTCCCTGCCTGTGGCCTGGAAAAGAAGTCAAGGATGGTCCAAAGCCTTGGGACCCTTCACCTATGTGGGAGACCTAGAAGAAGCTCCTGGCTCCTGGCCTTCAGATTGGCTCAGCTCCAGCAAGTGTGGCCACCTGGGGAGTGAACAAGTGGACAGAAGATCTTTCTGTCTGTCTCTCCTTCTCTCTGTAAATTTGACATTCCAATAAAAATAGAATAAGTCATTTAAAAAACCATGGAAAATTTGATGTGTGGGTGTGTAAAAGCAAAACAACTTAAAGGAAAAATACCTTGTAAACGTGAGGACAACCATATATGTATTGAGTGAAGCCTGAACCAGTGTGAGAAGTAACTAACTCTACCTACTGTTTCATTTCAGACTTCCAGCCCCAGATCCGTGAGTCAATTGAGTCCTGTGGTTCAGCCACACTATTAGAGAAGTTAATTACAGCAGCATCACAAACTAGCACAGGAGGCCAGGCCCCAGCAGGTCAAAAGAGAGCATGAAATAGATAAATGGCATCGGAGAGAGAGGTACAGTGACTGCTGTTGATGTCTTTGTACAGATATCCAACTTTGGAGAACAGCATTTCCCATCTTCCCTTTTTATGAGTTTCAATTGTATACATTTCTTTCCTTCTGTATAAACCTTGAAGAATCATTCATGATCAGGCCAAGAATAATATCTTCTTTTTTTTTTTTTTAGTAAATTCAGATGTTCTCATTACATCTGAGAAGTGTTAAATTATTTCTATTAATGCTAATAATATTGACTAATGTTTGTGAAATACCTGCAATGGTCCAGGTATTATACTAACTTATCACCTTTATTGTAATTGTCCTCATTTAGAAAGCAAAGAACTGAGGCAGGAGAATTGGCCATGTGGACAGAACTCATACAACTGTATATGGCAGAGGTGAGAATAACAAATACTTGAATGATCTAAGAATTGCCTCCCTTGTGAAAATCAAGTCCCATGATTGAGCAAATTCACGTAAGGTAAGATTTACGTAGGGAGGATCCTTAGGTAAGAAAATGATTAGTTCTGCACACTGGAAGGTTTCCTTTAAGAAACAACTCCAAGGATTCCAGGCATTTAGAATGTATCCCACTGAAGACTTTTCCAACAACAAAACCTAAATGTATAGTTATTGCAACAATTCACATTTCAAACTACAGACAGACACAGCACAGTTATGGCATCAGCTCAAGGGAACGTTCTTCTGTAATCAATTAAATTCATTGCACTTGATTATTCAATTCCCGCCAAGAAACAATTTAAAAAGCTCATTCACAACAATTTGTTTCACAATTTTCAAGGCTACTAAAATGACCTCCTGAGGACCTGGAATTTTAAAAGATTTTTTTCACTGTTTCCCGAAGATAATATCGTAATAAAAACAACAAAAATAACCAAACACCACTTAGGTCTTAATAATATCCCTGTGAAATATGCTCTCTACATTCATCAAGCTTTAAAATACATGTTGTAGCTTAAATCACTAAACGTGTATTTTGCTGTAGATAAAAGACACTGGAGTCCATAAAACTAAGTGACTATTGTGACTTCAGTATGCCTTATTTGTGGGCACCTTAACTGGTCACATGCCCTTTCTGAATATCAGTGATCTAATCTTAAATTTGAGAATTCATTGCTTATTTCTTAGGTGGATGTGAGAATTAAATAGAGTAGTGAGCAACAAACAGCCAGAAAATTTCTGATATCAGTAATCTTCAATTCCATTTCACTTGTTCTTTTAATTTCAGTCTTCAAGGTATGAAAGTTCTCTGCCTTATCTTGGTTTGTAAATATTTGACATGCAAAACCTCGAAAAACAATAGAACACTAACGCTTGACTCAAAATCAGTTTTAAGTCAATTTCCAGTTTGTTTGCTTTTGGGCAAGTGAAAGTGAAAACTAAATGAGTAGCAAGACTTCTGTCCTCCACCTGCCAAGGAGTTTGTCTTCACTTAGAAATTATCAGGGAAGGTAATTTTGATGTTCGATTTCACTATGACCTAAAATAAGGAAATCCAGTCATTATTCCCTTGATTGCCATATGAATGTATAAGTGTTAGTGGGTTATGTTTAGCTTATTTAGCTATTTTCAGGTTTGTGGTTTTATTTTCAAGTCTCCTACATCTTTGGTCTCTGATCGTCCACCTTTGGTGTGTCCTAGATTATGCGTTAACTTTTTCTTTCAGTTAGAAATCATTCCATTCATCACATGTCCAAAGACAAAAACCTACTTCAGTGGGTTCATACATCTTTGTATTCTTGTCATCAAAGTTCGGGTCTCTGAAGTTTCCATCTAGTCTCTTGACATCAAATGAATTTTAAAACATTCTATAAATTAGATTTTGTCTTACATATTTTTAGATGCCACCTACGGTCTTCTATATTTTCAAGAATAGCATTCCAGTCTTAGGTTATTTCCAACCCCTCCTAAACAGAACACAAAGGAAATCTCCCCTAAGACTGCTAGGGTTTCTATGGCAAAATACCATCATTTGGGGCACCTACACAGCATTTATTTATGCTCTCATATTTCCGAAGGCTGGAAATCTGAGCTCAGGGCATCACTTTGTATATTTCTAGTGAGAGTTCTGTTTTGGGGTTGAGGACAGCTGCCTTTTCAGCAACCTTTCACAAATTCTGTGGCTTCAAAGAGAAAAGTGAAAAGAACAAAAGAGTGATCTGGCACCCTTTTCTATAAAACACTAATCCCATCATGAGGTCTGCATCCTCACCTGTTCACTGAACCCAGTGCCATCCCATAGGCCCTACCTCCAAATTGCAACACACTGTTGTAGTAGGGCTTCAGCATATGGAGCCAGTGGGGGATGGTGACACATCAGTCCATAACAAAAGCTTCATGTGTCTGAAATAATGGCTTCATGCTACTAGCTTGGATGCCACAAAACTGATTTTGGTTTTGAATTTTATTGCTTACAATATCGGATTCTTGTCACATAAAAAGTTGTTATAAAGACTCAACATGATACAACACTTAGAACAAGGATTACAAGGCCCAGCACTTTAAAAATTTAGCAGATAAACTTTTTTTTTTTGCCCTGTTTCCATTTCTCTTTCCCAACAATGTCTGCATGAACCTAAAGGTTTGAAGGTAATCACCTTCAATTTCAGTACAAAAGTGGCAGGCAGTGCAACTTGAATACCAATGGTATTCTCCCGTTGAGACATCTTAAAATATAATGTGTCATCAGGAGTGGATACGGTAGGAATCAAACACAAAGATGACACCCAGATATTCTTTTTCTGAACTCATATTTGAGCTAAAAGTTGTAAAGTGACCAGATAGTGAACTCTAGAAAACCGAAAGTACTCATTGGTTTGTATCATAGTTTGAAGATTTGAAAATCTTTAAGTGAGTTTCTCAGAATCTTTACCCCAATTAACCTTACCATTTAGAGTGTTCCCATCCACAGATCAAAGCCAAATGATGATTCTCATAGGTGACAGAGTAAGATCAAGCAAGATGCTGATTTGTGAGTCCTGGCCCCAGAACAGAGACAACTTCAACGTGGAAAAGAAGGCAATCTCCACGGCCGTATGGACCAATACGCACCTACAGTACAATACGAGCAGTCTTCTCAGGAAGGGGGATAACCTTCTGATTTAATTTTAAAGGCTATCTTTGAACTCCATGACCCTTTTCTGAATGTGATTTGATAACTAAAACAGATTTTCACATGTCAGTGTTTAGAGTCTGGGTGGAATACTAATATAGACCGTTCAGAAGTCATTTCTTTTCTCTGACAATCTTTTTTAACCTTATGTAAAAATGGAAACAGAAAGTAAAATGGTATTTCTTCTTGCAGGTAGTCATAAAATAAAAACTCTAGTGATTCTGGTAGAACCTCTGAGACTTAAGAGATTTCAGCAGTCCTACAGCATTGCTAAGAAGCACTATTTTAAAATGTCTTTGTGACCTTTCCAGCTAAATTGTGAGAAATAAAGAGACAAGAACATTTTTTTCTCATTCACTAGAAGTGAAATATTATTGCAAACAGAACAAGAAAATGAGGAAGACAGAAAGAACAGAATAGGGAGATACTTGGACTCTAAACACTCAAGACCATGTCTACAATCAAACCTGTTTCATTCACTCTTCATGGAACATTCTCAGAAATTTCACTTGGTCTCACAAAATGCTTGGCCAAATCTTAAACTCTTTCTGATTGCCCTGACTTCTGTTTTGAAAGTATATTTATCTTTTGTGTTTGAGAGGCAACATGAGGAATACAAAGGGAGGAGAGAAAGGAAAAGAAGGGGGGAGTGAGGAAGGGAGTCATAGCAAGAATCTTCATCTACTGTTCACTCTTCAAATGCCATCAATTGCCAGCGTGGGCCAAAAGCAAGCCTGCAGTCAGAACCCTACCAGGCTTTCTGACATGGATGGCAGGGTCCCTAGGGCATGTCCTGTCTTCTGTTTCCTCCTATGGTATTCGTTAATAGGAGATTAGATGAGAAGCCAAGACAGGCTCTAATCTGTTACCGTCATATGAAATG
Organism: Ochotona princeps; assembly: GCF_030435755.1. Taxonomy (NCBI): domain Eukaryota; kingdom Metazoa; phylum Chordata; class Mammalia; order Lagomorpha; family Ochotonidae; genus Ochotona; species Ochotona princeps. The sequence goes on along the minus strand of NC_080837.1, from coordinate 49,294,740 downwards.
TAGGTCTCTCAAGGGGTGGTTTAGCCTGCTGGACAACAATATTCACCCCTCCCTTAATTTTACTGCTAATCAGTAACTGTTTCAAAATTAACAATCATGGGCAAGAAACTAAAAATGGGTCTGGCCCTTTTCAATCTTTATAGTAGCTTCCCAACTGAGATTATGAATATTCAAATCTACAGAATTTATAATTATTCACACACAAAATCCTTCCCAATAGTTGACACATCTCTCTGTCTGGTCTCTGGCTTCTGGTAAGAACGTAATCCTTCCTATAGTGTTTAAAACTCTCAGAGATTTGAACAATTAAAACACATGTGTGAATGTATATATGTGTATGTGCGTAGAAATATACACATATATTACAACGGGAAAACAGTCATATTGAATCATGTAACTCCTCTGGTCATAATTCTGACATTTTTTTGTGGGTGACAATAAGCTATTCTGTCTATATTTACTGCAAATAAATATTTGGAAAGCAGTACTATTATTTAGTTATATCTAAAAATTTGTGACAGAAGGGTAATCTAACAGATATACTGAAGGAACCAGAGTAGATTGCCAGGTAATCTGAGAGAGACATACTGGGAGAGTAGTGAGCATGTGGTTAACTACATTATTGAAACTAATGAAGTTTTGATACACTCTATTGCTTGCAGGGTTTGTGGATGCAAATGCAGATAACACTGAATGACCACTATGAACGCTTTCTAAAGAAACCAATAGTTTTAAGCTTCTTGAAAATAGAAAGCAACCTGATGGTGTTCAAGTTGATCAATAATATGAAGCAAGTGCAGAATAACACAGCTCTTTTGTAGTTACTTTAAAACGTATTCCTCCTTGAGGTAGTCCTGCCGAGTAAATTGAAAGAGAATTGAAAGAGAAGGTACCAATAAGAAAACCGGTAATGATTTCTTGAAAATTCCCAGGCCACAGGCAGGGAGCTGGGTGGGAAGTGGGGCCGCTGGGACATGAACCACCACCCATATGGGACCCCGGTGCATGCAAGGTGAGGACTTTAGCTGCTAGGCCACCATTCCACACCCTATTTGCCCTACTTTTAGCATTCACCGAAATTTCCTTCATAATTTATGTTACCAAGTTTGTTTTTGTTTACAAGCAACTCTGACAAGAGTGTTTCAAGTTCATACTTCTAGTAACTTTTTTCTCTGCTACATTAGCTCAGGGTCATAAGAGGTAGCTCATGTCCTTAACAATGGGGACTTGAAAGTGTTCTAAGAGAAGAAAAGAATGTTAGAATTGGTTTATATATGGTATAGCTGAGTACACTATAACTTCTTTGAAAATCAAGAATTTTTATAACTAAACTCCAGAGTGCCCTCTTAAAAGCTGAAGTATCAAATCAACCAGGATCAGGCAGACAGGGAAGGAAGGACACATAAATAATCACATATTTTCTCAGAAAAAAAAATGTTTTTCTTTCTTGTTAAGAGTTTCTGTTATTTTAAGAGAGTTTTTCATACATGAAAATATTCCTCTGTGTGCTCAGAAGTTATTCATAAAAGGTAGCTTGAAGCTCCGAGTATTCTCTGCCAGAGGGGTTGATAGATCTTTCAGTAAAGCAGTTTAAATTGCATAAAGAAAGTTGATGTGGGAAAAGATGCAACTATGAGTTCTTTTCAGCAGTTTCCTATTCTTTTCTACTCAGCTGAAACTTTGTGGAAAGTAAGGTAAATCTGGAAGCTGTTTTTGGAAGAAGCTTCCCAGAAAAAAAAAATATTTTTGTTAACAGATTTTTTTCCTGAATGACGAATAAAGAAACTCAGCCAAATTTTTATTTCACTTCTATCCTTAAAGGTCCAATGATAGCTTCATCTCCAATGGAACCATCTTCCTCTGAATATCTTTATTGCATCAGGTGTAAAATACTCAGGGCCAGAGAAAGCTGAATTGGAAGCAAGTATAAAATCTTCTAATCAGTATGCTAATATTGTCTATGAATTGGTGGGAAATCACTTAATTTGCTGTGCCTCTATTTATTTTAAAACTGAAAGAATTTGTTGTAGATGTTCCAGAATCTCTTCCATAGTGGACTGTATCCTTCAAAAGGAAAATGAAAACAGAAGGGGTTTCCATCTGTTCTTCAGCCTATTCTCTAAGTGCAGGACTCAGTAGTTAGGATTTCTGTCTCATTTTATTTTCTAAGTACTTTTCATGTTTGCATTAGGATCCCTTTTGGTTTTAGCTGTTTATTTCATTTTCCATAAAAATTCCCATAATCACAGTGTTAGGGACAAATATTCAGCTGCTGTCTAGTCTGTCTCATATGTCAGGTTTATCCAGTAAAAACAGTAAGTAAAAAAAAAAATGTTTAGACTTATTCACTCATTTACTCTCTAAAGAACTGAGTCAATGATCCAATCTGATGTCTGGGGAAGAACTCCACAGGCAAAAAGACCTGCAAGTTCAAACACATTGTGGTGGGGCATATTTTGCATAATTGAAAAACAGTAAAGAGATCAATCTGAAAAGGATATTTGGAGAGTTAAGGTTGAGAGAGGACAAGCACTAATCAGAAATGTATTTCTGAGTCATGGTAAAGGTTTTGATTTTACTCCAAGCAATTACAAGATCAGACTAGATTTGACTTATATCTTTTAGAACTGTGGCTGTTATGTCAAGAACAAGTTCTAGGAGTGATGATGGGTGTCTAGAAACCTATTAACAGGCCATGGCTATAGCACTTATAAAAATGACGGTGGCTTCACTCTGAAGTGAACCTGGGCTAATATGGGAAGGCATAGTCTGAGTCAGGATATTTGCTGAAAATCAACTCAAGCCCACAATGAGAAAAGAAAAAACATTCTAGACCGTTGCAAACATGGAAACTGTTTCAAACAAGACTCAAACATCACTGTTTCCAACAGCTGTGGAATGACCTGAAACACAGAGGTGTGTGACCCGTTTGTAGACACTTAACCAGAAGTTCTTCCTTCGTGCACATTTGCACTACTGCCTTTTAATCTCAGTTCATTCTTTCTTCCATGACTCACAACATGCCATATTTCAGGCCCATAAAATCAAACAAAAAACTGAGAAATTAAAAAATATTGTATGAAGTAGTCAAGATTTTCTTAAAAGAGTGTATTCCTGAATTTTCAGTGCTACGACTTAAGGAAAGGTCTCACTAGTAAATGATTGGAGGAGAGGAGTGCTTCCTCCTGGTAGTTCAAGTGACATCGACCTATTCTTCATCATTTTTAGTCTATTGTTTCTCAATGACTCCTAACAATAGCACCAATAAGGAAGAGACATGCAATGTTTAACTTAGCTGCATCCTAACTTACAAAGTCAAAAGTCCTTATTTCACATATTTCCCTTTATCATTATAAGGGAGTAGAGTTAAAAAGAACATACTGAGAAGCTTGGGTTTGACAATGTCCTTTTGTCTAAAATCAATATTAAAAACATTTTGGTGTTGTTAGATATCCTAAACATCAACAAATGATTCAGAAAGAAAAACTCACATGTTGATGATGGTTCTAAGTAAAAAGCCCTAAGAGTATTGATATGGACTTACATTTTATAAGTTACAATATATAAAGTATATCCATGAGAGGAACGAAACTAAACAAGGTTTGGTATCTTTAAAAACACACAATAATTTCTGAAGCATTGCATATTTTTGAACCATATTAAAATCAAAGTTTTATTATGCAAATCTGGATAGTACCTAAGATTAACATAGCTCAATTACATCATTAGATGTCAGAAAGGCATTTGAAAGGGTAGGTTGCAAATAATTCTTTTGAATGTCACATAAATTTTCTTTGCAGTTAATCTCTGTAAAGAGGGAAAAAAATCCTCTCTACTCAGGCACAGAATAGGAGCATTAACAATGTAAAGGTCAGTGCATAATGATGTGAAAGAGAAAAGGCCTAAAGTGCCATATTGATGAAATGAGATGGGGGAAGTCATATAAAAATATTAATCAATCAATCTTTAATTTAAGACCTTTAGGTAACTTTCTAAAATCTTCATCATTATTTAATATCAAAGGAACACTGGCCAATAAATTCCTTGTGGAGAAAACGTACCTAAAGTTTGAGTGTTTGGAGTCAATGTATCGTCTATATTGCAGGCCAGTATAAAGTGGAAGGAAAAGAAAAAAATGAAGTTGCAGGAAACTTTAAGCTCTTCTCATGCAATATCAAGCCTTCAGAACAGTATTTGGATCAACAATTAGCTTAACCAACTACAAAGCTGATTCTACCTATATAAATATTTGATGGGACACATAGGATATACAGTGAAAGAACAGAGGAAGAAAGTCACAATGTTTCACTGACTTACCAATTTACCAATTTTTTTCCATCACAAATATCAAACAGATGCCATATAGTGGGGAGCCCATGAAGAATAAGGAGTCCTTGCCTTCAAGGTTGCACTATGGAAATCAATGAATGGGCATGAATAATGCAGAAATATGAAGAAGATGATGTCACTAATAGACATACAGATCAGTTAAAATGGTAACATAATAGAGATGCTGAAGTTCTTCGAATGTATTGTAAGCTTGAATTGGTCTTAAAAAGTCAGAAAGCAGTTCCCTAAATTGATGATTGGAAGAAAACTTTTCTGGTAGAGTGCTCAGCAAGTGAAAAATCTCCAGAATTGCTGAACGATGGGAAACTGTTAAGTAGATTTGAATTTGGCTGGAACTTATGTGCAAGTTGGGAAAGTCTATAGAAAAGAAATTGTAAGAGAAAACTAGATCAAAGTTTTAATGTCATGGTGAGTCACTGGAATGGCATATGGAGGATTTATTCTTTGGAAGGTTCACTATGGTAGCAATGTGGAGGATAGACTAAGAAGGTAGAGATGAGTTAAGAAGAGCAGAATATCACCATACTCCAGTGAAGAGACTATGGAGGTTCAAACGTTGGCTGTGAGAGTGGATTCAAAGAGAGAAGATGCATCAGAAATGCAATGGTTCAGAACATAATGAGACAATTCAGTTTTCAGTCTTGTGTCTACTGCTTAATGGGTATGATAAGACATTCTGTAATATCGCAAGGATCCTCCGTTCAGCATCCATTTACTCAACTGGGAGAAATACTGACTGTTGATTGCAGTTGAATAATTTACTTGGGACAAACCTTGGCAAAAACAACCTGTCTTGACCACCATTATGCTTCTTCCTTGCAGATGTGGCCTGCATTCAGCAACTGTTCAAGACAGAAGATTAAAAAGAGAAATGCTAATGAGCAATCTAAACTCCAGACCTCCACTATGAGTAATGTAGATTTTAAGTTGTAAATGTCTTTCTAGCATTTTCCCCTTACTACCTCACAGTGTCATTCCAAAAACAACCCAACAACCTATATATGTCAATTATACCAACCTAGATATGTATAATTATCTAAGATTGTGTTTCTTGAAGAACCTGATCCTAGGCAAGTGATGACAGGAATGGTTCTAGAAATAGATTTTTAAATTGCATTTAGAAGCTGGATCAACTGCAGTTTCCCTGATAATACCACGTTAAGTGGAGCTCTGATAATTCACAACACGCCATAGTGACAGAATGATACAACTTACACCAGTGGTGAAGTGAAATGGGATACTGATGGAGGCAATCAGTTGATATCTGCATTATTTCAAGCATAGGAAATGTCCTAGGGAAATAGGAATTGAAAGAACAAGGAGAATCTATTATTGCTACTGAATGCTGTCCAATCACGTGAGAAAGACAATGAAATTAATCACCAATTCAACTTAAAATGAGAAAGATTAAGAACTCTGGCAGCACCCTAACAGATTCTTATCTCCTTAGGGAAGAAGGGACTGATAATTACACTGGAAATTGAATCACAAGGGTAGAAACTCCAAAGAATGTTCATTTGCAAGATCAACAAATCTGCTACAGCCATCTCAGAGTCTACTTTTCAAAGCAATTGCTTCCTAAAATATGAGATGCATATTTCATGTTGGATGCAAAAATAAAAACTTGAAACAACAGATCTTCCTCAACCTCTCACCTGGCAAAATCGACCATTTACTTGCTTGGAGATAAAGTTATGTACAACTCGCAAGTTAATTTCTGACTTTATAAAATAAAGCCACCTGGCTTTCACCTTAAATTCAGACAAGTAGAGCAAAATCACAACATAACCAGGGCAGGGAAGTGCTAAGTCCACTAAAGAGGATAAAACCACAGGAGTAAACCAATATATGTCAGTAGGATCCGTAAGAGCACACACTGGAGAAAAAGTAAAAACTTGTTACCATGCAAATGCCCATCAACAAATGAATGGATGGGTAAATTGTGATATTTCCAGTCAGTGGACTACTGTATAACATTAAAACAGAGACTAATTACTGATCCATTACTGCAAAATGGTAGATTCAAAATAATTAAACTGAACAAAACTAGACAAAAAGAGTACACACGATTTGCGTTCATTTCTATTTATTTCTTTTAAAAAAAGTAATCTAATGACAGAAATCTGACTGGTGACCAGGGATGGGGGAATGAGAGAAGGGAAAGTTGAGAAGGATGTAGTACAAAAAGGCACCATGAGACTTTTGCGAGTCACAAATATTTACATTTTGTTGTTTTTTGTTATGACTTACAGGTGTACATCTATACCAACCTCATGAAAGTTTACAATTTAGACAACTTTTTTTTCTTTCTTTTTTTTTTATTCATTAATTACATTGTATTATATGACACAGTTTCATAGGTACTTGGGTTCTCCCCACCCCTCCCCAAACCCTCCCACCATGGTGGATTCCTCCACCTTGTTGCATAACCACAGCTCAAGTTCAGTTGAGATTCCCTCATTGCAAGCATATACCAAACATAGAGTCCAGCATCTTACTGTCCAGTCAAGTTCAATGGCTTCTTAGGTATACCCTCTCTGGTTTGAAGACAGAGCCAGCAGAGTATCATCCCGATCAATTAAAAGCTCCAACATACCATCAGTAAAAATTTACATCATTATGGAATTAATTGAGATAGTAATGAGTAGCCAATATGTTAAAAATAAATGCAAGTTCTTAACCATCTTCTGTGACCACCTCACTTACATTTCAATTTTAGTTTATAAACAACATATAACATTCATAACATAACATGTTATACATAACATCATATCATCTTAAATTAAGGCAAACATGTGGTATTTAACCTTTTGGGATTGGCTCATTTCCCTTAGCATTATGGTTTCCAGTTTGGCTCATTTGGCCACAAAGAACTGCATTTTGTTTTTTTTTAATAGCTGAGTAGTATTCCATGGAGTAGATGAACCATAGCTTTCTTATCCAATCGTCTGCTGATCAGCATTTTGGCTGCTTCCATGTTTTTGCAATTACTGATTGTGCTGCTATGAACATAGGAGTGCATGTTGGTTTCTCATAAAACAATTGTTCTGGATATATTCCTAGGAGTGCTATTGCTGGATCATACGGTATGTTGTAGCCTTCTGTCAATTATTCCTCAATATTTGATTAAAAGAAACCTGGAAAACTACCTCAACTCCTCCAACTTTCATAAATTTTATGTCCAGATTGTTCCTTTCTTCACCTTGCCCTGATTACAGAAGATACTGCACAGAGTAGAACACAAAACAGAACAGAACAAAGCATCCATCTTTATTGAAATTATTCCTTGACTGCTGCCTCTTTCCTATGATCCTGCTCTAAAGTCATTCCCACTAAAATGCATCCCTAGGCATGCAGTCCGTGGTCCCCTGAATTTCTTCTCCTAAGTCTTGGAACTCCTAGAAAGCGATTATCCCCTTGGACTTATCACTTTAATTCCTCATGGAACAGGCATGCAGGATTCCATGTTTCTCCACACTTGCCAAGACATAGCTCTGACATTCCCTACAGTACAATCGGAAAAGCCACTTCGTGTCCTTTCTATGTGTTGTCCACTAGAAAGCAAATAGGAAGACAGGATCTATTAATATGATATTTCTTTGTAGACTTTCTGTGACAAGGATATGAGATAACTGAGACTTCCTTTGGTGTCAAAAATGTGGTTATGGAATCTCTTTTTGCTATTATCAAGCAGGTAGAAAAATGAGCATGGCATGTTCTTTGTGCTTTCCATTCTTCTATTAGCTCACCCACCCAGCCAGCCAAACAAAAAAATCTTCATTTCTCAAACCAACCAAAAATTTCCATTCCCAAAGACCTTCAGAAATCTTGCTTCTTTTGTTTTATGGGGTCCATAAGTGATCACACACACACACACACACACACACACACACACCACACACTTCCTTTGAAATGTTAAGTTTAGAATTAACTAATAAAATGTCAAGCATATGAAGCTGGCAGTCAGTGTGGCCCAAAGTTCTCACCAGATGTACTCAAAAGCCAATGGGTTCACACTGCATGTGGTTTGTTAAGGAAAGCTTGGCTCTTTCTAACTGATGTTTTGTGCATGATCCTGTATCATAATTCCAGAAAACTTAGACAAATCACCCCTTGTCCTACATTTAAATGAATATTTATAGACTGGCATTTTCTGCTTATTGAATAAAGCCTACATGATCAAAGCCTTCAAATTTCTGAACACTATCTTTTCTCCTACTGTCAATTACTTCTTTACTAAAAATTTAATTTTTGAAAAGAAGATCAATGGTGATACCTCATGGGCATTCCCAGTCCATGACATCTATAATGCTCTTTTTCCTAAGATCCTATCTCTTCTTCCTTCAAGGTCATATATTATTCCTCATTTAGGATTCATTTCACACAACTGTCTCTCCATCTCTTCTCTCCATCTCTCCCTTTTCTCCTGTCTCCCACCTCCCTCTGGGGATATGCATTATTATTGTTGCCATATAAATGAAGATAACTTCAGACTGTTGGTATAGAGATAAAGAATAAGAAAAAGGAATCTACAGCTAGACCCAGGTCTGTAATGCTGCCCAAATATGTTCCCATTCATCAACATCCAATTCATATCCTGATGAACCTATCTTATTTATATTTTCAATATTGCATGACTATAATTTGTTACGTTGGTATCTTCTGAGAATATAGCTTCAGGGTGATTGGGTTTAATTTATGATAGCATTGCTTATTAGCAAATACCTTGAGAGTGCATCAAACAAGCTAATCACCTAGTATGTAAAATGGAAACTCATTTGTGAGTTTTAAACCATAGTATATAAAGCCTAGAAGATGGAGGTAGTTGCTACAAAATACAGCTTCCATGAATATGAGTTACTGTTCAAACTTACAATCCTCTCTAATTTAATTACACTGTACATTCAAAACACAAAATATAAAGGCACAACATAGTGATACTAGAGTTGAAATGTATTTATCTTAGGAATAGTTTGGGTGGAATCTGGTTCTGTTACCAAACATGTGATTTAATCTGTGCCTTTTAGCATTTTTAACCTGCAAAATAAAGCAAACTACAGTTTACAGTTATTCTAGTTGCTAGCATTTCATCATGTGGTGGTACACTGAATAAGCAAAATCAAGTGAAACACAAATTAAAACAAGAGTAAAGATTAAAGATGCCTCCTTTACTTTAACCTAATTCTATAACAGATGCTCCTCTCTTAATCTCAACAGGGAACAGACTTCACAGCCCAGGAGCATAATTACAGAAAACACTGGCTCCTGTGGTCATGAAGTTATACTTGGGGCACACTGAGTAACTGCCAATTCAGACCTCAATGGGTGACTAGGGCATATGGTGATAAAGGATCAGTCAAGAGTACACTGTAGTGTTCAGTAAATGCCAGCAGCTTTGTGAAAAAAGAACTAGAGATCACGATGCCTCTGCATTAACAAGAAGCAACAAAATGTAACACACAACCTGATAATTCTATCTCAAAACATCTTTCCTCTTTCACTTTTTGTTTGATTTTCATACTGTAAAACTAGCTTCAGTACACTTTACATAGTGATTACCCATCATTTGCCAAATGATGCATTCGGTAGTGAGATAAAATAAAATCATAACTTTCTCTGTCCTCTGAAACACTGGACCTAAAAGGCTATCTCAAAGTTGCTCTCTCCTGAATGAGTTCTCTTGTAGGACAAAGGATGCCAGAACCTCAGACACAGAAGTTGTATGCACAGGATACTTGGGTTTTAGTGCTATGTTAGCCACCTGTTCTCTCTGTACATCCAACTCTCTCCTTCTTGTGGCTTCCACCTCTCGAGACTTTCCAGCATATGGTGGGATAAAATGAGAGTTTCCAGGCATTGTACACCTTGGTTTCTCATGTTCGGGTCTTTAGCAATAACTGTCAATGAAAGTAGGATTAGAAATGATACATAAATTGATGCTCCATGTTCATGTCTCCAGGCACAGAACTTCCTGACCATGAAAATAAAAGCAGGAAAATGAAAAAGTAAATCCTTAGGTTAGAGGAACCAATGTTCTTAATTTCACCACTGCTTGAAGAAGGGTGCACTGAGTGAATTTTCCTTCCTTCCTAATTTCTTTCTAAAGAACAATCATTTACATCATCAGCCTATCATCAGCGGGAGATTGAAGCATTCAGAGAAAAAGTTGAAGTTTTACACAAAATAACAGAAAATAGCTGTGTCTGATCAGTTTTCATATCCCTGGCAAGACTACACAAAAGTCGGACGTTGCACCTGGATTGTGCTGTACCGACATGCAAGTCCAGTAGAGCCCAGAGTTTCACTGTGCAGTAGGAAATCTTCTCAGTTTATCTCCATAAGGAAAAAAAAAAAACATGTCTGATCTTATCATGATTACTGTAGGATATCACCAAAATATGATCTGGATGAGAGCAGCACAGAATAGGGATCACAGCAGACAGTAACCCCTGGATGCCTCAGACTTTCTGTTTGGTTGATCCAATGTGTGTTACATTGGAATTTGAGAATTTATTGTAGCATTTATGACAGCTTTTAATTTCATAAATTAGACTCCTCCAAGCTTCTGTTTCGTATAGCACTAAATTCAATATAAATAAATTAGGTTGGCTTTTTCAGGGAGGGGTGTGTGTGTGAGTGTGTGTGTGTGTGTGTGTGTGTAATCTAAAGCACTGTCTTATAAATACAAAGCAATGCCAAAACTGAAGAATGTAACATTTTCGTCTCTTTAAATTTCTGTGTGTTGATGTGTGTGAATGTTTATCTCTCTGCCCTCCACTCCCTCCATACACACACATACACTGACTAGGGGTAATCTTCAAAAAAGTTCTTGAAAAGTGCTGATTACAAACACGATGTATGGATTTTAACTTCATTGAGCAATCTCATTTTTTTCCACAAGCTTTTGCAGAAGCTATGTGTAAATATTTGTGCATATGTGATGTGCATCTTATATATACATTATATGTAAGAAAAAGCTTCAAAATTTTATGGAAAATGAAATGAAAATAAAATGTTCATTTTCCATGGGATTTTTAATTTTGCATTTAAACATAACACATATATGATTTTTAAAAGATTCCATCACTACATGTTGAACATGATGAAGTAATGAAAGCATATGAAAAACAATTAAGGGCCCGGCAGCAGCGTGGCCTAGCGGCTAAAGTCCTGGCCTTGCACATGCTGGGATCCCATATGGGCGCCGGTTCTAATCCCGGCGGCTCCACTTCCCATCCAGCTCCCTGCTTGTGGCCTGGGAAAGCAGTCAAGGACGGCCTGATGCATTGGGACCCTGCACCCGTGTGGGAGACCCGGAGGAGGTTCCTGGTTCCCGGCATCGGATCGGCGCACACCGGCCATTGCGGCTCACTTGGGGAGTGAATCATCAGACGGAAGATCTTCCTCTCTGTCTCTCCTCCTCTCTGTATATCTGACTTTGTAATAAACTGAATAAATCTTAAAAAAAAAAAAAAGAAAACCAATTAAAATACAAAGGTATTTCAAAGAGATGATAGAAAATGTTATCATAAAAAAGATTTTTGAAATTCATTCATAATTTTTCCTTCCTGCTCATTTTCCACGAACTTTTACAGTATTTTTTATTAGAACAAAACAACTCATCTGTTAGTTTCATTTTCACTAACTTTCTAAGGTACCCATAATTCTTTTTTGGATAGGGATTGACACATTTTTCAACCTTGTGTGTTCAGATTCAAATTTGTATATCAAACTTACTTCTACCTTTTAATCTTCTTGTTGGTACAATGAATAATGCACATTAAAATATGTAAAAGGGTAAAGACAGTTCCATTAACATTACATTTGAGGTCTTTTGGGAGAGTAACCAAGCATGTAGACTCAGAAACTGTGTCCTTAAACAACATCACAGCTGGGGAAGTGATTTACTACACTCCCCTCTGGCCAGATGTTCACCTTGAGGAATGAGAGACAGACAAGCCCTAAAGTGAGCAGACTTCCTCCCTATTGTGTCTCCTCTGCAGACTGTGCCTCATATTTAAAGCACCCTGCATAGGTAATAGACAAGCAAGATTCTTCTGGTAGTGAGCAATTCTCTTTTCATAACATTGTAGAACAAAGCCAAGGGCAGAGTCCATCTCTGGATAATGTGCATTAGCTCATGTTTGCTCATCAACAATCATGTATGGTGTGCCTCCGATATGCCGTTTCCTGAATAACCAACACTGGGGATGCAGAAAGTGCAGATACTATCCATAAAATGAATAAATTTAGTTAAAAAATAATTTTGGAGACGGAGACACACAAAATACATGACATTACTCGTATTCATACATTTCTTCATAAAGTTACAAGTGTAAATTTTAACGCCTAGAATGTAAGAAAACAGCATCCAAACGTTAAATAAAACCTAGATGCTATTATGAAGAAAATATACTTGGTATTTTGCGGGGCTGATCATCAACATGAAGCATATTTGTAAATATTTTCCTTTAAACAGTGGCTTGGGGCAGGCAGGCATTTAATGGAATGGAGAGACAACGTCCCCACAAGGAGTGCATACCAGAATCTCTTTATAGCCTTAGCATCACATTGTTTGCTTCCTGAATAGCAGTCTACGTTTTAATGGGATACCCCAGTTGAATTACAAGCCCATTAAAGATTGAGACGCAATGTCCCAGGAGTCACTCTAACTATATGTTCCCTGCATGGACATAATTTCTTGCATGCCAATAACTACTACCGATAGGAGTATGTTTTAGACCTCATGAATGTTGAAGATAACACAAACTTTAAAGGGTATTTATGATTATAACAGGATGGCAGACCAAGGTAACTAGGCAACTAAAACTTGTGCAAGAAAATGTAAAAACGGTATCATTGTTTAATGCATTGTTGAAATTTTCCAGTGAAATTTTCAAGAAATGTTTAGGTGCTAAGAAGAAAGCTAAAATTGCAAATAAAAATTGTGTGTACGTGTTGCACCTGTGATTTTTGTGAAGTGAAAGGTTGAACACATGTATTAATATTTTATATTTAGCATATTTTCAGCTGATAACTGACAAGCAAAGCTTTCACATCACCTCACTTGAGAGACAGAGATAAAAGAATTACATGTGGAGAATCAAGATGGCAGAATAGGGTAAGGACACATTTAAACAGAGAAATATTAGCCAGTGTGAAGCAGAGAGGGTACATTCCAAAATAGGAGAGGACAGAACAACAGCAGAGGGGCACCCAGAGACTGACAGACAGGAAAGCAGCGGACACAATGGTGTGGTGTTGCAGTGACTGATACCCCAGCAGTATTCAACCAGCAGTAATCTGAATCACACTGGCAGCCAGAACTCCACCAGCAACCAGGTGGGAAGAGATATTCACGCGGAGCTCCAGAGGTAAACCCAGACAAAGAACTGCTGGTCCTGTTGGTCTGTTTAACTTGACCAGCAGCAGAGACAGAGCCGCAGGTCCCAGATGGGCGGTTAGGGAACAGGGTGGATTTCACAGCCCAGTGCCTCCTAAAGCTGATTTAGGTGTCATTTTACTTAATGAACCAAGTGCTATGGGGCAGGACCAGGCATGCATTGAGCTGGGAGTGGACTCCTTTCTGGCTAGTGAACTGCAACAGCATGGCATCCTACAGGTTCTACCCAAGACAGGCCCAGGTAGCCCTCAGACCTGATGACCAGAAGATCAAGAACTCTAGTAGTGGCATATCAGGTACCATTTCTTACAGTGTGGTAAAAGTTTTAGGACAGCAGGGACAACAGCGAGCTGCTCATGTGCTGAGCTCGCAAGAACTCACTGAGCTCAGTGCATTGCACTGGTCCCACAGGAATAAAATACTGACTATGGCTTCATATGGGTCAAAACAGGTCCATGTGGCTCAGACCTAACAGTCAACAGATTTCTGCAAGATTACCACCACCAACAACATAGCTAAATAGAACTCCTGGTGTCTTCCCTAATCCTGGGACCTGCTCCAACCGGAAGTGGGAGAAATTTTGTACAGACAACAGTGCAACCTCAGCAGTGTCACAGGAGGTGGCGAGTGGTGAGCCAGGAGTTGGGGCTGTGGAGACCATGGTAGAAATCTAACATAAGAACCCAAATCTGGAACTCGCTGAAGAGAGTGGCACAATTGGCTGCAAACAAAGAGTCGTGTACCAACTGCAATAAGTAAAATCGAACTGTAGACCTGTCGGCGACACAGCTTAGAAATGTGCCCCAAGGAGAAGAATCTGCTAACTAGAAGAAGTATAATGATCAAGAGCAAAAGAAGAGACAAAGGCAAAATGAATATTACTAAAGACTCCCCTGCAAAGGAACAAAACCCTTTGCTAACTTCAGAGTTAACTGAGGAAGACATCGAGAAAATGGGGGATACAGAATTCAAAACACTTGTTATAAAGCTTCTTATCAACAACAAGAAGCACGTAAAGTGGACGTTCAAGGAATTCAAGGAATATGTCGCAATGGAAATGAATCAAATGAAAGTTTATATATTAGAAAATAAGAATACAGTGGAGCAATTAAAAGTATAGTGGAGAGTCTCCAAAATAGAATGAAGCAAGCAGAAGAAAGAATCTCAGCTTTGGAAGATATTTCCTGTCACCAGGGGGAAGCTAACAAAAAGCTGGAAGCAGAGCTGGATCAGGCCAAAAAAAGGTATTCAACAATTTAAAGACATCATTAAGAGGCCAAATATAAGAGTTATGGGAAACAGAAGCTGGGTTTAAAAATGTATTTAATAAAATAATAAAGGAAAATTTCCCTAATCAAGAGAAAGAATTGGGAAACAACATCCAGGAGGGGCACAGAACTCCCAACAGGCTTGACCAAGGGCAATCTTCACTACTACACATGATAATTAGGTTCTCTTCAATCGAACATAAGGAAAATATCCTAAAATGTGCATGTGAAAAAAAATCAACTGACATATAAAGGAATGCCAATTAAACTCAGAGACCTCTCACAGAAAACTCTATAGGCAAGAAGAGAATGGAGCGATGTATTCCAGATTCTAAAAGCAAAAAAATTGTCGGCCCAGGATAACATACCCAGCAAAGCTTTCTTTTGTCTTTGAAAGTGAAATAAAATTCTTCCACAGTAAAGAAAAGTTCAAAGAATACACCTCTTCCAAACCTGCCCTACAAATGATACTTAAAGATGTTCTCTTGACAGAGAAAAAAAATAGCACCCACCAAAACCAAAGGCAAATGCAAAGAGCATCCCAGTAAAATGACAACAAAAGACTAAATCAATGAACAACCCATTGCTAAAATGATAGGACCAAATTACCACCCATACATATTAGCCCTTAATGTAAATGGCTTAAGCTCAATCCAACGTCATAGATTAATAGACTGGATTAAAAAAAAAAAAAACATCTATTTGTTGCCTACAGGAGACACATTTCACCAATGAGGATCAGTAGAAACTATATTTCATTGATTTTGATTTTTTTTTTAGTTTCATCTCTTCAAAACACTTTCTTCTGATTAAATCATTCAGTGACTAATAGATCATACAGTAGCATCATTTTCTTCAAGAAGGTTCCTGACTTTTTCATTTCTTCAGCAACACATGAGTCATTCAGTAGCATGTTATTTAACTTCATGGTGTTGTTAATATCTTTTTTTTTCTTCCAGTTGTTGATTTTGCTTTGTGGCTTTTCATTTAAGGGGATGTATAGTAACTGTGTAATGGAGACTGTCATATTCAGATGTAAGGATACAATGCAGTGTGCATCTCTACTTCCAGACAAAGATGGACTCCCAACGAAACTGTTTACTGTATCTTGACAATAGGATGCTGGACTCTGCCATTGTCCATGCCTGCTATGAAGGACATATGACTGTGTATAGGGAACTGTACTATGGTAATGATTCATGGGAATTCAGTGAGAGGGGAGGCAATTGAGGAGTGGATGAGGGAAATCCCATGGCCTATGGAACTGTATCATAAAAAGAAGTTAAAAGATTTTAAAAAACATAAAGTTTGATTGCAAAAAAAAGCATCCCATGCTTTTGAATTAGGTATTTGGTGGTGAAATCTCTAAGGCTTTTGAATAGCTTTGTCATCAGAGCAGAAGTATCTTTGGTTTCATTGTAATTGAGGGGGTGTAAAGCATTGGGCTTTTTGAATTAGGTGTTTGTTGGATAGTCATATTCCTTCATGAAGCTAAGTACATGGCTACATCTTCAATTTCACGAACTTTACTCAGTGAAGCAGGGTAAAGACAGAGATTTTCTCTAAAGTAAGGGAGAAAAGATACATAAATCTTACTAACACATGAAAGGTCAAAATGAGGCTTAAAATCTGAATTTTTGTTACCCATAAAGATAACAAACTGGAAGCCAAAACACTGGTAATGAATTTGGTGTCTCAAGGGGGTATGTGAGCCAGTGGTTGACTACCAGGATTTCAATGCAGCCTCCTGCTAATGATCCCAGCAAGTAGAAAGTAGCTACGAGTGCTTGAGTCCCTGTAACCCATGGGAGACCCAGAATGCCTCCCTGGCTCCTGAGTTCTGCCTTTGGCTTTGCCCAGCTATGGTGTATGCTTTTAGGAAATGAATCAGCACAAAAAGGATTATTTTTCACTTCAGCTCTTGTTCTTGCTATGGTTAAAAACCACGAAGTTTTTCTTGAGGGATACTCGTAAAACTCATGCTTACATAGGTTTCCAGTGAAAAACAATCAGAGTAATGATAGCATCCCAATACAACCTACAAAATGCCTTCTTAAAACTTATTGTTTAACATTAATAAATAGATGGTAAAATGATCATAGTTCAAAGAACTTGAAAAATAGTAGTTTTAAGCATAAAATGAAATTGGTAATTAGCAATGATTAAGATGTTAAGAATCACAAAATGATGTGAGCTAGGAATGGTGAGAAAAAGAACTAATTGAGAAAATGAAAGTATTAATCATTTAAATTAAAAAAGGATCAATACATTAAACAACTATTTAGCCACAACTAAGTAGTGAGTCCTCAAATTAGAACATAATCATTGATGAAACTGCATAGAAGGAAGACAAAGGGAAATACAGAAAGAAAAAGAAAGGTTAATTGAAAACAGAAGATATGACAAGAACAAGGTTGAACATATATTTAGAGTTTAGTGCAAGAGAATATAGAGTATCATTGCTAGGTAATATTCCCAAAGCTATGGCTGTAGACTTACCAGAACTGATAGTCCAAAAATGTAATTAAAACACTATATCCATCCCCAAAAACTGCTCTATAAACCCATATATGCTAAAATCTGCAAAAATAATAAAGCTAGAGACTAAAGAGTAAAATTAGGGGCCAGAATTGTGGTATAGTGGGTAAGCCATCAATTACAATGTCAGCATCCCATATAGTACTACCTGCTCTACTTCAACCCAGTTGCTTGCTAGCATGATTGGGAAAAGGGACAGAGATGGCCAAAGTGCCTGATTCCCTGCCACCCACATGGGGGATGAAACAAAAAAAGCTCTTGGCTCTTGGGTTGGCTCAGGTTGGGGAGTCAAACAATAGATGGGAAATCTCTCTCTCTCCCCCTCTCATTAAATTTAAATCCATGCAAATTAAGCACAATTAGAGAAAAAAATCTTTTACCAAAAAACAAAAACACTAAAATTAAATTGACAGAGTACTCAAAAAGGTCAGGAAAATAATGAAAATTGTTCCTTCAAGGTAACAAAAAATAACCACCATCACAGAACTATATATAGGAATGAAGTATTATAGTGAAGAAAAAGTAAAATAAAGGCATTGAAAACTGTAATATTTCATTGAAAGAACTACAAAGACTGATCTTGAAGTACAAGAAAATTTATCTTAGTGGAAGCAGCTCTGGTGAGCAGAGAATGAGTCAGTCACATAAATCGTAAGCTAGCTAAGCATTAGATGCTTACAACCACAGCCAACACAGCAGCTTGTGGATTTTGAAGAAAAGAATCAGATAAAAGGCAAAATAATACACATAAGGTAAAGTGGGAGAGCTGTGATTAGAGCTGAAGTATTTTAGAATATTTAAATTAACAGAAGAAACCAGAACTGTCAATTAACTTCACATTTGAAATCAATAATGTGTGATCATGGTTTAACAACAACCGTTCCTCATGGCCAGCATTTTGGGACAGTGGATCAAGCAGCTGCCTAAAACCCGGATGTCTCCTATGCTGAGTGTCACTTCAAGCTGTGGCTGATCTGCTTATGACACAGATCCTTGTTAATGTAGCTACAAAGGCAGCAAAGGATTTCCCTTGCCACCCATGTGGGAGAGCTGGATGCAGAGCTGGATTTGGCCTAGCCCCAGCCCTGGCCATCAAGGCCATTTGGCAAGTGAAGATATGTCTAGAGCTCTCCTTCTCTGCCTCTTCTTTCTGTAATTCTGCCTTTCAAATAAATAAATAAATGAAGAAAGAGAGAGAGAAAGAGAAAGAAAAGAAAAGAAAGAAAAAGAGAGAGGAAGGAAGGAAGGAAGGAAGGAAGGAAGGAAGGAAGGAAGGAATCACTACACACATAGATATCAATGTAACAGTGCTGGGTATGTGATCCCCATTCCTTGGACCCACCTGTGCAGTGGGTGCCAGGTGTGAGCCCCAGGGTGTGAATCTGGCAGGATTCAGGTCATTGGTCCCGCCTGTGTGGGTCTAGTCAGGTAGGATCTGCTTGCACTGTGGCTTCCAGGTCCATGAGCCCAGGGGGCAGGAGATCTGGCAGGGTCCAGATTGCCCAGCCTTGTTCCTTTGTTTGCATACACAGTGAGTGCCAGGTCTGTGATCCCCAGGTGGGATCTGGATCACCTGGCTGGGGTCCTTGGACCCAGCTGCAAGAAACTGGTCTTCTGAGGGCGGTCCAGGCTGAGTCAGTTCGCATCATCCACTGGCAAGTCCAAGCGCCGGAGCTGAGTGTGGGTCGGGCCAGGTTCGGTTGCGACAAAAGCAGTACGCAACACAAAATGCCACGGCGAGGCTGCCTGTGCCGGATGGGACCGCAGCACCCAACCAGCACACCTCCCACTGGTTTGGGTGAGGGCCGAGTGTGTGATGGGCAGAGTTAGGAAGGACTGCAACACTCATTGGTTCCGGTGGAGGTTGGGGGTTGAGAATAGAACCAACCCAGCAGTTGCAACCACCAGCTGATCGGGGTGATGGACTGAGGAGGACACTGTGCTTGCTAGTACATATAGGAATCTGGTCTGGGAACACCTCAAAGCTTCTTTGGGGATCCCCTCAATCGAAATGGAGGAAACAGAACATTAACCAAGAAAAGATGGAAGATGGAGTAGGTCGATCAACCACCTCAGCTATATGTTGGCAGTGAAATGCTGGACAAGGGGAAACTCTGTGATGGACTATGTCAATCAGTGGACTCTGCACCAGCCTCATCGTGCCTGGAATGGCGAGATTGGCAGGGACTTATGACTGGTGAACTATCGGAACTACTTGAGCAAGGATCTCAGAGAGGTATAGAACCCGTTGTATATAAACTAAAATTGAAATGTCAATGAAGTAGACACAAGATGTGGTTAAGAACTTGCATTTATTTTTAACATATTGGTTACTCAATAGTATGTCAATTACTTTCATAACGTTATAAATTGTTGCTGATGGTATGTTGGGAGCTTTTAATTGATCGGGATGATACTCTGTTGGCTCTACCTTCAGACCAGAGAAGGACTCCTTAAGAAGCTGTTGAACTTAACTGGACACTAAGGTGCTGGACTCTATGCTTGGTATATGCTGGCAATGAAGGAATCTCAACTGAACCTGAACTGTGGTTATGCAACAAGGTGCAGGAATCCACCATGGTGGGAGGGTTTGGGGAGCGGGTGGGGGAACCCCAGCACCTATAAAACTATGTCACATAATACAATGTAATTAAAAAAAAAAAGAAAGAAACTTGTCTTCCTCATTGCAAAAGACAGAACAGTAGATGGCTGGCCCAGATCCACATAGAGGATATGGCAGCCCATTGGGGCCTGAAGAAGACATCTGTTACCATAGCAGAGCAAGGAGAACAGAACAAAATGGACAACTACCCCAGCCCAACAATGACAGCAAATATCTTAGTGAATGAAGAATCTAAGGTGGACTATATCAGCCAACAGACACTGACAGTGTTCCCTCATCCTTGAATAAGAGAGACTGACAACATTTCAGAACTATTGAAACCACCTGGGCAGAATCCTTGAAGTATGTGCCACATGACAACACTGGGTTGATATTGGGTGGCCATTCCCCATCCCCGAGCACTGGGGCATTAGGGAGGGTGGAAGTGCCTTGTCCCTTCTCCCCTTATCTCCACCCGGTCCCTCCCCCCCAAAACACAGGAAGAAGAAATAGAAAATTTGGAAATAATGATCATAGCCACATTTTTTTTAAACTCTCGATCCTTCCCACCCTGATCAACTATGTAAACATCATCTAAAATAAAAAGTTGAAAAGAAATGAAGATGATCAGTCATAGAAAAGAAGCAAGCTAAAAGTAATTACTAGAAAAACAAGAACAGCAAAAATAATCCCAAGTATATTAGTAATTATAGCAAATATAATTTTAAACTTATATTTTTAAAGACCTTTCAGATTAAAATTATTCAGCTAATTATTGATAACTAGAATCATATCTAACACAGAATTATAAAAAGTTGAATTTCAAAGATATTGATATGTGAAAAGTTGTTACACAAATACTAACCCAAAAGCTAATATCTATAGTATAAAACAAAATGATTTGAATGCTAAAAATACTGAGCCAATATATTACATTTTTAAAGAACTAGAACAATGTAAGTTTTCTAAACTTTGGTGTATGTAATATCATCTAAAATTACTGGATTAAATGGTAAAAAAAAAAAACCCACTATTTTTAAAGTGATCAATTCTAGTAATTTCATTATCTGTCCATAAGTGAAGAAAATACAGACAAAATTATTAAGAGTATGTAAACCTATAGGGCAGAAGTTTTATCTTTCATTTCAAGCAAAATTTAATGCATATATTGACAAACTGAGCAATATAATTAATAGTCTTGATTTTTTTCCAAACATGCATGGAACCTCTGTGTCAGATGGACCATTCCTAAGTCACGAAACTCCATTTAACAAGAAGCAAAGAAATGTGTAACATAAAGCACAATTAATTAAATTGAAAATAAATAAAAGTATCAGAACGTCCTTCCTCTGTCCACTTATTATTTAAATGCATTTGGAAATTTTAAAATATTCTATACAATTTGTGGGTTGATGAAGAAATTATAACGGAAATCAGAGTTGAAGTTGAATCTACAATAAAAAATTGCATCTCAAACTTGTTTTCTATTTACTGATAATTTTATAAGTACTCATTACAACATTACATAGCTCACATAAAACAAATTCTTTTTATTCAGATATCTACTATGTCAGTATTGCTATAGATTTAAAACCTGTACTTTCCAGTACGGAAGCCCCATGCCAAAAGCAGCTACTGAGTCCTTGCAGCTAATTAGAACTGAGCTGTGTTTTACAAATTATTCATTGTATTTTTATTTGTATTTAATTAAATGGCTTTTATTTATTTTATATGCTGATTTTTATTGAAATAGAACTAGAAAAGGAGATAGGTCGTGAAAAAATTTTCCTTCCATGGGTTTACAAGTCTTAACAGGCAGGGTTGGGCCAAGCTGAAGTAATGAACTTGTATTTAAACTGGGTCTCCCACTTGGGTATCTGGAACTCCAGTACTTAAGCCATCACCTGTTGCCTACCAGGGTGTGTGTGAAATTGGAGGCAGAACTGAGATTCAAACCTAGACATCCTAATATGGACTAGAGATGTCCCAAGAGATATTGAAACCAGTGCACCAAACATTTGCCCCGAGTCATTGTGTTTTACAGTCTTAGAGTGAAATAATGGAAATATACCACTAATAATCTTTTCCTTATCATATCACATTACATAGTGAAATGATGATAATCTTGGGACTGATGAGGGTAAATAAAATTTACTATCAAAATTAACCTTATTTGTTGCCCTTTTCCCTAAAAGTTGGAGAAATTTACCATGTTCTGGATTGGTAGAATCAACATCATCAAAATGTCCATTTGGTTAAAAGTAATACACAGATTTAACACAAACTCAATCAAAACTCCCAACAACATTCTACTCAGAAATGTAAAAGATGATACAAAAACTTATCTGAAAACACAGGGGACCATGATTAGCCAAAGTTATCTTGAAGAATAAAAATGAAGCTGGAAATCAGAATTCCAGATCACAAGACACACTACAGTGAAGTGATAATCCAACCAGTATGGTACTAGTATAGAAACAAAGAGAGAAGTCAATGGAACAGAAGAGATACCCCAGAAGTGAGCCCACACATGTACAGCCATCTAATTTGACAGCAAAATTGACATTATCCTATACATGATTTTTGTTACATTTCACCTGGATGACACTGTTCTTCTCCAACATCTTAAAGTTCAAGAGATGGTTTGCATTGACAAGTTTACTGAGGTAATGACTAATTTAGTGTTAAAAGTCAGGCTGTTGGGGTCCTTGGCACATTTGGCTTTTTTATGTGGTCGATACAAAGGGGTGGGTTTTGGTTTTTGGAGCTGTGTCCTGTAAGGAGTACTCCACTGGTATTAGAGTCTGTGCCATCACCCTTTACCTGAAGTGCCCCCCGGGCTCTGTCTCATGGCAAACAAAGACCAGGGGATGCATATTCCCATCTAATCTACTGCCCATCTTTCCTTCCAATATTTATCTTTCCAAATTACAGTGTTGGAGTTAGATCCAGACATGGTCCATTGTTTTCCAATTTTCATGTAATTTTCTCATAAAAGGGAATGTTGAAATGATTTTTGAATCTTTTGTTCCAGTCCCATCTGCACAACATGTAACATAAATAATTCTATTTCTTGGATGTAGGTGACTCTGTCTTTTAATTTCCAGGCTGATCCCATTTGACAGTTACTAAAATTCTTCTAGGCATTTAACAACAGTCAGAAAAATTATGTGGATGGTATAATTGATCAGCAACCTCAGTAAATCCATGACCCATTTGTTCGAGTTATTTTAAGACAGTGGTTCTCACTTGGGGACAGTTTCATCTCCCAGACAACATTTGGCAATGTCTACAGACATTTTTAATCAGCATGATTTGGGCTGGAGATGCTCCTGGCACCTGGTAGTGGATGGCCACGAATGTTTTTAATCATCCTTCAGTATAAGAGCAACCCCAGTTACAAAGCGTTACCCAATCCTTACATTTTAATGGTGCTTGAGGTGAGAAAGTCTTATCTAAGGCAATCTGATAAAGAATATATGGAATGTTTATAACTGCAAATAAAGAACTAGTTTAGTATGAGTTTTTACTTAGGTGTGCAGAATTCTTAAGCATATTTCCTGGCACATTTTCACAAAGGGTAGCCAAGTCGGCAGATACAGTATCACTCATTTTCACCAAATATCCCGCATTCCTCTGATTCCAAACACAACACATTAGCTTGATCTCTTATCAACTTCATGTGTTGACTTACAAATGCACTTCTTCTGTGTTCACTCCCTTCCTTCACTTAACTTTGCCTATCTATAATATTTCTGTTCCTTAGTTGTTTTTTCCTTGTTGTCACAGAGTAATTCCTCGTGTGAATGCCTTGCAAATTATTCACTTCTGATGTTCATTAGAATGGTTTACAGTTGGAGGCTATTTAAAATAGTGCTGCTGTGAGATTATTACGTGTGCAATTTTGTCAAATATGTACAAATATAGAGGGATTATGTTTCTGGGTATGAAATTGCTGGACACAGGGTATGCAAACATCCAATTTTAGTAGATGTTGAGAAGTATTTCCTGAAGTGGTTGCATTAATTCACAATTCCATGAAGAATATCAAACATGATGTGTTTTTGGAGAGACAGTCTGTGTGTTTTACATATATGTGTGTGTGTGTGTGTGTGTGTGTGTGTGTGTGTGTGTGTGTGTGTATATATATATATATATATATATGGCTTCCGAGCTTAAAGTTCATATATGAGCACTCAGGAAAGAGGAGAAGCAGAGGCCCAGTTTCATGTCCTTGCAGATATTTGGTGATTAAAATATGTTTTATAATTGTGCTGACCTTACGTATTTAGGAAAACAGCTCTCAGGAGCAAAAAACTTGTGTGTTGACAAACCATTTCAAAGACAAAGTTCTTGGAAACTGTGGGTTTGTCTTAGCGCCTGTTTGCAGGCAATTTAGACAAGCAAAACCAAGCACTGCAATCCTGTTGTGACAAAAATAACTCTAAGATTTTGATATGCTTGCTTTCGGTAAATGTCACCCAAATGTCTTGCCTCTGACGCTGCTGCACTTCTCCCTCAACTGGGTTATTTCACTGTACACAGTGTTTTCCTCTGCACATATCTATTACTTTATGTTTGAGTCTATCAGACTGTAACATGAAAAAACGTCCTTTACGCAAAAAAAGAAATGTCGCTTCAATTCTTTAGATAATAAAATCTTGTGAAAAATAAAAGTATTACAAACACGTTAGCAGTATTGACATTATTTTGACTGCTCCAACTCCTCTTGATATCATACTCTCTTTGTTAATTTCTTAACACTGGAAGTTTTCCAGTGTCATGTAAATTAGCAACACAATCTTATAAACATGTTTCTATTTATTGAATCCCAGGGCAAAGTAATTATACAACAAAGAACAACAGTTTTCATACCAGACTGCTTGCATGCATGTAAATTGGTGCTCTTGCCAAAGAGGTAATGAATACAATCTCGGGTTTCCCGTGATGAATCAAAAAATAGAAAACTAATAACAGAGTTCTCATACTTCAGATAACTGAAGTCAAGGTCTCCTCCTTCATCTCCATAAAACTAACTCCTTGATTTTAGACATGATGTATTCAATGGCATAAAAATAAATCACCCAGTAAAAAAAATCTAACACCATCTCATGCATGAGAAAAAGCAAATTTCAAAATAGAAGGGCTCTTCAAAAAGTTCATGAAAAATACATATTATAAACGCTTACAGATTAAATGTTTTTTTTTCCACCAAAACAAGCCTCCCTTGCAATTCTACTTTTCCATAAACTTTCTGAAGTGCCCTTATTAATTCAAATGACCGCACCAACAGGATGATTTACATTAAATCCCATATTCCTAGAATAACAATAACACCCAGGGGATGGAATACTATTGCAGGTAAAAGCACCGAGTCTATCTACTTAGTTCAGATTTTGTTTGGATCTCAATCTCCATAACCATGTGACCTTCAGCAAGTGGCTTAATCTTCCAGAACCTTGGCTTCCTATTCCATCAAATGGGGGACAATAACAGCACCTAGTTTGTGTACTTGTGAAAATTAACATGCTATGCATTGTGCATTATAGGCAGTTTGTTCTGTGCCTAGAACAAAGTAAGAACTTCACAAATGTATGGTGATGCAACATGAATTGTTAAGAGCACACAATCAGCATTCAAAATTCACTGAAAATATTGTGCGGTAAACTCCTGTTAAAGTGACTATGAAACTATATGCAGAAAGTAAATGAAGTGGAATCATGGCAGAGAGACTTCCAGTCAATTTAGCCCCTTTCTAAATTGGGAACCTATGGAAAGTAGGATGATATCCCATCTCAAAAGGCACTGGAGTGGAATGGCTGAGAGATTGACTCTGGAGTGAAGTTGCCTAAGTGGAATTTCTGTTCAGCCACTTGGACTGTTTGCATGATCTTGGAGAGTCATTTCATCACTCCAGCCTGCACAGCACATTGGGTCTCTCAGGGGTGGTAAGTGTAACTCATACATCACAATGTTGTCTTGAAGTCTCTGTCAACACATCTGGAGTACCTACCATAGTGGGTGTTGCACAGTGTAAGGTATTTGCTATGTAACTATTCACCTTATATGATATGGAATACATGGGAGAAGACCAAGTTTTACAGAAAAGAGAATCAAATGATCAGCTTATTTCAGAAGCAAAACTGTTTTTCAAATTTATCCCTAGATGTTGTCTTCAAAAAGTCCATGAAAAGTGCATATTATGAAAAAAACTATGAATAAATTTGAAAATTGTTTTGCATTCAAATACACTTATATGCATTTTCTGTGAACTTGTTGAAGAAAAGTTGCTAATGAAAGATAAGAAACTGCCATCAACTCAAAGCTGAGTTCCCATTCTCAGGCTAGCTTCTTGCAGGAAGTGTGGAAGGTGGTGTTGAAAAGTATGCGGTATCATGAGCTTGACCTTGGTGGACACTTGGTCCCAAGCTACTGGAAATATTGAAAAGCAGTGACAGACCTAAAAAAAAGTTGAAAGTTGGAGCAGGTTTTTGTTTACTTGCTTTTTTTATAGTAAGGATTTGAATGCTGAGTTAGTGCAGACTATTTCTACATTCTGAGTATAATCATTGTGTGGGCCTTTCAGCTATGCAAATCTAAATCGCAGGTCATGATCAAAAAAGGAGTGTTTTAGCAGCTGAAGCTACAGGAACTAAACCGCACTGAGTGATCATGGAAAAGGTCACCCTGTAGTAAGTAGAATATTTCTGTAAGCTACTGCTTCTGAAAAAAAGTTTCTTTTTAAAGTATAGATTTGTACGTCTACAAATTTCTGCTTTTACCCTGTACTATCTACTGAATGGCTTCCTGGAGGGGCCTAGCGTCTGAGACCCTGAGACTGTGGAAAAGACACCTGGAGTCACACACAACACATGCTGGAAATGAGACTAGCAAGATTTTACAGGTGATCAACTCAAGACTGAAACTGAGACACTGTCTTCACCAGCTGAGTGGGTGTCAATTTCAAAGCATTATGACCCTGGTCTGCTGCCATGGATTTATTCTGACTCAAGGTGGATGACTGGAGCTTATCAGTGTCAACAGTGTTCATGTACTCAGACAACAAGATGCTAGATTCTCTACCATTGCCTACGCCTACAATGTCATGACACACATAAAGAGCAGAATGTTGAAGCCAAGGCTGCAGGTAAAGGATGATTTAATTGTGAAATGCAGGGCTCATAAGGAAGGAGAGTAATGGGAGGGAGGAAATGAAAGAGAGGTGGAAGCTCTATTCTTAAAAAGCTGTATAATGGAAATTGAGAATTAAAAAAATACTTTCTGAGACAGGAAATTAATGCTGTGTCTGGAGGAGAAAAAGCAACAACTTCACCTCCTTGGGACTTGTTTGCCTGGGTCTTGTATCTCAGGAGTCTAGCCAAGTTGGGAGATGTTTGAGTGGAAAATGAGTCCCCCACACAGGCAGAGACATACAAAGAACACTGCTGCTTTGGATGCTGGCATCACATATGGGTGCTGGTTGGTGTCCAAGATGTTTCGGTTCTGATAGAGGTCCCCAGTAATGGCCTGGGAAAGACACTGGAGAAAGTGCCAGAGTCTGTGCCCTTACCACCCTGTGGCAACCCCAGCTCCTGCCTTCTGCCTGGCCCAACCCGGCTGCTGCATTCCTTGGAAAGTGAACCAGAAGATAGAAGAGCTCTCTCTTTGTTATACCCTCTTCTGCAATTATGACTTTCAAATTAATAAATAAATCTAAAAAATAATAAGGAAAAGAAACTTCATGACCCTGAGCCTCTCACAACAGATTTCTCTGGTAGC
Source organism: Ochotona princeps (assembly GCF_030435755.1). Classification (NCBI taxonomy): domain Eukaryota; kingdom Metazoa; phylum Chordata; class Mammalia; order Lagomorpha; family Ochotonidae; genus Ochotona; species Ochotona princeps. The sequence goes on along the minus strand of NC_080837.1, from coordinate 49,266,800 downwards.
TCCTGGCAATCAGCCTCTGTTCTCGGCTCCTGCTTTGCTGTTCTGTAGTGACATCTTAGGAAGAGTGAGAACTGCCCCTTATGCCATGTGTGGACGCAGTGGGACACAAAGCCATGAGCAGCCAGCTTACTAGAAGGGCTCAGAGTGGAACACACAAGAACTTAGATGTTAAAGAGCACTGGGCTTTCATCGTCACCACAGGTGGGAGGCATTAAGAAAATTTCAGTTTTCCAGTAGTGTAAATTTGATTTGCATGCACAAATAGTCGAAATTTCATAAGTATTTAGGATTATCTTTATTTTCATGTCAAATTGCAAAGAGTGAAATGTATCTATGTCACATTTACACAACCAAGCTGAGCAGCCAAAAAGCTGATTGATCGGAGTACAAAGAGATCCACCAGGTTACACCTACTTTCAACCAGGCTGGGAGTTATGTTTAGTTGTTCCTCAGTAGAATGTGGGCAGCAAATGAATTTTCAAACTTGTGGTTGACTAAAGAAACATGTCTTAGGTAACTTAGCACATGATGGTCAGGGAGAGCTAGAGTTCCCAGATTCTTAAGAACAAGGTGCTAAATAGTTTATGCTAAAGTTCTTGTGAGAGAAGAATTTTCTACTGTGTCCCTGGAATTCTTAGAAGGGCTGATGCATAAATTAGCAATTTTTACAGTTTTGAAAGTTTTCTGTTTTTACCATGTTTTATTCCTCAATTGTGCAGGCTCTTTCAAAATACCTTTATTTAATTTAAGATTGTCACAGTCTAGACATAAATGCACTTCAGGGGAAAATGTTTTAAAGTCCTTTCCTAATACTTCTACTCCTGGAGTATTACTCAATAAAAGTTTTCCTGGGTGTTATATTTTCCCATGAAATTCTTCATTTTATATATAAAATTGCAAAGGCAGATTTGCAGAGAGAAGGAGAGATAATGCTCTTCCAATGTCTGATTCACTCTCCAAATGGAGGCAACAGACAGAGCTGAGCTTATCAAAAGTCAGGGACCAGGAGTCAGGAGTCTCCTCGAGGTCTCCCGTATGGGTGCAGGGTCCCAAGAAGTTTGGCTTCCTTCCAGAGACCTGGATCTAAATGGAGCAACTGGGACACAAACTAGTACTCATATAGGATGTGAGCACCTACAGGTGGAGGAGTAACTGTTGACCACCACAACTGCCCCTCCATGTACTTTTTCCCTTCTTGTTCCAGTATACCTTCTCCTTATTGCAGCTATAATCTCAAAGTGGCGACACACACACATATATACCACACACACACACAAACACTGATATACTTTGCTGCTTTCCTTCTAATCTTTAGGGTTTTTTAATTAATCTGGACTCACAGAAAAAACATTTTGTATTAATAAGATGCAGTCAAAATTTTGATTGGGAGATAAAAAGTCAAATTTCTGGAGAAAATTTGATGCTGCCACAAAATTCCATGATACATTTATCTCTATGCTTCCCAGTTCCCCAGCTGTAGCTAGGACATTCGTAAATGCCGTGAAAGAAAGCAACAACAGAAAAGCGGTTTGAGAATAGTCCTACATACATTAATGGAGCATTTTTCCCATTTGTGTTTCAATGTTGATGAAAACACAGCAATGTACCAGCAGACAGAATGGAAAGCATTCGGCTTTAAAGAGATGTTTGGGCTTTATTTACAGCTAATTAACATGAAATCTTCAGTATACATGACTCTTCTCAAATATAGCTAGTTTTCTCACTTAATATTCATAACAAATATGCTGCAGTATAGAAATAGACTCTCCAGAGAGGATGGGGAAATTAAACCACCAATCTAAGCCATCAAGGTTTGCCATGTAGTCATCATCTGGGGTTCAAAGAGCATGGAGGCTGCCACAATAAATGGCAAGTCATACCATTGTCCCTCCTGTGGAGCAAACAGGTCAGCACTGCTGGCTGCATCTTCTGAGACCAGCACAAACCCTCACTCCAGGCACATAATCTGCCAGTCTTGAGTCTCGCCTCAGGCCCTGACACCTGTCCTCAGTCCCCAAGTTCCTTCAGTCACATTAACCTTTCTTCCTTCCCATTTTTCTCACGTGTGAATGTCAGCAGAGCACCAGCCTCCTCCGGCGCCCAGGTCCCTTTCACAGCAGCCCCTGCATCTTTCTGGGGGCATGTAAGCGCCACACTGGCCATAAAGCAAGTTGGTTTAATGAGCTCTGATGACTCCTGAAATAAATCCTAGAGGATTGGGAAGACCACAGAAGATGCAGATGCTTTCTTTAGAACAAATCTGCAGAACACTGTGGTCACTCACATTTAAAAGATGAAGTTTGTTGCCTTTCCTTTCTAATAGGTAGGATACCGTGTTCCTGGCAAAACCACTATCCCTCTCCAACCCCATTCTCCACACATCTATTTTGTGTTCCACCCCCCGACTAGAAAACAGTGAGCATGTAGGTAGGGTGAAAATGTAGCCAGAAGACACAGATTCTGGATTTTGCAGCCAATTGCATTTAAATTTATTATTTAGTAATGCTTACTTGTTTTAAGTATAATCTGATATGAGAAAATTTACACTGAACAAAATGAAGCAAGGCAATGATGTAGACATAGTTTATGGAAGTACTGGTTTACACAATAAGTTTGAAAAGCATTTTATATTTCCCCACAATTATTTTTAATATCTATATTCCAAACATGTATGTAAAACAATAAAATATGTAAATTTTTTTTAAAAAAATAAAGATTAACTTCACAGAAAAGTAGGCTTGTATTTTAATTCAAGAAGGAAAGGGAAAAAGAGGTTTCCATCCATTGATTCACTCCACAAATGCCCGCAGCAAGCAGGGCTGAGCCACACTGAAACTGGGAACTGGCAAATCAGAAGTGGTCTCCCACATAGGTGGCAGGGACCCTAATACTGGAGTTGTGCCATGGTGCCTCCATGGGTTTGTGTTAGCAAGAAGCTGGAATTGAGAATAGAGCTGGGACCCAAACTCAGGCACTCTATATGAAATATGGTATCCCGACCTTTGTCTTAGCCATTAAGCCAAACACCTGCCCCACATCTGAGTCTTTTTATCAATTAAAATGGTAATTATCTTTAGTCATCAGATAAATCAGACTTTCTGAGCAGACATCTTGTTCATCCTCGAAGCCTTAATACCACTATTTACTGCCTTCCAGCTGTACTAATGGCCCGGATGAAAAGAACCAAAGAATCAAATTGGATTCTTGAGACTGAAAATGCAACTTGGAAATGTATCCTTCAACAAAATCTGCTTTCATTGCATATGCAGGAGAAAATAGGAAGTGAAACTGCTCAGGAATGTTCACTGAAGATATCATGGCTTTCTGAATTTGAATATGTCACCTGACATTGCCAGCACTCATATTCCAGGTTTAAAAGAAATTAGGTCTACAGGGAAATCAAGCTTCTAGACCTCACAGAAATGAAATATTCAATACCCTGCTTTTTCCCATATTCCCTTTGCATTTCTCTGAGAATCTATGAAAATGATATGAAAATTGCTGCAGATATTACTATTGTTATTATTTAGCATCATGGAAGCAAAAGAATAACCGTAAAATTATTTTGAGGGATAAAATAGCAATATTGGTAATTGTTGGGGTTAGGGGTCAATAAATAGCAACCTCTGCCTGCGTATTGAAGAAAAGTGGAAGAATAAGTGCAAGTATCAGAAAAATAATAACAAAGAACTGGCTTTATTGGTGGTACTGTGGAATTTAAACATGTAGATGAAAGTACACGAACAGAAGCAGGAGAGCTAATTTTCAATCCAGAAATGTTTGTTTCACTGGGCTAGTTTGGCCATACAGAAAGATGAAAAGGAAGAGAGAGAGAGAAAGAGAGAAAGATGCTTCCATTAAAAAGTTTTATGGAGCTACATGGATTTTTTAAAAGGATAGAAATGCTCCAATATTACAGATACTTTAAGAATTTTCAACATTTACAGGATTGTCATTTGCTTCAAGAAGGTTTTGATTTTCTTTTTCATTTCTTCAGGGACATATTGGTCATTCAGTAGCATGTTATTTAACTCCATGGTGTTGTAAATTTCCTATTTTTCTTCCTGTTGTTGATTTTATTTCATGGCTTTTGATTTAAGGGGACGTATAGCAATTGTGTAATACAGACTGTCATATCCAGATGTGAAGGCATAATACAGTATGCATCTCTACTGCCAAATCAACGATGGACTCCCAATAAAACTGTGAAATATATTTTGACAAAAGGATGCTGGACTCTACCATTGTCCATATGGACAATGTCAGGATATACTTAAACAGCAGAATGATGGACTTAAGGGTGTTTGTGAGGGACTACACTATTGTAATAGTATGGGAGGAATAGTGGAGGGGTGTTGGCAAGAATTTGGGAAACGTGGAAGGGAAATCTCAGAGCCTATGTAACTGTATCATAATTGATTAAAATTAATTTTCAACATTTTATTATTAAAATAATTAAAAGTAAGATAATATTTGAATCTGATTTATGAACCTTCAGATAAAGGTACAGAATTTTACACAGTGGCTATTAAAATAAAGGGACCTAAGTAAACAGTAACCAAGTAGAGTTCTAGACTGGCTTTCTACCTTATTCCTTTTACTTTCCATTGAGTTTCATAATGTAGAAGGAATTCCGATCGCCTCTTTTTTTGCATCCCCTGGACTTTGACTGAAACCTTAGTAAGTTTTGTTTTTTAATTTCCTTTCCTGGTCTGTACTGACATTACAGGACCAAAGGGATTTCTCTTCAGTAATCTTCTCAAAATCAGGTTACTTTTGATTCTAGATTTTAATTCCTACACTGAAAGGTAGAGAGAAACATATTTAACCTGTCTGCCTAAGTCCATCAGTGACTTTATAGCACAGAGGGTGCAATATACTTCTCTTATTCAGGGACTTAGGATACCTATAAACAAACATCAAGTTTGTTGGTCAACGAAAGACTTCAACTTCAGCTCTCCTAGAAGATAGCACCGCCTTGATTAATACTCATGAGTCTATGTCTAGTGTGTTAATACCAAAATGCCTTTTAGCACTAGAAGCCAGACGACTTCCTCCCATCATAGCTGACACATGAAAGAAAACTCCTTGCTTTTCTGCTACAAGGATATGATTGCCATCTTCCTTCATTAATACTGAATTTGTTCTGGTCCTCTTTCCTTATCAATTTTTTCCCAAATTTTAGATGAGGTCATTAATTTTAAAAATCTTTAATTCACTGCAATAATGTTTAACAGCATAATCTACGAGTAAGTTACACGCTGTTTGGAAAGCAGGAAGTTCCCCACCTCCTTCACCAAACTCTCTTTTGCTCCAGTGTAATAATGTGATGTTTCCTAGATTACCTGTGTAAGATGAGAGGGATGAGTTTGGTCAGGATGTGAAACAAGTAACATCCAGGACCAGCTGCACATTCTCTTGTTTGCTTAGTGAAAAATTGCATTTAGAAACATGAAAAGCATATGTAACTTTAGAAATTTAGAAACTGTTTTTCAAGTTACATATGTTAAACATGTGCAGCATTTTGTATGTCAATCGTATGCAACTCAGTAAAGTAGCTATAAAAAGAAATTCAGAACTGTTATGATACAAATGACTCAAATAATTCTATCAATGTCTATTAAAAGATTGAGTTAAAAAGTGTTGATCGTTTTGTTGCCACATGCAATTCTAAATACACCCTATAAGTTAGCTGTTTAAGCCTCACACCCAAAATAAATTAGTATACATTTTTGAAGAAGGGGAACCAAGGCTCAGAGAAATCAGCATTTGAACAGTCACAAAAGTACTAACTGGTGAAGCCAGTTCACGAGTTCAATAAGCTGACCAGACAGAAAAGATATGTAGTTGTGTCTATGCTACATCACACAGGGCAACAAGTACATCCAATAACTTCAGCGCTAAACTTATGATGAAAATATTGAGCTGCACATTTAACGGTTGTATCTAATTTAATTATCACAATACCCTCTGATATGGGCATTATTGCCCATTATCAATTTAAAAAAAAACAGTCACAGAGAAATCTTATGCAAAAATGAACAACTGGTAGTGTTGGCAGTAAGGTGTGAAGACAGGTATCTAATTTTATTTCCCAATCTTTTACAAGAAAACAAAACCAATGAAGAACACACACACACACACACACAAAAACTATGACACATCTGCATATCCATCCTCTGGTTTCACTAGCTGTACCATTATTCACATTTGTAGTGCCCATATTATTAACTGCTGTGATTACTTGATCACACTAAATAGTAGAAGAATGTATAGAAAAGTTGAAAGATACACAAGGGAAGTGTTATGCAGGAATATGTTTAACTACCTCTTGAGATTTCAGGGTAAGTGGAAAGTATTTTGAAAGGGCAGTGGTGGGCATCTTGTACCTGGTGGGAAAGATCTAGTTTCAGGGCACATAGAACATATGGTACTAGCGTATGAATATCTGAAAGCCGAGACAAGAGTTCATGGTGATTATCAGAGGAAAAGGCATCTCTGAAAATGCTTTAAATAGAAATAACCGGAAATTTTTTTTTTCAAAGACTCTTTCACTTATTTGAAAGACATAGTTTCAGAGAGACAGATATTTTTCACTCTCCATATGGACATAATGGCTAAGGCTGGGCTAGTCAGAAATCATAAACCAGGAACTCGCTCCTGGTCTTCCACGTGGTTGGGAGGTGCCCAAGTATTTGTGCCATCCTCTACTGCTTTCCCAGGAGCATTAACATATTAGCAGGAAGCTGGATCAGAGAATCCAGGACTTGAACTGCTGATCTTATATGAAATACTGGTGTCAAAATCCATGGTATAAATCATTGTGCCACAACACTAGCCCCGAAAATGGTTTTTATAGGCACTTCTCATTGTCTTTTAAGATCTTTCACAGAGTACTGCCACTATGAGGAATACTATATATTCTTATTCAATTCCCAAAACTCAAGTCTCAGAAAATGCTTTTGAAAATCAGTAATTAAGGAGTAGCACTGAGGTCCTGTATTAAGCAGCCATCTACAATGCTGGCATTACCTGCGGACACTAGCTGAACTCCTGGTCGCTCTCCTTCTGATCCAGCACTCTGCTAATACAGCTGCAAAGACAGTGGAGTATTGCCCAAATTCTTGGGCCACTGTCATCAATGAAAGATTAGCTGCTGCCTTTAACCTGGCTAGTCCCATACATTAAGACCATTCAAGGAGCAAACAAGTGGATTGAAAATTCTCAATCTCTCTCTCTCTCTCTCTCTTTCCCTCCCTCCCTCCCTCTCCTTGAACTCCCTACCTCCTCTGTCAATATGCCTTTCAAATTTTTAAAAACCTTAAAAATCTTTTAAAAAGTAAAGTTAATAATTGAATAGTTCTTGAAATGTCAGTATATTAAGAAATCCTTGAAAAAAGTCAGCAAGATAATACAAAAAAGAAAAACTGTTTTGAAAAACTCTTCACCCACTTGTAGCACAATGTCTTTGTTTTTCCAAGACTAGAACACTCAGGCTTGGAATCAAGGAGACATCAGATAGCCCTTCAGAACTGTACTTAATCTTCTTAATCTTGCAGAATGTGTCATTTCACTTCAATCAAAATCTGACCTTCATAATATTTTCTTTGCATTGTATTAATCATAAGCCCAAAGTAACTAAATGCTTACAAACAGATTATAAAAATGCACTATATTATAGGAGTGAAAAGGTTTTGAAGGAAATAGACAAAGTGAAGCAAGAAACTCCCAGAACCTTACAAGAGAGTAAGATAAAGATCTGTGTTTTTTGTTCTCATTATGTAACACGGTCACTCATTTTAATAAATGGGCAAGTACAATATACATTGAGCTGCATCTGAATCAGTAATGATTTCAAAGTCAATGCATGTTTAAGGCATGGATTTGTGGTCCCTGAACAGACAGGCTGGGAAAGAAAGGATGTTTTATCACGTGTACTGAGAGTCACATCTCCCAACTGCGCAGGCTTGGCAGGGAGAGCTGAGATGAACACTGCAAAATGAATATTCCGGACATGTGTGTGACATAGCACTAACATTTCCAACATAATGCAAATACATGACATGCCTGTCATTCTGACCTTGTAGCTCTCTCTGGTTACCAGTGTGATGAGCTGTAAACAGTGGTGTTTCCAAGTCAGCAGTATTTTATTCTATTTCAAGGTCATAAGGAAAACACTTTTTAATAAATATAGTCAAGTTGAGCCAACATCATGCAGAAGAAAAATGGAATGCCCCTGCATAATATTATTAGCCAAAATAAAGCACCAGGTAATCACAATTCTTAGAGGTATATGGCAGGATGTTTTAAAAATGTTTATTTTGTTCTGAAATCAATCCAGCAGCAGCTGAATAATGTTTGCTTTTATTAATTTTTCTTGTTAACTGAAAGTTGATGACATATAAAGATCATTAATTTTGTACCAACAATAACAAACACATGAATAATCTGGAACTTTTTCATGGTTGAATGTTTCAATCACATACCAGGCAATGTTGAAATTAAAGCAATGACAAAGTGTGAAAGTTACTGTGTGTGTGCATATATATATACCTATACATTCAGACACACATATGGATATGTATGTATAGGTATAGATAGCCTTTCTGTGACTTTTTTAAAAATCATTTTATGCACTTTCCATAATGAAACACCATAAATTGTTTTTCTCAGGCTAGAAATTCAATGGCCATTATGAAGTTTGACTTAATAACAGATTTTTAAAGAAAAATGAAATGCTTGTAAATATGAGTGGGCAAAGGATTATTGTCATAGTTTTATCCGAAAATGTGTATCAGGAGCTAAGCAGACCATGATAAAAGGGGTGTTGGTTTTCCTGTTACTATGAAAAGCTCCATTATTTGGAGCAACTTTTGATTCACAGCAAATTTCAGTTGAAAGCATACTTGCCATCCCTACACAGAATTATCCTTCTCACCATCAATATCCTACAATAACTGAGTGAACACATGCACACACCATGATCATTGCTTCATCTCTGTGCTCACCTTGACATACTTTCATGGTTTGACAAAACTCAGGTTATCAAAATCCATGCATAATATTTTTCACCTTTGAAAACAGTCTTTTTTTTCCCCTTGACTTCAGAGTTCTTTGAATAATTGTGTGACTAGTCCTTTAGCAGATGTGTCCGTGGCAAATGTTTTCTTGAAATCTATTTCTTGCTTTCTCATTCCATTGATATTGTCATTCACAGAGCAGAGATCTGAATTTTAGTGATTTTAGATTATGATTTCTTTCATGGTTGATTGCTATTTGGTGTTGCATCTAAAAGACCACTGTCATACCCAAGTCCGTCTGGATTCTATCCTACATTTGCTTCTAGGGGATAATACATGTTTAGTTCACACTTAAGTATATGAGTCTTTTTGAGTTGATTTTGGGAAGGGTGTACAGTCTCTGTATGTCATTCATTCCACTTATATAAGTATCCAAACACACACAAATTGTTGCTATTATTCTGAAGCAACCATTATGTGCATATTAAGTCAACTAATACAGAAAATAAGTTTTATTTTTATTTTTTTAAAGATTTATTCATTTTATTACAGCCAGATATACACAGAGGAGGAGAGACAGAGAGGAAGATCTTCTGTCCGATGATTCACTCCCCAAGTGAGCCACAACAGGCCAATGCGTGCTGATCCGATGCCGGGAACCTGGAACCTCTTCCAGGTCTCCCACGCAGGTGCAGTGTCCCAATGCATTGGGCCATCCTCAACTGCTTTCCCAGGCCACAAGCAGGGAGCTGGATGGGAAGTGGAGCTCCTGGGACTAGAACCGGCACCCATATGGGATCCCGGGCTTTCAAGGCGAGGACTTTAGCCGCTAGGCCACACCGCCGGGCCCAAATAAGTTTTATTTTACCTGTAGTTTTTCATTCCCCAGTGAACTTCCTTTCTTTGTATAGATTTCAGCTTTGGCCTTAATTATTTTTCTTGTTTCCTCATGATTTCATCAAGTGCATTCTTCATTTCTGTTAGAGTTTAATTTACAGCATTTATTTTGATATTTAGAATTGTCTCTACTTACACTATCCACCTGTTCTTGCATGATATCCATCTTTTTTATCAGAAAATTATGATCATGATTCTCTTTCTTTTTTTCCTTGCTTTGGTTTTTATGTCAATTTCTGGTGTGAACATTTCAGCATTTCTGCCATATTTCTGTCTGGTTCTGATACTTATTTAATCCCTTTAGACTGTGCTTTGTGCCTTTTAGAATGCCTTGTACCTTTTCTGTGGCAAAATAAATGATGTTTTAGTTAGACATGTCTATTGCATAGGCCTTTAGTCATGGCATAGTCAGTTGTGAGGTGAGTGGAGGTATTCTACAATACCGTGATCAGCTCTTAGTCCTCAGGAGAGCTTGTGTCCCTGAATTACACACCACCATGCCTCAGCTTTCCTTTCCCATTGGGAGATACAGAGCTGAAGTCAAATACTTCCCCTATGGACACACATCAAGAGTCTAGAACAGAAGTCAGGTACTTCCCTGCCCTCAAGCAGGTTAGGTTCTTGTAAAACAGTGTCTTTTGACAGCAAGCAATTTTATAACGACAGCAAATCATGGCATATAACAACATAGTTCCTGTTACTCCCCATTGCTGACAGAAATAGAAAATTCATCCTTGATGCTGAGTCGGGCTCCTGGGCTCCTTCAAAACTGAGTCCCATGGGGTTTCTAATGCTCCACTTGTCCTATCTTTGAGCCTCCAACAATCAGCCAATGAGAGATCAGTTCTTGTACTGCAACTCCAGCACCTGCAGAAGTTTCTGTAGCTTTCTGTTCCCATCAGTTGCTATTCCTCAAATTAGCCTGTTTCCATGTACAATTTTGGGGGTTGTGAAGTGTGTGATGGCCTCATTTCTTTTTGAAAGCTGTGTAGCAATGTTAATTTTACAATTCATTTGAGTTCTTAACAGAATGAACAGGAGGTAACTGACAATTTTTTTATATAGCTGATAAGGAAATGGAAACCAAAATGTGTATTTCTTAAAAAAAATTAAGTGTTGATTTTTAGATTATCTTTCTTTATTTGCATAGGCTCTGGGATTTCCACTCCTTCCTTCCCAAATCCCCTGCCCCACACCGATTTCTTCTATATTATTACAATAAAATAATCCTTCATAAAATTCACCTTTCTGCTATTTAAGTGCATCCTTATGGACAATGGCAGAGAGTCCAGCATCCTTTTGTCAAAATACATTTTATAGTTTCACTGGGACTCCATTTTTTATTTGGAAGTAGAGATTCATACTGTATTGTGTCTTCACATCTGAATATGATGGCTTTTATTACACAGTTGCTATACATCCCTTTAAACGAAAAGCCATAAAACAAAATCAACAACAGGAAGGAAAATAGGAAATTTACAACAACATGAAGTTAAATAACATGCTGCTGAATGACCAACGTTTCACTTAAGAAATGCAAATGAAAATCAAAAACCTTCTTGAAGAAGGACCTATGTGTTACTAAGGAAATTAATTAAAAAAAGACATTTTTTGAAGAAATGGAAATAAAAATAAAAATATCAAAACCCCTGAGATATAGCAAGAACAGTATTGAAGGGACACTTATAACATCAGGTTATAACAAAACAATCAAAAAACGCAAATGATCTAATAATGCATCTCAAGGACTTATTAAGAAAGAAAAAATGAACAAGAAGCAAGAAATGATAAAATTCACAGCAAAAATAAATGGAACTGAAACTAAAACTACAAATTGCAATACGAAAGAACCAGTTTTTAAGAAAATGAAAAAATAAAGAAAAACAAGTGAGAACAACCAAATAAAATTAGAGATGAAAAATGAAGCATCATAAGAAACTAGTAAGGTGAGCCTCTTGCTGAATGGATACTTTGATCATTATGTGGTGCATTTGTCACATGTTTAAATCTTTTTCAAGTCAAAATCTGTATTAAATGATGTAGGAATGGCTAAACCAGTTTCTTTTTCCTTTCCATTAGCCTGCAAATATCCTTTTCCATCCTTTTAGTTTTCACGTTTCCTTTGTTGGTGAGATGTCTCTCCTGTAGGCAACAGATAGATGGGTTTTGTTTCTTGATCCACTCACTAATATATGATGAGTTCAAGCCATTTACATTCAGGGTTAATATCAATAGGCAGCAATTTGGTCCTGTCATTTTAGTAATGAGTTATTCATTGTCTGATTTAGTCTTATTTTGTGGTTTTATTGGGACATTACCAATAAATTCCTTTTTTCTATCAATAGGACATCTTTGAGTATAATTTGCAAGGTAGGTATGGAAAAGGACAATTCTTTGAGATTTGTTTACTGTGGAGGAATTTTATTTCATTTTCAAATACAAAAGAAAGCTTTGCTGGGTACATTACTCTGGGCTGATTTTTTTTTCTTTTAGAATCTTGAATATGTCACTTCTCTTTTGGTATGTAGAGTTTCCTTTGAGAGGTCAGCTGTGAATCTGAGGCGTTGCTCTATATGCTGATTTTTTTCAGGAGCATACGTAAGGATCTTTTCCCTGTGTTCAACTGAAGAGAGCTTGCGTATCATATGTTGTAGCAAGGATTGCTTTTAGTCAGTCTTATTGGGAGTTCAGTGCTCCTCCTGTATTTTGTTTCACCATTCTTTCTCCAAATTAGGGAAGTTTTTCTTCATTATTTCATTGAACACAGGTTTAAACCCAGCTTCTCTTTGTGCCTTCTGGAACTCCTGTAACTCTTACATTTGGTCTTTTAATAGTGTCCCTTAATTCTTGAATACTTTTCTTGTTTTCACTCAGTTCCTCTTCCAGCTTTTTTTCTATCCCCTCATTGTTGATGAAAATGCCTTCCAATTCTGAGATTCTTTCTTCTGCCTCGCTCATTCTGTTATTGATGCTTTCCACTGAATTTCTACTTTGTTCCATTGTATCCTTCATTTCTACTAATTTGGCTTGATTTGTTTCATTGTTACTATTTCCTGCCTGACATATTCCTTAAATTCCCATCACTCAATAGTTCAGGTATATTCCTTATCAGGCTGCATGCACCAAGTCCATCACTGCCAGACAGGGGAACACTTGATCTTCTCATTGTAAATAAGAAGTCTTACAACAATTTATCTAAATTCTTCATCCTCCATTTCCACATTATTTCCCTCAGTCAACACTGAGGTTGGCAAAGCCTTTTTTGCTCTTTTGTGTTATCTCAGTAATATTCACTGTTTCTTTGTTTTTTTCTTTTGCTCCTCGTCATTAATATTCTGGTTTGCAGATTCCTCTTCCCTTATGCTGGGTTCTAAGCTATGTTACTCATTGATCTGCAGCTTGATTTTATTTATTGCATTTGGCACCGGTTCTTCATTTTCAGTCACTTGTGCTACTTTCTCCAGTGAGTTTCAATACTGGGCTCTTTTACTAGGCTTCCACCATGATCTCCATCACCCTGCTCCTGGCTCACCACTTTCTACCACCTACGATTTTGTGCTCTGGTTGTACCATTGCCTGCACAGCCTTTTTCCCATTCCCAGTTCAAATAGTGCCCAGGAATAGGGAGACGACAGCTGCTCTAAATAACTGGTTGTTGGTGGTGGTGCTGATCTCGCCTAAACCTGCTGGCCATTAACTTTGAAGGCCACCTGGACCTATTTTGGGTAGAACCTACAGGATGCCAAGTTAGTACTGTTTTCCCTGTGGGGCCAGTGTAGTACATTGAGCTGGACATGGATTCTTTCCCAGCTTAGCCCAGGTGAATCTTACTGCTCTTCCTCCAGCCCTTCCCCACAGCCTTTTTCTCTGTACACAATATGGAGCCCAATGTGACATGGGGTAGGGGTCTGGGCCTGCTGATTTTTAGGTCTGGGGGCCACCCAGTCCTATCTTGTAGTTTCCAAGTCAATAGTGCTTTCCCTGTAGAACCAGGGCAATGCATTGACCCAGAAATGAGCTCAATCCTGTTCCTTCAATCAGCTCACTGTTGTTGCTGCAGCCCCACAATCTTTTCCTCAGTACACAAACTGGTGCCTATTGTAGTACTGTTCGGGGGGTCTGAGCCATGAAATCCACCCTGTTTCTGCACCTGCTTGCTTGGACTCCGTCACTCTGCTTCTGCTCATGATTGAATCAAGCAAATCAGCAGGAGGCAGTTCTTTGCTTAAGTCCACCTCCTGAGCTCCCAGTGAACTCTGCTTCCCACCTGGCCACTGGTGTAGCTCCAATCACAAACTGCTGACCACCACTGGAGTATCTGGTCGCTGTAACATTATTCCACTATCTCTACTGCTTCCTCATGTCCATGGGTCTCCAAGTGTCCCTTTGTCATTAGCCTGCCCTCTCCTATTTTCCAGGATTGCAGCCTCTCTGCTTTACCCTGGCTAATGATTCTCCCTCTGCTTAAACATATCTTTTCCCTATTCTGCCATCTTATTTCTCCCTCTCTTTAAATTTTTATAAGCATGTAGAGTGTCAGGACTGGAACGATGGCTCAGTGGCTAAGTCCTCACTTTATATGTGCTGGCATCCTGTATGGCACCAGTTCATGTTTTGGCTGCTACACTGCCCATCAACCTTCCTGCTGGTGGCCTGGAAAAGAAGCAGAGCATGGGCCACAGCCTTAAGACCCTGCATCCGTATGGGATATCCAGAAGAAGCTCCTGGATACTGACTTCAGACTGGCTCAGCTCAGTCCATTGCAGCCACTTGGGAAATAAACTAGTGGATAGAAGATCTCTCTCCACGCCCCCTGAAAATCTGCCTTTCCAATAAAAACAAAATATCTCGGGCCCAGCACGATAGCCTAATGGCGAAAGTCCTTGCCTAGCATGAACCAGGATCCCATAGGGGCACAAGTTCTAATCCCAATGGCCTTGCTTCCCATCCAGCTCCCTGCTTGTGGCCTGGGAAAGCAGTCAAAGACAGCCCAAAGCCTTGGGCCCCTGCACACACATGGGATACCTGGAGGAAGGTTCTGGCTCCTGGCTTCAGATTGGCTCAGCTCTGGCCATCATGGCCATTTGGGAATGAATCACTGGATGGAAGATCTTCCATTTCTGTCTTTCCTCCTTTCTGTATATCTGACTTTCCAATGAAAATAAATAAGTCTTAAACTAAAATAAATCTTAAAAAAGAAGATGTCATCTGAATGGAGCGTCAGAAAGCACTGAAACATTTTTTAGAAGGAATTCATTCAGTTAAAAACAGTAAGTCTAAAGAATATTACTTTATTCTCTTTCCTCCTCATTTTCCCCAGTGCTGAAGTCTCACAAAAACCCTGTAGGTGGTAGCTCATTGGGGTATCTGTAACTAACAAAACAGTACTTCAGTTGGAAGGAACAAAAACAAGGCGTGATCTGTGCCCATTACATATTGTGCATTCCAAAACGGTATTTTGAACTAAAAAAAAAGTGTGAAAAGATGAAAAATTAAGTAACTCAAAAGGCTGTACACATAGCTTTGTCAGTTCCAATATGCTTTCCCAGAATCAAAAACAAGTTCTAGTCTTTTTAGAAATATTCTTTGTGTCATCAACTATATATGTGTGAGATTAGTCTGCATAAATTGTTTCTTTGCTAATTTCACTTAAATATGAGTTCTCAAAAATTTTATGGAAATGTGTATCATGAAAAAAATGCATACATTTCCACTTGTTTTTGTACCAAAACACATTTGTCATTTAATTTCATTTTCCATGAATATTTTTAAGCATCTCCTTAAATGTCTAGGCAATCATTCAATATAGGTGTATCTCTATTTCCAATGGAAAAAAATGTGTTTTATGGATGTGTCAGTGTATATCCAAAAACTTAACTAGCATTAAATATTGTTCCAAATTTGTTAATAAGTTATACTTCACTAATACTATTTATATTTATATTTGTAGAATACATTCCTATAACTAGAGTCTGAATGAAGTAAAAGATACATGCAATTTGCACTTGATACATAAAACTATTGCTCTCTAAAGAAATCACACTCACCAATGGCATTTGAGAATGCCTACTTCTCTGTATTTTTGCTAAAGTTGCATAATAACAAATATTTTTAGCTTTATTTTTTTGGAAACGTAGATTCTTGAAGTAGGCTTTCTCAATGTTTCTACAATATTATCAGGACGCAGTCGACCTACTTTTTGCTTGCCAAGTATATTAAAGGAGCAAATCAATGTGTTAGCTTCTTTCAACTCTTCACACCAGAGAAACTTAAAGAAAAATGTGTGTGTGTGTGTGTGTGTGTGTGTGCATTTTCTATTTCCATCATCATATGTCAGGTATTAAACTCAAAGCCAGTTTTTCATTCTTTAGAAAGCACGTACTTGGATCTAAGACATTATTCTAATTTCTAATTTGAGCAGCCACATTTTCAAAGAGCAAAACCATAACAGGTATGCAATTTCATGGTGTCTTACATAAAGTGGTCATATTTTGTGCAGAGAAAATGCCAATGAGGCATATCTAAAGGTCACCTATTTTAATGAACTGGTTTCTGACTCATGGCGTTACCTTGACTTTTTGGGGTTTTTGCCTTTTTTTGTAGGTTATGCTTTGATTAGCATAGAGATTATCTAATAATTGTTGTAATATTTCAAGTTCAAATGATTCCTTATCTAGATGCTACTTTGTCCAAAATTACAAAGCTCTTAGAATGGGGGGGGGAGGCGGAGAGAGAGAGAGAGAGGGGTGTTGCAGGATTGAGAAATGGCTTAAGGAGGAGAAAGCTGATGTATGGTCTGTTTGTTGTTTTCTTTGTTGCTGGTATCCTGTTCAGATAGGAAAATTTCACAGAAAAATGAATCCTGTGTTTCAAAAGAGTATTTAATACCATGTTTTCCCTTGTGATCACATCATATCTGTTAAGCTTAACCATATGTTGTATTAGTTGTACGTCTGTTTCTGATTGCTGTTGACCGAACTTGAATATCACATGAACAGTCAACTCAGTTATTCCTGAATTCTATTAATAACTGTTCTCTCCCAGCTCATTCCCTAGTCCCTACTTCCTACTCCACCTCCATGCTTTTTCAATAGCATGGTACTTCTGCTCTGCAGATTCTAAAAAAAGACTACATTGTAGCCTCCAAGAATATTAAAATAACTTAAAAGCCACATTTACCCAGAGAGACAACTACAATGTTTCTTGGTCTTTCCATGAGATTTCTCCAGGCTAAACAGTGACTACAGTAATATTGAAAGCCTTCTGCATGTTGGATCAGTGACTTACATTTACATAGTTTTCATAGCCTTCTCATGAAAGAAACATTTACTATTCCAATTTTACAGAATACAAAAATAATCACTGAGAACAAAGACATTGCTCACATAACTTGACTTACAAAAACTTTAAAAATAATTTAACGATAGGTTGTTTTGTTTTTTAACATGCTACCTCCATAAATATGTTGATGTTTATGTACTCAATGAGATAATATACATTAGAGTATTCATAAATTATTAAACATTACCATAATGCATATTAATGTTCAGTGACAGTTTTTCTTCTGTGTTTTCATCATTCTTTTGTCACAGAGAAAAAGAAATTAGAAGATAAATTAGCTAGACACTTATCAGCCCTAATAGATATCAAAAGGCATGCCCATACTCCCACTACTCTGCTTAAGACAGACATTTCATGACTATTGATTCCACAACCCACCTTATGTGCTACTTCTGTGCTTCATTATTAGAATGCATACTACACTGTAACATTGCCTCCACCACTCAGCGGAAGAGGCAACAACTATCTTGAATTCAGAATTTGCCATGCTTATTCGTTCCTCTAATCTCTAAGAACACATGGCAATATTTCGGTTTTTAAATCGCTCCATATATTCTACCTTGTTTTGTGAAGTCTTGCTCCTTTCTTTTTGCATTATTTTCTGAATTCGTAAATGGTATTGAATAAATGTTTAAGTAAAAACACCAAGGACATTCTACTGAAACATTAATAAAACCACTAACCTGATCTTATAAGCTAGAAACAGAAACTAGTATAAAATAATATTTTACACGTCAATCTCTTTAAGGTTTATAATACCACAGATTTATTCTTCTTTTATTGTTGAAGCTCAAGGTGTTTGCCACATAGACCAGGTCATGATGTGTCAGTAGCAGAGCTAGGATTTCTGCACATGCATTCAAAATTACATATATGTGCTGTCTCTATTACACTTCATTTCCTATTTTTATTGAATGCCAACTTTTATTTGATTGAGATATTTTTTCAAAATTACACTTCAAACTCTTGGCCAAGAACAAGGTGTAGATCAAGAAACACTGACTTTCCTGTCCTGAGGTTCCATCTCTCCACTATCTCTCATTTAGAACCCTTTGCTGTCACTGTACTGCACCAGGACATTTGGTATCATCTATGGCACCTGTTTCTAAGATGTCCTAACCATACAAAAATGAAAACTAGAATCCTTTTCTGAAACAATGTACCACCTTGCACATGACAGAAAAGATGCCACAAAAAATGCACTAGGCCTTCACAAGCCAACCAATGTACTAATCATCAAGCAAAATCACTGTGTCTTACAATTACTACTATTACAACCTATCCATTAAGAAGCAGGCTCTGCCTCCCTCTTGACTCTTTCATTAGTACAATACGCCCACATTAGCACCCAATTATAAACAAGCCCTATCCAAATTTACATTACTCTCCAAATTACATACACAGACTGATTACTATTTCTTACAAGGGCAGAATCTACACAAGCACTAACTACTCCTTTCCTTTTGGCATGCTGTGGTTTCATAGACCCCTTTGAATACTTGTGGCAGCAGCTTTTCAACTCAGTCTGCAGAAGCATGCATTATGCTTAGAATGTGTTTTCTTCTAAAGCAGAGTTCAAGAACTACAGTACCTCAAGAAATGTGATTTATCTTCTGAGATAGCATATAACCCATGTCTATTTCTGTTCCCTTCATTTTCTCCTCTTACTGCTTTCTCCACTTACCTTTGATGTCCATGTAATTATCTTATTTTTAATAACATATTTCCTGATTCTTGTGCTAACGTAGCTAATAATGTTTTACATATGCACTTTGGAGGCATCCCAGTCACTTTGTTTCTCAGCACGCTGGCATTTTTTTTTATTTTGTTCCTCATGTTCTCATACGACCTCCTGTAGGATCATCCTGAAAGTGGGGTTTACAGCTGATATAATGTGCTCCATTCTCATTAGAAGACAATAAGAAGGCCTCTATCACTTTGATGCCCCAACTTGTCCTTCATTTTCCTGTAACACTGGTCCTTTGGTATATGTGAGATTTAGCCCTGTCTAATAGCCATTTGAGAGAGTCAAGATTTTTTTTTTTTGAGGGGGGCTTTGTGTCATAGGTGAATAATTCTGGGATTGGACATGGAAATACAGAAAGAATTTAATCAGTTTTTCCTAGAGGTAGGACTAACAGTGAACTGAGCTCTTTTTCCATGAAACCATGTACTTCACTTACTTGTAATTGCATATTTATCACCCAAAGAAGTGCTTGCTTGAAGTTTGAGCCAAGGCACCTGTGTGTCTAATCCTAAACCCAAGAAACCATTTAACATCTACCCATCACATGAATAACACTACCCTCTGAAAGTGAAGATTCCTTAGCAAAAAAAAGCATTCCTAAATTTTTGCCTGCCTGAAGTTTTTATACATAGTATATTACTCAAATCTAATCTAAAACACATTATCATTTATTCACCTCCAGTTAGAAAGAACTATCTCTAGTGCTGAAAATGAGATTAGTCTTCAAAATTGTAAATAACATCATTCCCATTTATTTAAAAATAGTCCAGGGTGGGCACTTGGCAGAGTGATTAAAACAGAATGTGTACATCCATAAAGAAATCCCCAAGTTTGAGTTCCAATACTTTTCTGGATTTAACTTCCTGCTAATACACACCCTGGATGGCAGCAAACAAGGGTTTAAGTGTTAGGGCCCCTGATGTGCACATGAGAGATGTGTGGTGAGTTCTTACCTCCTGGCTTGCAGATGGTCCAGCTCTAGCCTTTGGAGCATCTGGAAAGTGAACCAGTAGAGATGACATCAATTTTTGCTTGTCTGTTTCTGTCCTTCTGATTTTAAGTTTTATTTTGTCTTAATTTATTTTAAAAGTAATAGTATATCTCACATCAACTATGGCACCTCTTTCCTGAGATATCCTACCCATACAAAGAAAACAAACTACTGGATTCCATTCCCTAAACAATTTACCACCTTGCATATAACTAAAAAGATGCCACAGAAAATGTAGAAGGCCTTCTCAATCCAACCAATGGATTAACTGGGAAGCAAAATTACACTGCATTCAACATGTTATCTAAATTGTCATTCAGGGCTTACAAAGTTCTGCCAGATCCAATCCCTGCTTAACCCATGTCATTTAGGACTCTCCTCTCTCATTAGCCATGGTTCAGCCATGCTACTGTTCCTTAACAAACTCAAACTCACAAAGTGTACTCCTGCCATAGGCCTTTTGCATCCCTACTTGCTCTTTCATGTCAATCATTTCACTGCCATTCTGTTCTAGGTCTTTCTTGACACATAATACACTCAACAAATACTTGTTTAGTAAAACACGCAATATGTTTGAAATATACCACATGTCCTAATGGCATTATGATGTCTTGATATGTGTTTCTTTTGAGAAAACTGGTCTCAAGGTGTTTGGCAGGAAGATGAAAAGATGCTACTGAGGTGGCCAATGGCAAAGTATGCATTGGCTGGCTCCTTTGATCTTGAGCTGTTACTGTTGTTCCTTACTGGAAGACTCTGACCTCACACATGGTATTAAAGCTTGGTAAAGTGGTTGTCATTAATGTTATGTCACTGTGGCTATACCAGCATCTAATGTAGGAGGTTGGTTTGTATTTCGCTTGCTCCACTTTCAATCCAACTCACTGGCAATGCATGGGAAAAACACCAGAAGGCCCAGTGCCTGGGTAGCTGCTATCCAAGTGGGAGCCCCACTAGAATCTCGTGGCTTCTGGATTTATCCTAACCCAGTTATGGCCACTGCAGCCATATGGGAAGTAAAACTGGTATTGAGAAATATACTTTGTACAAAAACTTTAAGTGAAGAGTCTCTTCTTTGTCTTCTCTGTAACACTAACTTTCACATAAATAAATAAATTCTTAAGAAAAAATAAAGTTTGGTAAAGCAATCAATAGTGGTAGGATTATTTTTAAAACATTACCAGCATCAGATTGCTTGTAGCTAGATCAGGATGAGGCAGCAAAATTCAGATAAGGAAGTGTATCAGAATGCACAGCTTCTGTGTGATATCAGTGGTGTAGACAAAATAATCTATCATAACATCATCATGTGCTTTGCTTCCTTCCTTTGACTTTTGGCACCATTTTAATCCAAGCAAAAATTGTCACATTTTACACATGTATGATGTGTATTCAGCAGCTCATACTGCCTACCAATGATCCCCAGAGGGTGGACATCATACAGCATTGTCTTAGTCATGTTGTATCTATGTTACATGTGTTTAAGTCTGTGATGGGTACTATGTAAGTTTCTGCATCTTCACCAGATATTCTTGGATCTCAGAATTCAACTGACCCAGAAGACCAGAAACTTAGCATAACATTTTAAGTACATTACTGCTGATGTAACAAAGTCATTCATTGCCACGGGGAACTTTTTTGATCAACCCAAAATAGAATTGGCCTTTTCTTTCCTGCTTCTTTGTCAACAGCAGCTATTTTTGCAAGATTTTCATTACTTCTTAATTGTTCAAACTTCCTATATTCTTTTTTCTTGTTAAGGACCAATTTTACAAATGAGTTCATTATCTCTACCATTTTCGTCTCGTCATTAATTTCATGCTCTCTGTTTATTAGTGGACCTATTTTCTCTTTGGTGTTTCTTTTTTCCACTGCAGGATTTGTGAAATTCCCTTATTTTCTTTAGACTCCTTTACTAGCTTTACTCTCATACTACTGATATTGTTTCCATGTTTAATTGATGCATTTCTCTTTTTATTCCACGCAGCAAGTTTTCCTCCACTGACTTAAATATAAAGTGTTAAAGGACATTCATGTTTACACTTCATATTTGCACATCTCATTCTTCAAACACACTTTAAACCTGTCCTAGTGTACTTTAAATACCAATAGAAGAAACACTGTCAGAAAAAGAATTGAGATAATTCCACATCCTACAAATGCATTAGCTTACACAATAACTTCCTTAATCCTTAATTAGTGAAAATATTTCTGATTGTTTTATTTGTTGGACTAAAATGGAGTGGTATTCAACATTGTTCTTGGCTGGTCTTCAACAGAGTCATGGGGGTAATGTTTCAGTTGCCAAATTTCTGAATATTTGAGAAAACATATATGGGGAAGAGATGAATATCATGGACCAAAATACGGGAGACCTCGCTCTCGATAGTGAACATTACTGAATGATTTTAACCAGATCTTAGGCTATTTTTTTTATCTTATTGCTTAATCTCTTTGTCTCCATCTCTTCACATTTCTCTGAGGAAGGCAAAGATACATGCTAACATGTAAAACTCACCGAAAAAACAGAGCTAGAAAAGACATACCATGCTACATAATTTCAAGCACTGGATTATCATGCAGGAGACCTTGGATTGACTTCTTGACATGTATGTCTTCTCATTTATCAAACTAAGAGTTTAGTCAGATGTTGGCATTCCTTGTATCTCTAAGTGTTATACACAATTCTTAAAATTCAGGAACCATTAAGTCATTCACTAGCATATTTATTTATTTGAAGTGCTAGGACACCCCCTTTGTCCCCCCCCCCAATTAAGTATTTCAGGCTTGTCCTTGGAACTCCAAATGCACCTGACCTTCACATGCCGTACATGTCAAACCCCAAATCAAGTCCTCCTCTGCTGCCAGTGTTTGACACTACTGATCAGGAATTCTTTTTGTCTGATTCCCATCTCAAATAGCTTGAATTTTTTGATGTTGAGGTTCAAACACTGAGCTGAACTTTAACCTATTTAGAGTTGGTTTTCATCACAACTCTTGTAGCATCTGCTCCAGTGTTTCTCTCAGATAAAGCAGGGCACAACTTTGACCCCAGTCATAACCTCTCATCTGGGAGGGAACATCCTGCGATAGTTGTAGAACTAACCTTCGTCTCTTCTAGTGTGAACAAACCAGTTTCTGCCTCTCACCAAGCTACATCAGTTAAAAGTGTGTGACATAAAGCTATTCACTAATTATTTTATCTTTTATAAAACATTCTTGGAGTTTTAGCTCAGCTATTTGTGAAAACTGCTAACTCCCTTCATCAAAGTCAGTATGAAAATCAAATTAAATAATTTCTGTGAAGTTTCACTGTAAAAATAAGCTATATGTATTACTATATGCAAGCCTCCGAAATGATTACTCTATTGCTACTGGGCCTTATTCTTTTGAAGCTTTCTTGCTTTAAAAAAAAGAAAAGAAAAAGCAATGTGTCATTGGGGTGCCACAGAGGTATACCAAGTTAATCTCTCTCTGTTAGCACTGACATATCATGTGGGTGCCAATTTCTTTCCAGCTCCCTGCTTATGTCCTGGGAAAGTAGTAGAGGATGGCCCAAGGATTTGGGACCCTGAAATCACATAGAAGACCAGGAAAAAGCTTCTGGCTCCCAGGTTCAGATCAGCCCAGCTCTGGCCATTTGAGGAATAAACCAGCAGATGGAAGACCTTTCTCTCTGTCACTCCTTCTGTCTCCATAAGAATTTGCCTTTTAAGTAAAAATAAGTAAATCATGTAAAAAATGCACCATTACATTTCTCTGACTCCTTTAAAACGTCTTCTTTCCCCTTAGTTTGGTGGGCTTTTGCTCATTCCATAAGCTCCAGCTCAATGGTTACCTCCTCCGTGAAAGTGTTCCACTTCCTCTGTCAGTGTTCATTTTGTGTTTTTAATTGTAGTTGAATTTGCAGACTCAGTCCGATAAATAATATGCTTTGGATACACCCTATGGGTTGTACTGAACATAATTTACCTCATTTTATCCTGAAACAACAGTAAGAAGAAATAGGTAGTTTGATTAACCTTATGGTTTTGGTGAGAAACTGAGGTCAAATAACTTATAGAGTATGACCCATTACAAAGGAACTGGGCCTGCTTCAGAACTCATGCTTAATGCTCTGATTGAACCCTAACATTTTCCAAGGTACCTCTATATAAGGAGATTGGTGGATTTGTGAAAGCCATTGATCAGTTAGGACTGAGGCACCCATCTCTACTTCATTCTTTCTCACTATTCTTGCTTTATGGTGCCAGATGTTCATGTAGATATGAATCATATACACATATAATCGTTTTAGTGTTTCTTTGCAAGAAGAATGAGACACAGAGAGAAAGACACCTTCCCTCTCCTGGTTCACCCTTTAAACCCTTACAACCCAGGCCAAACTGAAGCCAGGAATCAGAAACTCCATCCAGGTCTTCCATGTGTATCTAAAACCCAAGCACCTGAGCCATCCCTCACCATCTTCCAGGCACCCTGGTGTGATGTGGATCAGAAGCTGAAGTGATCTAGCTATAGTGCCTATCACACTGCCCCGAGGGATCTGGGCCAGAAGCTGAAGTGCAATCACTTTCATGTTGCACCACGATGCTTCTACTGCCTGGTATTTTTGATATTTTACTTTTCATATTTCTTGATTCCTTTTAGCTTGTATATTATTATTATTTTAATAGTAACCTATTTCGTATTATTTTGGTAATTGTCACACTAAAGCTGTCAGGCTCGTTATTTAGAATTCCTCTTTGTTTCTTTTATGCTAATATTTCCTTTTAAAAATTTTATTTCCTTCTCTACAAAATTCCTTCCTTCATTTCTGTGTATCTTGATTTCATGGCTGTCTATCCAATTTAAGTCAGCTCTTGTGTGATATCACCCTGATTTCCAGCATGGTGGAAGGAATTATAAAGTCTTCTGGGTTTTTGGCAGAGATAAAGCAGCTTCCAGGTTAGTGTTAATTTTTAATGATAATCCTCTTGCACATAAGTTCTAGATGTGTTGATATGACCCATGAAGGAATGTGGTTTTATGAAGCAATATTCATTTTACCACTTGTTTGCAACTTGAACCATGAGAAACACAACTATTTCTCATTTAATATCTGCTATGTAAAGGATCACCTTATACTTCTTTTGTCCAAATGCCTAATTACTGTGATGTGTCTATTAAATGCCAAGGAGCTACAATGTCCAAGGCATTCTAGTGCTTTTCCTTAAGTCTTCTGCTTCTAATAACTGGCTTATCCAGTGGTATTAGAATGCTACTCAGTTCTGAGAGTATTTATAATAAATCTTCATCAAGTAGGTGATGCAATGCAATTATTTATATATGCATATATATTTGTATATATATATACACACACACACAGACAATAGTGAAATGCTAAATTAGTAAACTTGGAGACCTTACAAAATGTGTATATGTACTATTTTCTCTGTGTATACATACATATTATCTTCTTAATTATGTGTATCTATTATGATTCCAAGTATTCCTAGCAATCAGTTCATAATTTTTAATTGTCACATGAAATTCATTTGTGACCCTTATGGTATTGAAAAGAGGGAGAACATGCATTTGCAAATATTATTTATGAGAAAAGTTGAGACACAGATCTTGTTTTTTAAATTACAGCCTTAAATTTGCCAGACATTTCATTCTCCAAGTATTTCCATTAACGAAGGCTTTGCTATACATATAGACAGCAAGTCCAATCAAGCTGATCTGAGAGATCAGCATATGTCATGAAGCAAAAATTTCAAATATGCTTCTCAAAGTTTTTAGGTCATGACTTTAAAGGAACTTTCTCTGGTCAAAAGGCCAGTCACCTGTAGAATAGCACACAGACTCTTTAAACAACTGTCACTGAAGTCTCATTCCTTCATTCTAATGGTGTTATTCGTATAACTACGTGTTTGCGTACCTACACATAAAGGTACAGCGAAATGAAGAAATGAATTGTTAAATAAGAACTTGACTTGCAAATGAGAAGGCTTTCCTGGAATCAAAGTCCCTTTGCTTATGATTTCCAACTGTTCCTTATGTACATAAGCAAGCCAGTTGGAGGGACTATTTTTGGATATTTTTGTGTTATTATTATTTTGTCCATTACCAGAATGAATTTTTACCCAGTTAGTAGTTGCAGAGCCCAGAATGTATAAAATAAACAGTCTAAGAATCAGAAAAAAATGGCAATTTTAATCATGGTTTCCTGTAAAGGTATTAACATGCTTATACATGCCTGGCCCTTTCCCATTTCCCCCCAAATTCCCAAATATGATATGAATATTTTATAGTAATGGTTAGTAATGAGCACAGAATCCAACCTTAAGATGACTCCTCTTTTAATTAGCACATTAGTCACTCAGTAAAAATTGAGTTGGATGAATTATTCAAATATAATTCAGCAAAGGTTCATGAACAAATCTAAGAGGCACAACGGGAAAAAAAAAGAAGCAAGACTGGCTGGTTGTTTTTCATCTCACAGAATGTTAAAAAGCAACCTTGCAAAGTGAAAGAGTGGGAGACATCTGAGGCATTTGTTTATAGAGGAAGATGGAGAAGGATTCTGACGCAGCCATTAGGGTGGATGACCTTGAGGAACTGATAAACACCAAGTAAAGGAGCAGGAAATGTGTTGGTGAAACGATATCTCTTTATGATTCACTTTCATCACTTAAATTAAACCCCAAAGAATACCTCTATGTACATTTTGGAATGTACTCTCTTTAGGCACTCACCTAGTACCTAAAATGTTTTTGAACTGCAAGGAAACATTCATGTGGAAGTTTTGTTGCCTCAGGATCATTTTTTTAATTTAGTCTGGAGAAATGGTCCCATTAGCAGTTGGGACCAGCAGGTGACAGAGAGAGAATCAGAACTATATTCCTGAAGCCCAGAAACCACTCA
The DNA here is from genome assembly GCF_030435755.1 of Ochotona princeps. Lineage (NCBI taxonomy): Eukaryota > Metazoa > Chordata > Mammalia > Lagomorpha > Ochotonidae > Ochotona > Ochotona princeps. Next base: position 49,239,898 of record NC_080837.1, on the reverse strand, counting down.
AGGAAGAGGAGGAAGCAGGAACAACATGAGGAAGTAGAATTCAGTAAGTCAGTAGCATTGACATTTGGCAACAAAAAATGACTTAAAATACTGCAGGGCCACAGTCCAGAAAAACAAGTAAGGAAACAAAAATCTCCTCAAGGATTTTGATTCTTTTTTTCTCATGTAATTGTTCAAAGGTGTGGACAATAAACAGAACATGAATCCTCTAAGATAAATCCCTGCCAGATGGACGAGGGTGAGATTGAGAAAAAGAGAAGGGCAGCCATGAAATTCAGCACTACTCTTCAGGTAATCTGTCTGCAAAAAGACGTTTGCTACAACTATTTGTTTTGTTTTGTTTTTACATTTCATTTCTTTCTTTGTAGTCTTTCTGGGTTTGCAGTCTCTTTCATTTCATGTTGCTTTAATCAGAGAAAAACACTTGAAGCCTGCTGGGTTGTACTTTTTCCTGCTGAGTGAGCTATTTCCCTGGGCTCAGTAGGAACTAGTTTGACTTCAGCCTGGTGGGTGCCCTTAAGGAGAGATCTTGGCTTCAAGATCATAGGACTCTCTCTTCCACGGCAGTGTGAAGAGGGCGAGTGGCTTTATGATATCCTTGGCTGGTTACAGAGCATTTGAGATAAATTGGGTTCAGGAGTCATTACCTAGTGGCCAAAATACACATTAGAGTCTACCAATGACCCAGTTCACTTCTTCCCAGGGAATCAACCTTTGACTATTTATCTACATACCCTCCTGGGCCATCAGACCTTAACCTAATCTGACTTAACCCCCAAATAACCATCATTTGCCTAGAGCACATTGTGCTTCCCAGCAACCATTTCTGTGTAATTCTTTGATCCCAGAATAACCTGGAATTAAGCAAATGTGTCCCCACCTCAGGACAGCACAGGAGAGCAAGCAAAATATCATTTTGATCAGAGATCTCTTTCCAGTGGGCTGTCACAGAGAACGTGAAATTCCTATTTCCAGTTCCAGCCTGTGAAAATATTTCTAAGAAAACCTGTTTTTTGTTTTGTTTTTGCTGGAATTATATGGAAGTACATTCAAATGTTCATGAAAATGGAAATAAAAGATAAGTTCACTTTGATGCAAAAAAATTGAAAACTGCATTCAATGGGTCATCAAAATGTTAACAGACATTTTGTATCATGAAAAGGTATCATGGATTCTAAAATTCTTGCACCAAAATAAATGCATCTTTTAATTCCATTTTCTACAAACTCTTTGAAATATCTTCATGTGACCTTTTAGTTTATATATTTGATTTCTGATGATGTATGATTATGTGTTGGTACCTATGATTATCTCCCAGCAAAATGTTAGGTAAACTGAAGATAATGAGAGACAAGATTAGATATTTACCACCTTGGGTACACGATGTAAGGCTAAACAAGAAAGTACTAAAAATGAAAAGTGACTAAAACAATGAATTTGTTCTAGCTTTATATTGCTAGGCTTCTGGTGTCAGTGTTGCAGGAGTAGTGGCAGGGCAGTCCTGTGGTTCCAGTTGCTTTGGTCTGCACCAAAGTCTTATGTCAGAGTTTTCCTTTCACTAGACTCTTGAGGAGCATCAAAATTCCTGTGTGGCAGCTTTCCCCAGGCTGCAGTTTCCTATCGTACTACCTCTAGTTCCCAGGAGCCCCAAGCTCTTCCTCTCTTCTGAGTTTGTTGAATGTTTATGTCTTGTGTGCAACAATTATCTCTTCTCCTGGACCCCTTAAGATATATTTCAGTCTTCGGGGTTGCAGTTTCTCTTCTCTTTCGGGATTCTTTCTCTTGACCCCCCACGAATGAGGTGCACAGACAAGCAAGAAGCAAGAGAAGCAAGCAAATCAAAGGGCACTTACTTAAGAAGGATGAGAAAGTCCTTTTGGGTTTGCATTGCCCTGCAGGCCTACCTGAATCAGGATTTTGATGTTTCTAAATAAAGAAGTTCTCCCTAATTAACTAAGGTTTATGCGAAAGAAGTATTCTATATGAACCAATCAAGAAACTGGCATTGGAATATCCTGTTTTGCACAATAAGTTCTGGGCGTTTATTAAGGTCTCCTCAAAAGATGTAATAACATCTGAAGGTTATACTGTTTGTCTTTCTCTTCCCCACACCTTCCTAAGCCTTTGGATGTTACACCATGTTTGTTGTTACTTTCCCTTCCCTTTCCTTTCCTTTCTTTCTTTTCCCTTTGCTTTCCTTCTTTCCTTTCCCTTCCCTAAAGCCCATGAAGTCCCTGTCATTTGCAATTTCTATTAATGGATAAATCTCAGACAGTGTTGACATCCCACAATTATGAAGATTTTAGCATTATAATCATCATTCTTACCTCTGATTTCTACTAACTGTGTTATGATACAGTCTCATTATCTAGTTTTTACCAAATGTACACTTTGATCTGTAAATTTCAATAGCCTGGTCTTTGACCATTGGTTAAGTACAATTTCTTTAATGAAATAAAGGCAAAATTTTTAGTTTATTATTATATTAGTATTAGTTCCTCGATACTTACAATATGACTGAGGAGATGGAAGAAGAAATAGAATTCTGATGTTACATATATGTTTAAATGAAAATACTTTGCATGCAACATCCAGGGGATTCCCTTCTAATTCCTGTCTACTCTGTTGCCATTGTCTGTTGCTATCACATTACCTCTTTTTCTTACATTCCTTTTTTGCTGCTGTGGAATGCTGACTGGGAGATCATGTGAGTCCATGAATACCCAAAACTGTATTTACTTTTCCTTCACTTTTGACTACAGGGTCCATTTTGCCTAGCTTGATTCTGATTCCTGCTAATGTGTTTGTTGTCTACCTGTGTTACCTAGCAAGATGTAGAAAGTCTTGGAGAACGAAAGATGGGATTGAACATTTGGAAGGTTTCAAAGATGGGGTAGCGGATTAATATGAGAAAGGCTAAACAATGAAAGGAGGACTCCCAATGAAACTGTTACATATACTTTGACAATAGGATACTCGATTATCTACCATTGTCTTTGTCTACAACGTCATGATACAACTAAATATCAGAAAGCTGGACTTTTAACTGTTGCTGAAGGACTATGCTATTGTAATGATGTGGGGAAGAAGAAGGAGTGAAGGGGAGAGTCATTGTGCCTGTGGAACCACATCATGAATACTAAGTTAAAAAACAAAACAGGAAAAGAAGAAGGAATGCCATTATAAAATACCATGGTTTACATGCTTATTTGTTACATGAAACAAGAGACTAAATGTAGTGTATTTTCAGAAAGATTGTCGCTGTGAACTAAAAATTACTATATCTAGAATATATAATACATATGTACATGAATAGATAAAATTTTAAATAGTCATTCAACCAGAAACCTTATTTATTAAGTTTTGTCCATTCTCTGACTCAACAGGGTCACTCAGTTATTGTACTAGGCTGAGTAAATACTAATTCTGTTTGTCTATTTAGAGAAATGAACATATATACAAATATGCCATGAAAAAAAATTTAAAAATGGAAGGTTCAAAATAATGACCAGCACGATGATGAATCAGAAAAAAATTAGACAATCTAAGCCATGTGATCTCTGTTCAGAAATCTGTTGGAGCAGTGCAAAATGACTGACAGACACTGGGGAAACAAACAACCAAACCTGCCTTCCAATAAAACTAATTGAAATTTGAATTTTGTATAACTGTTATGTGTCATGATGTTGATAATTTAAAAATGACATTAAAATGTAAAAGACAGTCTCAATTTGCAGACCATAAAAAAACAAAAAAACAAAACAAAACAAAACAAAAAAAAGCAGTGGGCTGACCTGAGTCAGAGGACCTCATTCACTTATCCGATCAAAGATGAAAACAAATCGTGAAAAATTTCCTGTCCTACATCATTCTAAATTTTATAAATCATAACAAACCAAACATTGAAATTTCACTTAATGTTTTTGGAGACTGTCCCTCTGCTTTCTAGCATCCAAGCTTATGACCACAGAGTCTGAAGGTGATAGGATTTTTCTGCTTTTTAAAAGAAATTATCCTCCTGCTGCAAACAATGTCAGCATAATCTTTGGTATCGCTAAACTCTGAAATATCACCAAGATGTTTAAAAATGAGCCTCTAAATATTTTCCTGGGCTGAGTCCTTGGCATAGCTATTAAGATTCCAAATCAGAGTAGTTGGGCAAGAGTTTGGGGTCAGCTTTCTATTCCAGCCTCTTTCTAAGGCATGTCCTTAGAGTCAGCAGAGGTGATTTAAATAGCTGGAGCCCTGCCAAGGATGCGGGAAACTTGGATTGAGTCCCTCACTCCAAGCTTTGAGTTGGTTCAACTCTGCAAGTTGTAGGTATTGTGAAATGACCTACCAAATGGAAGATCTGAATCTGTAAAGTAAATTCCTGTTTGATACTTGGCAATTTTATTTAATCAGAATGATGTTATTCTTTAGTTCAGGGAGATTATTTTGTATTTATGTACTAAGATTGTATTTTGTATCCCCCATTTTCTTCTCTTTCTTTGATCATTAGAGGATGCTATAAAATTCCTTGAATCTATCATTCATGAATCTTAATTTTACTTTTTTCCGATTCACTCTCTAAAGTAAGTTTCCTGATTTTTTTCCTTCTGAGTTGGAAACTTCTTACTGCTATAGCCTTTAACTATGCATTTGCTGAATTTTCAAAACAAATCTGCTGTCATCTTTTTAAATTTACAGTAATGATCACAGTGCATTTTCATTGCTTTGGGTTTTTGAAGCTTTACCTGGGTACTTGAGTCATACAACCAACTGTCAATTGTTTTCTGCAAGGGCTTTGCTGCCATCTTCATTAATCCTATTCCCATATACCTATTGTGGTAAGTCCTCAAACCTTGACTTCATGTTTCATTTATTTTTTTCTTCACACTGATCCTTCCCTAGAACCATGTGATTTCTGTCAAATCACGAATACTGCATCATTTTCTCCTTGAGGAAGAAGAAAATAAATGTGCATTCTTGAACTATTATCATGATAGGTAGATGGAGGCAGAGGACCGGGAAAAGTCCATGAGAGTATGGAAAAAGGACATAAAGTTGCTTAGATGGCTATGGCTCCTCATGTGGGACAAAATGGCAATACAAAGTAAAAAGGACATCAGATCAGACTTTGCCAGCTTGAGTTTCAGAATGAGAATAGATGTGAAAAGCCATTTCTACAATAGGGGCTGTGAAGTTTCCACTAATGCCACATAGCAAGACTCAAAGATTAAGATGGAGCTTCACAAGGTAAGGTGCTACTGTTGATTTGTTTCAAACCTACTCACAGCAACCAGTGGAATTTAGTCAAGCTGAAGAGGCCAGGTTGGCTTTATTGTTCTTCTTGGAAGCCTACGTGATTGGTTATAGGGAAGAACAAAATGATAAGTCTGACAAATGCCTCCATATCCTGTTTATATAACAAAATAACTGATGCATATTTAGATGTGTAATCAATATTTTGCAGCAACAATGGTTGTAATGTTTTTGATTATGAAACTGAACCCTTGTAATATAAAAGCAGGACCCAGCTTATTGTCTGTCTCTCTCAGCCCAAGGTGTCCTTGCCTACCTTCTATCAAAAGAAATTCACAGAATTGAGAAAGCTGTGCAAGCTGACCCTAAATGTTCTAATCACTGGATTTAAGAAGTCATTTGTTACTCATGACCAATTCTCTGAAGGGTTTGTTAAGCGGAATTTCAGGTCTACACAGTGAGATTCCAGGTGTGTGGCAGAAAGTTACAAGCACTTAAGGTAGCCACCTTCTCCCCCAAAGACCAAAGAAAGCCTACCTGGACTGGACTGCGTGAATTCCCCAAAGAGCACTATGTCACTGTCCAATCTAAAGATAGTCATAAGAAGCGCTGATCAAGTAGAAACTTCAACATGAGCTGATCATGCACCTCTCACCACCAATTTCAGCCTTTAAGATCCTTCACCTCAACTCCTTGGAAACCTGGGAATTCAGCAACAACAGCTTTGCAATAAATTCCTAATTTCTTCCATCACCCAGATGACAGTGTTTCACTTTCTGCTCAATAAGACAAGCTGACCCAGCTTTGGGGTATTGTTGGACAAGAGTTAGTAGCTAAATATACGAATTTTAAAGTTTCTTGTTTTCAAAAACAGTTTAGTCTTTGTGAATGTCATGGGCACTCCACATTTGGATGTGAGAATATCCGTGATTCAGGCTAGATGTGGACATGTTTCGGTCCTGCTACCTGAGTTCCTCCATGCCATTAATAACCACCCGCAGAGTGCAATTTCCTGGCCATTTTGCATCACCTTTATGCTCTTTCTTTTGAATAGTCCACAATTTGCATGAATGAGGCCCAGAAGGGTACTCTGTCTCAGGTTTAATGATGTTCATGAACTGAGTACATCTTGGGAGAAAAAGAAAAAGGACATTAAAAAAAAGAAAGAAAAAGAAAAAAGAAACCTACCTAACTTAAAATGCAGAGCTATTCCCAGAGTGTACAGGCTGTGGATGTTCATTTTGTGTGCAAATAAAATCTAATCTTTTTTTCCCTTTCTTTGTCTTGCTTTTATAATTCAGAGCAGCTGTAGCAGTTTGTTCTTTTCCTCTGAGCTCTGTGTTGCTGAATTGAATAGTAACTTGCAAACCAATCTGCAGCCCAGGGAAGAAAAACTGAGAAATTAATTCCTCATTCCCTACTCTTTACGCCATATGTGTGACCCTTAATTATGTTCACAGGGTCCTATTCAGACTGCGCAATGCAAGCTTAGGAGACAAGGGAACTTCCAAGCAAATCAGACAAAAGAGATAACCTTGCAAAGCTTTTGTTTGTGAAGTAATACTGTACTGGGTTATAGGTTTTACAAGGCAAAATACATGAGAACAAGAGGACTTTGTGAATCAATTTGGACCTCAGAGTTTGCATTTGGGATTTGCCAATAAAAATGAAAACAAAGATATTTGAACTTATTTCAACCTCTTCATCAGTGCTGAATTTAAATAGTATTATAGCAGAAACCCTGCACTATCTTCCCACACCAAACGTTAACTCTATTGAGATCATACCTAAACTTAACATCGTTTTAACTGATTTTTGTGAGGGCCAATGTGTTAATTCATTTATGTTCAATTTCCTTTTAAGCCCATGTTATCTCCAAAGCTGTTTTAAATGCAGTCTGTTCAGAAATACACAATCATCTATTTTACCCAAATCCCTTCTTCTCTACAACAGTTCAAATGTTCCTATACCGATAGCTGTAATAAAAGTAGTAGAAAAAAATGACAAGGGCGGTCATTCACTCATGTAATTTCAGTATTTTTTTTTTTGATAAAATAATTAAATGTTTGCCTAGTACTACTTTGCTATAGTACCATGACTACCATCTGAATACCATGTAACAAAAGCTAATTAAAAGGTGTTGCAATGCCACTGTGCTTTTCTGACCCTGTGCTCTTATCTACAGAATAAAGGTGTTAGGCTAGATTATCTCTAAAGTCTCACTTAGAAAAATTAAAGAAAAAATTAGTAGTCTCTCTTACATTCCTCATTCCCAACACACCAGTTGGCATAATTAACAAAATCATTATCTTCTTTAATTTGCAGCCTTAAGATTTAGAAAAATAGAAACTGATCATCAAATTGGAAAGGAAGAGAGACCATGGTAAATTCTTACTTCCCTACTGATTGGTTTTACCAACGACCGAAAAAGTGAACGGTTTTAGGGACACACGGCAGCCAAGCCAGTGCTTACAGAATCCCTTAAAGTTGCTGGATCAAGACCCGGCTTCTCCACTCGTGATGCACCCACTTTGAGTGGCTTGGGACAGCAGCAGAAGAGAGCTGGACATGTGGGTCCCTGTCCCCCATGTGAGAAGCACTGGAAGAAGCTCCTGGATTGTTTCAGCCTGCCCCACTGTTAACCATTGCAGTCTCCTTGACAGTTGTCAGTGGATGAAGACATGCCCTCCTCACCATTCTTTGTCTGTAACTTAGATTTTCAAAACAGATGATTTTTTTTAAAAAGTGAATTATATGTGTGAGTGTGTATGATCGTAAATATTGCATAAACTCTATTTTTCTTACATACCCACTCCTCCATTCAGATATCATTAAAGTCACTTACTACATGCTTGATTCTCTAATCTATCCCCTGTCTGCTTGTGCAGGACTGGTGACATACTGAAGGAATCATTCTAGGACAGCTGAAGCTTGAAAAACAATTGTCCTAGCCAGACAATGACCTAGACTTAGAGTAGAACTTAAGGTTTATGAAATTGTTTCTCAGGACAGATTTATTCAGTACAATCTCATTCAAATGTAACTGTCATAAAACACAATTTATATATCTATTATGCAAAATTTGATGAGTTTGACATATGTGTTCACTTCTGAAACTATTACTGCCATCAACATAACAGACATTTCTATCACTCAAAAAGTTTCCCCGTGGCCCTTGACAATCTGTCCGTTCCACTAATATAAATGAAACAGGCATCATGAATTCTTCTTCAAATAATATTGTTTCACTTAGCACATTTTTTAACGATTTATTTATTTTTATTGGAAAGGCAGATATACAGAGGGGAGGAGAGACAAAGAGGAAGATCTTCTATCCGATGATTCACTCCCCAAGTGGCCACAACAGTGGGAGCTGAGTCTATCCGAAGTCAGGAGCCAGGAGCTTCTTCTGGGTCTCCCACGCAGTGCAGGGTCCCAAAGCCTTGGGCTGTCCTCGACTACCTTCCCAGGCCACAGGCAAGGAGCTGGATGGGAAGCGGTGTTGCCAGCATTAGAACCGGCGCCCATAAGGGATCCCAGCACGTTCAAGTCAAGGACCTTAACCACTATGCTATCGCACCATGCCCCATTTAGCATATTTTTAAAGACATACTCCATGTTTTGTGTAGCAGCAGTTTATACATTGTCATAACTGAGACTTCAGTGCATAAGCATACCATAAGTTAGTTATCTATTTGCCTGCTGAGTGGATATTGAATCTTTCCCATTTTTGGGGCTACACAAATAAAGCTGTTAAAATCAGACCCAAGTCTTCATGTGGTTACACGCTTCTTATCCTCTTAGAATAAAGCATCAGAGTGAAATAGCTGGATCATGGGGTCAATATATGATCAACAATTTGAGAAACTGCCAATCTGCTTTCAAAGTTGTTATACTCTTTTAAATTCCTATAAGCAATATTTCTGTGCACCACAGAGCCGTATGCTCTGTTCCATAACTAATTTAGCTTAGTGTTTTCATATCTCTTGCAGGTTTAGGAAAGGTTTTTGTATTTTTAACCAGTTGGGAAAACATTCAAATAAAAAGAGTATTTTTTTAAAATGTAAGAATTATAGAAAACTCAGATTTTAGAGTCTATAATCAAAGTTTTAATTCAATATAGCCATATTCACTCATTTAAGCATTGTCTGTTGCTACTTTTGACCTATAACAACAGGACTGAACAGTGTGCCTAAAACAACATGGCCAACAAAATTATTCCATGTGATATATACAGTTATTGTACTGTAATTAAAATTTGTATTTCCTAAGGCTAATAATGATAATCATTTTGGCAGTCTGTATATATTATTTTGGTATTGTACAATTCAAACATTTTTCTAATTTTATATTGAATATTTTGTCTTTTTGAATTGTAAGAATCTTTTGAATATTCATAATGCAAGTCTGTGGTCATATATATGCTGTACAAATATTTTATCCCAGTTTGTACAAATGATTTAAATGTGCTGAAGTTTGTTTTAGTCATTTTTATTAATAATTTGTGCTTTTATCTACCATTTAGAAAACAGTTACCAAATATAAAGTCTGAGATATTTTCTTTTATATTCTCAGCTCAATATTTGTATGGTTTTAGGAGATATAATTCTGTTAGAGTTTCAGCGAGTCTTTATATAGAGAGTAAGAAAAAATCAAGATTGATAGAATTTTTAAATTAGGATCATTCAATTGTAGCAACTTTAGAAAAAAAATCCTATTAATTGCCCTGTACCTTTATTGGAAACCAATTGAGCATGTAAGTTGAGCTGATTTCTTGACCCCTAATTCCATTTCATTGATCTACAGGTCTATTTGATGCCAATATCACATTCCACTGACCATTTCAGTTTTATATAAAGTCTTCTTTTCATGTGCTTTGATGGGGTCCGTGCAGTAGGTGTGAATAACACGAAGGTGTGAAGAGAACAGCTCCCTGACTGGCAGGGCCAGGGGAGCTACCAGCTGCTTAGCAGGGCTCAGTGGATTCATCTCTGACCACCTTGACGCAGTTTTCACCCCCCTTCGCACGGGCACTCAACCACCCCAGTAATAATTTTGTAATCTATTGACGCATTGTCTGCCCCTGTGAGATGGCTTTTACAACCAATGTGAGCTTAAGAGTTAATGTTGGGTTTTTTACTTGATTGGGATGATACTCTGTTGGTTCTACCTTCAGACCAGAGATGGTCTCACCAAGAAAACTTACCAAGACAATAAGATGCTGGACTTTATGATTGGTCAAAACCTCCAATGAAAGAATGTCAACTGAATTTGAACTATGGAAATGCAACAAGGTGGAGTAATCCACCGTGGGGGTGGGGGGTAGGGTTTGGGGAGGGGTGGGGGGAATTCCAGTGCATAAAAACAAATGTGTCACATTATGCAATGAAATTAATAATAAAAAAAATTGCACAAAAAAAAAGAGTTAATGTTACTGAGGATGTCCTGGTGAGTGGGCCTTTAACTACACACAGGAGTATAATTAAGTCCGTGCTGTTTACCCATTGCCATAAAATCTAGCCCAGATATTTAGCATGCTTTCTGGGAAATGGCTTGATAAGAGGGACCCTAAAAGTTATCCAGTTACTGTGACCCTAAAGGTCATTCTGCTATGACAAAGAATATAGTTACTGTGACCCTAAAGGCCATCCTGCTATGACGAAGAATATACCTACTGTAACCCTGAAGCCTATCCTGCTAGGCAAAAAATATAGTTACTGTGGTCTTAAAGGTTAGCCTGTCCTTGCAATTCTTTAGAATATAGAAAATGTAGTTGTTTTAGTTGTTTTCATAAATTTTTAGCTAGAGGAAATATAGGACAATTTTACTAACATCATAAAGATATATTTTTGATTTTGTTTGATCACTTATGAAGTTGTAGAATCTGCAGTTGTAGAGGAATGTAATGTTTAAAACTTTTTGTCTTACATCTTTATGTTTTTTCTCTCTTGATGTATTCCATTTAGTGATAGATAAGTTGTAGAATAAGAATTGTAGTAGGAGTGTATTACTGCATAAGATGTGTTGTCTACTGAAAAACTCTTGGTTGCAACGTTGGGATGGATAATGCCTTGTCTAATACTGAAACAATTTGTAGAATTGTCTTTGGAAACACTCACTCATCCATTGTAGAGTTGAAACTTAAATAGAGTAACTTAGCTCATTGCTAACTGCAATTCTTTCTGCCGTTTTTACCCTTGCTTTACTTTTTCGGTTAACAAACTGTGTGAGCTTACAGACCTAATGGCCAAATAATGTCAATAACCCCGATCCCCACAGACCAAGGCCCCAGTCCTTTTAACTCTTACGTAATTCAAGGTAGGAGTCTGGTTGACACAGATGGCGCCTAGGTTATAGCCCAGACCTGAGGAGAGCAGATGAAGACTGGCAAGCCAAGATAAGCAAGGAATGTGGAATCCTTCCTCAATCATTTCCCAAAAAGTTGTAAATTGTGCCCCCCTGAAGTTATGTCAATATGCCCCTAAGAAAAAACTTTGTACTGCTTCTGTATAAATAAAGCGGACAGCTTTCTCACTTTGTCCACTACGATCAAGGAATCCTGGTGGTCCGTAACCTTTCTTTCTCTCTTCACGCCTCATCCAAGCACCCTTCCCGAGTTCCCAACCTCTGCCGGAGCTGGACTCCAGCAGTGCTTCTTAAGTGTTCCTCTGTTTTAAAATTAAGCTATTCATGTTTTGTATTTTCATATAGGTGTTAGAATTATCACACTAATATCTATTAAAAAACATTGTGAGGATTTTGAGTAGGTCAACGTGGATCGATAGATCAATAGGGAAAGAACTGATATCTTTAAAATACTTAGTCTTCTAATCAATAAATATGATATATAATCCAATTTTATTGACAAGTGGCTATTTTATTACACCAAAATTCTATTTGTTTAATAGGTATTGCTTATATTTTGTCAACTTATCTATCAATTTTTCAAATTTTTATGTCCATATTTTTGTCATTATAAAGATACTAGATTTTCAGCTTAACTTTTCTTTTGTTGATTGTCAATACATAGAAATATAACTGATTTTGCCATAATGATCTGGTGTCTTGCCAACTTGCTCAACTGAGTTTCAGGTCTACTCAAATTTTAGGAGATTTCTTAGGGTTGTCCACAAAAAATATCATGTAAACAAAGTAGGCTAACTCCTTCACGTATAATAAATATGCTTTTAATCTTTTTTCCTATTGTACTGGTCAGGACTTTCAGGAAAAAAAAAAGAAAAATGATAAGTACAAGTAGTGAGAATAGACTTTTTTTTCTTGTTCCTAATCACAGGAAAAATCATCAAAACATTTTAATGTACTTCTCTAAAAGCTCAGTCATCCATGTCGTCAAGCTTATTGCTATTGGTTTATATTTTTCCTTATTATGGGTCTTGTTTCCTGCTTCTTTGCATGCATGGTAGTTTTTGAGTGGATCCAGTCTATGTGTGGGTCAGGTATGGGGGCACACCTGGTTAGACCAGTCATTAGCACCTACTGGCAGATTCAAAAACCAGGATGGAGTGTAGATCAGGCCAGGTGGGGCCACAACATCAGCCAGTTCACATTAGAGCCAGGACTGGGCCAGGCTGTAGCACCCACCAGCATGAGCTGCAAGTGTGGATATACCAGGCTGGGAGAGGCTACAGCATCCACTGGTAAATGTTGAGGTGAAGTGAGGTGAGCCATGCTCCCTGATACTACATGTTGTTTTCAGAGCACCCACCAACACCCACCAGCACATGAGAGACCAGGCATGGAATGGAGTGGCATGAGAGCCCAGTAGGGGTGCTGTGGGGGGCTCCTCTGCTGGGACATTGCTCCCACTGGGGAGCAATAGAGCTGGGATGAGGGAAGACCAGGCAGGGCAGGGCTACAATGCCTATTTGTCTGCATATCAGCTGGGATGGGGGAGAGCCAGGATGGGCTGATTGACTGTACCCCACTGGTGCATGCATAATCCAGAGTGGGTGTGGGTTGTTTGGGCTGTGCCATAGCTTCAGCCAGCAAGTGCTGGAACTGGGGGCAAATCCTGTCAAGCTAGACTGCAGAACCACCGACAGAGCACAAGAACCGGTACTGGGAGTTTTCCACTTGGGAAACTGTGGGCATCTCTCTGATGGGTTGCAACTCTCACTGGTGAGCTGGAGGTGGGGTTTTAGGTTGAGCTAGACCTCAATGCCCATTGATGTGTGCAAGAACTGAATGGGATGTGGGAAAGATTAAGCCAGTCTGCTGCACAAACTGGCAAGCACAGGAACCAGGGCTGCAAGCAGGCCTAGAGAGGGTCTTGGTGCTGCAGCTTCTGCTGGTGTACATAAGGACCGAGTATGTGATGGGCAGGGTCTGAACTGGATTGTAGCAACCATTGGTTTACATAGGAGAGAGGGCTACAGACAGACCTGACCCAGCAATTGCCACTACCAGTGTGTGCACAGGCTGATGTGGATGATGGACAGAGCCAGACCCCATTCCGGCAAGCACACACGAGTCAGGTCTGGGAGCACTTCAGATGAGGATTCGTCAAGGATTCCCCCAACTGAACCACTGGACTAAGAACTCCAACCATAGGCAGAGTGGCACGATCTGTGTCTTACCACAGAGTGCATGTGTCAAAGCTGATCCTCCTTAGTGACCTGGACAGAGCTGTGGATGACATACCCAAATGCACATGGAATTTATGACAGTCCATTGGAGCCCACAGAGGACATCTGGTACTGTAGCAGGGAGGGGAGGGCAGAGCAGATTGATCAACTACAGCATCCATTAGTAGTAAATATTTGGGCAAATGGAGACTCGGAGATGGACTGTGTCAGCCAATGGACCTTGGAAGGATTTCCTCATCCTTGGAGTGGCAAGATTAACAGCATTTCAGAACTACCAAAACCACCTAAGCGGAGCATGCTCCACCTCAGGGACACTGGGATGATATCAGGTGGTCAGTTCCCATTCCCAAGTACCAAGGTGGTTGGGAGGCTGGATGTGCCTTCTCCCCTTATCTCGCCCCTTTCCCCAGGCACAGGAAGAAGAAAAAAGAATATGTGGGAAAAAAATGCTTCTTCAAAGCTTTGCTTTTAGGCCTCGCTAGGCAGATTCAGAACATATCTTGGTTTTAGGTTAGCTTTACCTACTGTTGAGACATCACCATTTTGGGATCTCTATTCAGTTCTCCAACACGGGAAGGTCTTTCTGCCCTACTGTCTAAAAATTGAACTATTTTCAATTTTGTGTGGTGCCTGGAATTTGATGCACCTGATGATTTTTTTTTCTGCTCATGACCTTGCTGGTATTATCATATGCATGTTGATAAGGGGGTGCTCAGCCAAAGACTCAGTCTCTACAGATCTCCAGGTTGCTTCCCTTCCTATCACATCTCTCTGCCTCATGCTGCTGTGCCTTGTGAATTCTAGCCATTTTGGGATCCTTAACTCTCAACTCTGTCACCTCCATGCCAGAACACATTTGTATGCTATTCCCTACCTTGCACTGTGGTAAAACTGTCTCAACCCAACAGACTGAATCAGGGATAGGGCTTTCCTCATTTGTTTCTTTGCCTTCAAAGATTTCTGCTGCCTTCCTATTTTCAATTCCTGAAAACCATTATTTCTTTTCTTGTAAAAAGATTTATTTTATTTTTATTGGAAAGCCAGATGTACAGAGAGGAGGAGAGACAGGGAGGAAGATCTTTCATACAATGATTCACTCCCCAAGTGGCCACAACAGTGGGAGCTGAGTCGATCCGAAGTCAGGAGGAGTCAGGAGACTCCTCCAGGTCTCCCATGTGGGTGCTAAGTTTCAAGGCTTTGGGACATCCTTGGCTGCTTTCCCAGGCCACAGGCAGGGAGCTGGATGGGAAGCGGGGCTGCCAGGATTAGAACTGGTGGCCATGTGGGATCCTGGGGTACAAGTGAGGACTTTAGCTGCTAGGCTACTATGCTGGGCCCATTGTTTCTTTTTTAAAAATTATCTATTTATAATGGAAAGACAAATATACAGAGCGGAGACACAGAAAGACAGATCTTCTATCTGCTGGTTCATGCCCAAAGTGACTGCAATGGCCAGAGCTGAACTGATCCTAAACCAAGATCCAAGAGCTTCTTCTGGTTCTCCCATGTGGGTGCAGGGTCCCAAGGCTTTGGACCAGGTTCTTCTTTCCCAGGCCCATATGGGATTCTGGCTCTTGCAACGCAAGGATTTTACACACTGAGCTATGGCAGCAGGTCCTCAAACCATAGTTTTAAACATTTACCTATTTTTTTTTTCAGTTATTTCAAAGAATCTAAAGTTTCTGTGAGTGGCTACTGAAAATAAATTATTCCTGTTTGACATTTGAACCTCAAAATTATCCTCTATCTTCCTGCAGCTTATTTGAAACTTTTTTGAGTTCCATCTTTCTGAAATAACAGCTAAGATTTATGACTGGGAAGACAAGTCTGTAGTTTTAAAGGAGGTCCTACAGAGCAATGAATGGGAAAATGAGGCATGAAAGTACTGCCCAGAGACTTATTCTGGGAATTTCTACTCAAAGTCTGGTGGTGCAAAGCACTTCAATGTGATAGCTGAGAAGGTATACTAATATAATTTATCCTTCAGCTTTTCAGTTTGGCATCCTTTGACATCTTTGATTTGAGAGCCACTGACAATAAACATGAATACCAGAGACTTTATCACTAGGATGGGAGACTCACAATCCATTATGGATTAGATATTCATGTTTATATCTTATTTTATTCAGGGGTCTTCAAGTAGGAATTAAGTGATATAGAAGGAATCGTCGAGATTTTTATCATGGTATGTCAATCACAGCAAAAAAAAAAAAAAAAGAAAGGCTGAAGTTCAGTATCAAATAACACATCTCTGGTTTTCATATCTATTTTTTTGTAAAGTTGATAGAAAATAACTTTTCAATTCATGGATTTTTAAATAGGATTCCCATCATATATGGATCCCAAATAAAAAGAGTATGTCCTTCAGATTCTATATTTCAGTTCCAGAATGTGTGCTTGCACTGTTATAAACAGAGAAAAAGATATCCTAGGGCAGGTGTTTGGCACAGAGATTAAGGCTCCACTTGAGTTGCTCACATGCTACACTGGAGTAAAGAGCCTCAAATTCCTTCTCTTTTGATTCCAGTTTCCTACCAGTATTCACTCTGGGAGGCAGCAGGAATTGGATCAAGGCTTCGGGCCCATTATACCTATGTACAACACCTAAACAGAATTCCCAGATCCTAAACATTTGTGGAGCCAACCAGCAAATGAGATGTCTCTTCTACTCCCTGCCTCTGTGCCTGTTTCAAATAAAAATGCATACATACACATGCATATGTACATATATACATTTTATACCTTAACCTTGGGCACGTCATAAGCTCCTTTATTGGTAGTAATCATTCATAAACTTAGATTATTTTTTATCTTACGTTACTAACAATATTTAGGACTTCTGTTCCTGAAAACATAATTATTCTACCTTCTCATATATGTTTATTCACTTCCAAGGGCTCATTGCATTTTTCATATATCTTTTTATATACCATGTGCCAATATTATTTGAATATGTGTAAACAGCTATTTTTCACTGATAAAATTGAAATAATCAGGGAAGAATTTCAATAATATCTCAATATCACCTACACCACTACCTGCATCCTTATTCATCTAGGTTGCATGGTCTTATGAGGGGAATGTCCACAGAGTCCTATACTTGTCCCCCAGGTCTATCCATTCTTCCTTACTGAGAGACATGACATTACTCCTTTCCTACTTTGTGTATCATTACAGAACATACATGATCTTTGTTCTCAATGAGTTAAACTTCTATTGGAAAATCCAGACAACCAAAAGCAAAAGCAAATATGTATGTATACATATGTATGTGTATATATGTGCACATATACAAACATATACATACATACTTTATATGTATTCATACATGTGCATGCAACTAATCAAAAGCATACATATATGTGTATACAAATGTTTGAAAGAGAAATGGGTTAGCATTGTGGCCTAAAGGATGTTTTACAATTGTTCGGTGGCTAGCAAAGCTTCACTGTGCAGTTGACATCTGAAAAGGATTGAAGGGTTCAATAAAAAAAATAGCCATGAGGTGATCCAAGGTGATTGTAACGGCTTTTACTCTGAGTGACAGAGTAAGTCATTATTGGCCCCCTTTTTTAATTAAATAATTTATTTGTTTTATGATGCAGTTCCAAAGGCTATCCCTACAGTGATATCCCCTATTTTATTATCGGCGTTAAAGCAGAGTAGGCAGAACATAATCTCTACTTTGAGAGAATCTCTTTACCAGTAGTACAAATAATATAGCAGGCAGATTAGAGTTTAAGACCATTATAGTCATTCCTGTGAACAAAGGTGGTGTTTTAGAGTAAGCCTAACACTGCTCTGAGGGATGCCATGGCTTTATTCCTATTTCTAGATATGTATCTTTTGTTCACCAAATTAAACCATCAGTGGATATGAATGAATTATGTATGTACATGTACTTCATTCATCTCCCTTCTTAGTGTATCAATGCATTGCTTTGACTCCTAATGGCTCCAAATTTTACACACACACACAAATATCCAGATAATGCTTTCTGGACTTAGACACATTTATCTGTTGAATATGGTTCTTATTACTTCTCATCAAGAACTTACCATTTCTACAACTCTTCCCAATATGTAAAACCCTGTGCTTTCTATGCCTGAGTTATCATTGACCAAGTTTCCTTTTATGGAATGCCCAGTCATTTACTCTCTATCTTAGAAAATTTTCACTGTCTAATAAATGCAACCAAGACTAACGTACCTCATCTTTGTGTTAAAAATATATCACTATTTCAGAGCCATGCATTTAACATTTAGCCTAACATTTCACACTAAAAGCAAACCAATAATAAGGCTTCAGTATCTTAAAATAGTCTAAAAACATGGTCTGAAAAACCTTGCAAAAGGCTAATTCTGTCTCCATGTAACTACTTTGTTTGATCTTACATCCCTGATGCTGAACTCTTATGGATACAAGCTTTCAATTTAGCAGACTGATGCCACTCATGTTTCACAACAGCCCATCTCAACTGAGTATCCATTGATTTTCTAATTAGTCCCTGCCCACACTTTTTGAAACAGCAATTTCAAATCTGCTCCCATCTCCTTAAGCCTCTGTTTTCTGCCAGTTTACTTCTTACCCTCAGCATATGTCCTAGCCTCCTACTTCAAGGAGAAAATAGAAGTCTACTAATATAACTTCTTAACTTGAAGCAGCCAAAGCTGCTCACTTGCACCTGTCTTTATCCTGCCTCCTTTCTCTTATTTCAGTGTATATGTTCTCTAATGCCAAGCTCTTCACCTGTGCCATGATCCCCTTCCTTCTTACTGCTTGATATTCTCACTCTAAGTATGCAGTAAGATCCATTTTTCTATATTTTCAACTTCTCTATATTCTCAACTTTCTTTGCATCAGTAGTACTGAATATACTCCTATGTTATCTCACTTCAACATAAGCTCTTCTTTTCTTTAAAGATTTATTTATTTTTATTACAAAGTCAGATATACAGAGAGGAGGAGAGACAGAGTGGAAGATCTTCCATCCAATGATTCACTCCCCAAGTGAGCCACAACGGCAGGTGCTGTGCCGATCCGAAGCCAGGAGTCAGGAACCTCTTCCAGGTCTCCCACGCAGGTGCAGGGTCCCAAAGCCTTGGGCCATCCTCGACTGCCTTCCCAGGCCACAAGCAGGGAGCTGGATGGGAAGTGGAGCTGCCAGGATTAGAACCGGCGCCCATAAGGGATCCTGGCAAGTTCAAGGCAAGGACTTTAGCCGCTAGGCCACGCCACCGGGCCCATAAGCTTTTTTTGATTGCACATTCTTCTCTGTCCACTACCTTCTCCAACATCCTTGTTCATGCAGGTACACACAGACTTGGAATGTGTTTCCTGCTTTGCACTTATTTTCTCCTTCTACTCATTCCTAATCCACTGTTGTATAGTTTCTACTACTACAATGAGTCTTAGAGTGGATTTTTGACTTGTAGCATGGCTTAATGTAGACTGCCACCACCTCTGGTCATAGTTTCCTTGGTATTTTCATGGCCAGATCTGTATCCCTACACACACACACACACACATTTCCTGCACTGTAGCTTCTTAAAGTTGTGAGAATATATGATGACCTCTTTATAAGATCTTATATTCATATCGTGAGACTTTGGCTGGCTAGTTAGCACTTTTGGTTTTGACTGTCTGTCTTGAGACATTATTGAATTCAAAAAACTTTTCTTCTCCCAGTCTACAGTTAAGGACTCTGTGGACTTTCTCATAGAAAATCATGCTTCCCTTCTGATTATAATTACTCACATAATTATCTGTATTCTCCCCATCAAGCATATGTGAAATAAAATATAATAAAGTCATATTTTGCTATTGATATTATGATTTACATAATGGAGTGAGTGTAAGGTACAGATACACACACACATCAAAAATTTAAATTAACCCATAGCATTTGTAGCAGTGTGTGTGTACAGCAGTTCCAGAAACATTTTGATATTTATACATTTGCAAGTGCAGACAATCTGTGTTTGCAGTTATAATACATATTAGGTGTTGTAAAGTAAAAGGCTAAAGTATAGGATTGCACTTCCATTAAAAATCATCACCTAGTCTCAACATTTTGAAAATACTAGTGAATCACTTCCATACATGTCTTGACTATAAACATATTTTCAAATGTTCTATCTGAATCTTAATATAACATGGGTATAATATTGAAGTATATAACTACAATGCAAATAGTGGTTGCGACATCAATATTAGAGTGTTCTGAGAGCTAAGGCCTGGGTCTGCATCCCTGCCTTGTTCATTCCTCATTTGAGAACTAAAGCTAGCATCATTTACTTGTCAGTTGCCTATTGCTTTGTACCAAATACTCCCATATTTGATTATAAAGTAGTATACTGTTTTTGTAGTTCTGTGTATTGTTTTCATCCTCCTGAAGGGATGGATAAGAGTTCTTTCAAAGCACTTTGAGGAAGGTCTTCTACAAGATGTAACTGAAATCTTGAAGTCTTATGTAGGCTCAATTTCCAAAATTTTATTATCCCTTCTGACACAATTTATTGGTTAAACCAAGCCACAGGACCAACGCAAATTCAACAAATGGGAAAATGAATTTTAGCCATTGGTAGAAGGAGTGGTATAGTGATATCACAAAGCCACAGGCAAATCAGAATGGGATGTACCTATATGTATTGTGCAACGCCAAGGAGAAAAAATACAGATATCTGTGTGACAATATCCCCTCAAATTATGTCTACTTTCTTTACAAATTTATTGGGTCTAGTCTTACTTACATAAATGCCTACTTAATATCTTTACTTGGACATTTAAAATAAGATATCCAAAAACTGAGCACACATCTTTCATAACCTGGAAAACTGTTTCATCTAACACCGTCCCAATCCAAATTAGTGGCAAAGTCATTCCTTTATTTTCCCTGGCAAAGACCTTGAGTAGCTTTATCATTTACTTTATCACCCATCTAGGAACCACCAGGAGAGGCAAGGAAAGTGAAAATGAAACTAAAATTATACAATTTCTTTTTCTAAAGATTTGTTTATTTTTATTGGAAAGGTAGGTTTATGAAAAGGCAACTTTATGAAGAGAAGGAGAGACAGAACGATCTTTCATCCACTGGTTCATTCCCCAAGAACATATTGTCAAATAATTTTCACTACATATGATTTCTTCAAGAGGCTTTGTCATACTTATAGACTACACAATTCCTAGTAGCTTGTAATCGTATTCCATGTAGAATGTGCATATTAAAAATAAGAGTTCAAAAAATAGTCTCCACAGCTGGGATATTATAGTTGAAATTGTCACAGTGAAATATTAGACATTGGCCATTATTTTACTAATCATGATTTATTTGATTCTATTGAATCCCACTGTTCCTATCTAGGCACTTTTGAACATCTTCCCATTCTCAGTCTTTGATTTAAGTAATTACCAGGAATTCATTAAGATAGCTAAGAGCTGGAGTGGTTTTTGTGTTTGTTTGGCTTATTTGATTTCAGTTCCCTAATCACTGAATACTTCAATTAAAGATTCTCAACTGATTTTTAACAAATATCAACCAAAACTGAGAGGACCCACTTACATAATGTCCATTGCAATTAGAGAATGCTTAGTAGTTTTTCAAAGTATCAACCATTGCAGACACTGCCTAGCTGAAATCTCATTGTTACAAATACTGCAATTAAAATTCAGCTCAATTTTTCTGTGAGCTAAAATTACTTGTAAACTTCCATTTCAAGATATCACCATGCATTTGAGCTTAATATATATATTATATATATTATTATATATTAATATATATATAATATATATATATATAAAGCTCAAATGCATGGTGATATATATATGCTATTAATTGGTTTCCAAGTATAACTCAAGTTCATAAGAACCTTTTTTTAATGTTGTCTATTTATTTGAGAGGGTGAGAGAAATCTCCCAAATTGCTTGCAAAAGCCCTGCTCTGTACTGGCCAACATTCAATACAAATCTCCCACATTAGTAGCAGGATACCAATCCCTTGAGCCATCACTGCTTACTCCCTGGGTCTGCAGTAGTTACATGTTGAGTTATGACCTATAACTGGGAAAAACATGGCCTATGTCCAATCAGGATTACGGATGTCTTAACCAATGCCTTAACTGCCAGGCTAAAAGTTCATGCCCACAATGTAACTGAGCAAGAATTCCATTCTTTTCAATCTTACAATGTATTCACAACAATTTGCATTCAAATTTTCACTGCAAAGCAATTTTTACCTTTATTATCACACTTACTTACATGAATGACATTCAATATAATGTTAAAATATCACCTTCAAAGATATAAAATTTAATCTTCTTTACTTTGAACCAGGTAAGTAAAGAAAACCATTCCTAAATTAACTGCATAATTAATTTGAATAATCTAATGACGCGCACAGAAAACCACAATCTCTTAAAAGTTTCTCAGCTTTTTGCACCACTAGAGACCTGGGAAAGAATGATGAAAAGAAGTGTAATTTAAAAATAATGAACACTTGGCAAATGTATTTGCCACATCTGGAAAATGCATATATCGAATAATTTGTGGTAAGAGTATTCTTGAAATAACTAGTAGCTTGAAAAAGACCTTGGTGCCTTTTTCACCATATTTTTGTTTTCTGATTTTCATGTAACCTGCAGAATCAAAAGCCCTAGAGAGCGTGAGGAATATAACAAGAGCTTGTGGAAGTCTGATACTGATCATCACCTTCCTTGAGGAATGCACACTCAGTACTACCCTTTTGTTTCCAAAGATACTAAACACGAATTATGGAGCTTTTGGCTTTGTGAAGGCAGAAATGATTACCATAAGCTCTCAAAGAGTTATTATTATGAAATGATAAGTACTCTTAGATTTGTGTCATGCAAATTATGATATATCATCCATGATAAACTCATGGAGTAAGAATGCTCCAATTCTGACCTATTCAAGCCTGGTCATCTTTGAAGGTACAACTATATCTTATGAATGGTGTGTCCATGGACACTCTCAATTGGTGACCTGGTGGCATTTTATGTCAAAAGCCCAGCAGGTACAGCCAACTGACAGCAAAATTTTGGCATTTCTCCTACGAATCAAGGGGCATAAGCACTAATGGTTACAAGGAATACATTTTTTTTTTAATCAGAGGGACAAAGAATTTTCTTTTTATTCCACACCCATTTTATCATTACATAGCATTCCCTTTACCTTAGAAAGAAGTGCAGAATCTAACAAGAGCTTGTAACTGTTTTGGGCTAGCATCTGGTACAGGCACCATCATTTTAGCTTAGATGCTTGCTGGCTCTTGGTTCTCAACTCAGCCTTTCTAGAAAAACACTTTTCATTGCTCTGATAGGAACACTGCTGTGGCTCGCCTTTTAGGCTCAGAGCAAGAGAGTAACAGGCAAATCCCTTACCTGGAACTTCATAGTCCTGTCATTATCCTTTACAATCTTCTTCTCACACTTAACCCTTTCATACTACAACCAGCGAAAAATTCTAGATATTTTTCCAATTCTCTAAGCATCTTCTCATCTGAGGTCCTTTCCTTCAGTATGTCCCTCTACCTGAAACATTAATTTCACCAGCATCCTGTTAGCAGAATTCCCTCATGTTTTTCCAGAGTATAAATCAACATCTTATATTCTCAGTAAGGTCTGCCCTGTCCATCCCATTAAATGCTACTTTCTGAACAAGTCCTTATCTTACTAAAGTTCCCCCATACATTGTTCTACTATTTTTCATTTTTCCCCATGGTACTAAATGTCCCTATTTAAATATATATATATATGTGTGTGTGCGTATGTATATGTGTGTATACATATATGTATATGCATATGTATATAAACATACACACATACACAGAGCCAAGTCAAAGATTAAAAATGTAGAAAGTGTAATTCTCCCACAGATGTTTAGTTAATATTTATTGTCTGCTCCCATCAGTAATACCTCAGAGGAAGGGCTATTTATCTATTTTCCCCTGATAAGTACTAAGTGTCTAGAACAAAACTTTGCAAATAGTAGTTATTAAGTAAAAGTTTACTGAAGAAACAGAATAGTAAAATACAATGTGAAGTGGGCCTGGTACAATAGCCTAGTAACTAAATACTTGCCTTTTTTACTCGGGATTGCATATGGGTGCTGGTTCACATCCCAGATACTCAAATTCCCAGCCATCTCCCTGCCTGTGGCCTAGGAAAGCAGTAGAGAATGGCCCAAAGGCTTGGGATCCTACCTCTGTGTTGGAGACCCAGAGGAAGTTCCTGGTTCTTGGCTATGGACTAGCTCAGCACCAGGCATTGTAGTCACTTGGGGAGTAAACTAGAAGACAGGAGATCTTTCTCTTTGTATCTCCCTCTCTCTGTAAATCTTTCCAATAAAAATAAATAAATCTTAAAATACATATATGGTGTGAAGTAGTTCCTCTTTAAGTTTTATTTACTTGCTTGAAAGTCAGAAGGACTGAGAGAGGGATCAATTTCCAAGTCTCTGGTTCACTTCCAAAATGCTACAACTGTCAGGCCATGGGTCAGGACAAGACCATAATCCAGGAATTCCATATGGTTCCCACACATGAATTTCAGTGCCCCAAGCATTTGAGCCATCACCTGCTTCCTTTCTAGAATACATTAGCAGGAAGTTGGATCAGAAGTAAAGCAGGGGGACTGAAATCAGCGCTCAAATATGAAATGTGGACAAATCAAACATGGCTAAGCTCACCTCCTTATAATACCCTTGCCTTTTACTCCCAGGTTATTTATTTGTTTTGAAATTTTATTAAAAGGCAGAGAGATGGGGAAAGAGAAGGCTGGGGATAGTCAGGTCAAAACAGCAGTCTGAAACGCAATCGAAACCTACCATGTGGTTGTTGGAATCCAGCCACAGAAGCTATCGCGTGGTGTCTTACATGTCGTGCGTTATCACAAACCTCTAATCCCAGACGGATTCAGGATTTCAACCCAAGTACTCTGATGTGGGATATGGATTTCAAGTATTATGTTAACTTGTACATCAAATGCTCAGCCCAATTTCTCTTCTTATCATGCTAACCTCATTCATTCTTTTTTTCTGAAATCCTCTTTCAGCCTTAATTTCCCTTATATGATTATTTCTCACATTCAGAAACAACTAGGTGATTTGCAATGCCCTGTACATTGCAAGATGATCAAGAAGAGAAGTCAGTCTCCCATTTGACAGTTCTGCAAATTCAAATCATGGTGGAGGGAGATCAACAGATTTCAATCTCTGCTCTAATATGTGCTTGCAACCAGGCTTAGGGGTGACTGAATGCCTTCCCCCAACACCAGTCTCTCTATTGAACAGGCCTTTATAACTGATTCAGTTCTTTCTAACCTTAGTTGTAACTCCCAAGCCAGACTAAGACTCCTGAGTTGGTTAATAACTTCAGGCTGTTCCTATATTCATTCCTTTCAGAGTCCCCTGGCAGATCAATGACACACCCTTACTTGTTCTTGTCTTATGTCCCTTACTGCAGCCGAGGATTTTTTAACACTAGAGTTCTGCTCAGTGTGTAGAAGTAAAGTCCAGGCTGATACCACAAAAATTATGGTTTGGCACAGAGAATTTTCCAAAGGGCTTTATCATATTCCAGGTCAGCACGCCACCTGGGGACTCCACAGCCAAGGCATCACTGGAGACATTAAGAAGCAGGCAGCATCCTCTACACGCTACACAGGAATCACTCTTCCCCTCCTGGTCCTTTGACTTAGTTTCTTCTTTAATTCCCATTATAAGCTGGGATCTGACATTGTCTATTTTCTGTGCAGTGTCACATTCTGAGAAATAGCTCAACAATCAAAATGTAATTAAAAGCAATCCCACCTTTCGCTGACATTTCTCAAGAAGGTCCAAGGGATTTAATGCATAATTCATATCAATATCCTCATATTCTGCCACTGCCCCTTAAAACCTCTGGGCCGACACTTGATAATCTGCTTTCAGCCAAAAAAAAAATCTTACAGAAGCACATTTCACATGGTTGTCGAATTCTTTCCAGCTTTCTCACTCATTCCATTAACTCTTCTCTTTTATTTCCCTATCAGGGGTTTTCCTGATCTCCTCAACCCATGATACTTCATATGCACCCCTACAAGACACATAAAATGGTTCAGGGACATCTCTGGCTGGCCCCAAGTTGCCCTTCAAGTTTGGACAGACAGGACTGCAAAGCAATGGGAAATTTAGTTTTCGGGGGAGAGAGGAAGAAGATTGAAACATTTATAATTGAATATCTTTGAAAATCCCCCGTGTTTTAAAAATCGTCGCTCATGCCCCCCTGGACTTCCTTCTCCCAGACGAGGAAGAGTATCCATCTCACTGAGTACACAGAGCATTGTGCTAGGGGGCAGAGAGCCAAGATTGGTTTCTGTTTATCACAGGAAAGAGCTCAAGGTACTTAGTTTTAAGCTGCACTGAATCTGGTATCATTCATCTGTTTATGTTCTTTTTTAAAAAGCCTTTAAAAATTCAGTGCAGAACAACAACAACAAAAAAGCAAATTGTCCTTTGATTCCATAATGGCTTTTATTCCCCAGAACTGCAGTGTGCAAATAAAGGAAAGCAAATTATGTTCTGAATTAAACTTTTCTTGCTTCAGCTAGGCTGAGTCACCTTTGACGTTCCATTTTCTGAACAGAGCTGGCCGAACATCTAGAGCTATTTTAAAATATGTCACGTACAAACTCGCAAACTTTAGAATGTTCCACTTCAGGCAAGTCATCTAAAGGAAGGTACTGAGCTGAATTACCCATATATTTCCCTAGGCTTTGCTTCTCTCCATAATCTATTGGTGTCTATAGTAGCATCCAGAATATTAAAGCACAATTATTACAAATGCAGTTCTCTGTGGTCCTCTTGAATGTACCCCAAATGGGATATGTGATCAGAGAGAGAAGATAAATGTATTCAACTTTACTTTGCATATACCCCTTGGTAGGAAGAAAAGCAAATGCTAAGCAATATTTCAGTGAACAACTTCAAGATGTTTCTTAGGCTCTTAAATAACAAAGGACACATGGAAGAACCTATGGGTCTTAATAAATTAAGTTCATGGCTCATCCAAAAAGAAATATCCATGGAGGTTGAGAAGACAGAACAGTAGATACAACATAATGTGTACAGTTAATAAGCTCCACATCTCTATGCTGTTACTGAGTTTTTTTTAATCAATGCTACATGCAAATGAATCTTTGGAGACAATACAATCAATAACAGTTCCCACATTGCTCTACAGAAGGGGCCCAGTGGAATTTATCTGGTTAGAGGGCAGACAAATGGATTACCTGTGTCTGGAAACTCTCATTTGTTTATAAGAATGGTAGTTACACTCAAACACTGTAAATGTTGAGAGTGTCTAGGAGGACAGTGATGGAGATTATGCAAGGCTACTGTCCTTTCTAAGCCATCCCTGACTTGGGTCCACTGCTCAAAAGGGTGAAGTCAGCATTCTAAAATATTTCTGAGGCAGAAACATTTACTTTCACTAGCCATAAACAAACCTGCTGAGGAATTCATGGAATCAAATGGACACTCCTAGTTTTTTCTAAATGTCCTTCCTTTTTTTTTTTTAACTAAATAAGGGGATATATATAGAGTATGCCCTGCCATCCACTTGGTTCACTCCCAAATTCTCACAGTAGACAAAGCAAGAAATTACAAACTTAACTGAGGTAAAATTTTATTTCAAAAAAATTAATTGTTTAAAAGGCAAACAAAAAGGTGGAGTAAGGGATCTTCCATCTGCTAGCTAAATCCTCAAATAACCTCAATGGTCAGGGCTTGGAAAGGCTGAAGCCAAGAGCCAAGAACTCTGCTTTCCTCCGTGCATTAACAGCAAACTAGATCCAGACTTGAACCTACCATCTGAAGTAGGAATGCTGTGTCACAGCAGGTGGCTTAACCCATTGTGTCACAGTGTTAGCTACCTGTGTCTAGGGTTTAATATAAATGACTATACAGGCAAGAACCTCCTGTTCCAATGACTCATATAAGCCTATGATTTATCCAGAGAGAAAGTTATCCATGGAGGGACTGGCACGCGGGAGCCATCACCTGCTGCCTTTCCTGATGCACATTAACAAAAGGCTGGAATCTAGGTCAGTGCCAAGACTGGATGGGCACTTCACTAGGGGATATAGGTGTGCCCAACCAAAGTCATCAATGCTTCAATGCTAGGTCAAACAACCATGGATACTTCTCACTTAGGTTTAAAGAGGCAACTCTGATTTGTTAGTTTGACCTTGGGAAACTCACTTTGTTTCTCAGATTCTTTACTTTTAAATGACTTACTGCCCAGTGTTGTATGGATCAAGACGACATATGAATAGTTTCTAAGGCATTGTTTGGTACCTTTTAAGTGCTTAGAAATGGTAGCAAGTATTATTAATCTTATGATCGGTGATATTACTATACTGAATCTATCCACTTGTATGTAATGTCTTTTAATGCAATAACCCCATTCACCAGCTCAAGAAGAAAGATTGGGGGCCAGCGCAATGTGGGCACATCAAGCTAACCTTTCTTCTTGTGGAACTGGCAAATCACATCAGGGATAGTTCATGTCCTATCTGTTCCACTTACAATTCTGCTCTGTTTTTATGGTCTGAAAAAGCACTGTAGGATGGATGGCTCTACTCCTTGGCACCTTGAACCCACATGGGAGACCCGAAGAAGCTCTTGGCTCCTGGCTTAGGTCTGGCCAGAGTTGTGCCATAGCAGCCATATGAGTCAATCAGTATATAGAAAACATTCTCTATCTTTCCTTTTCTCTGTAAAAATCTGCCTTTAAAGTAAAAATAAAAAAATGAATAAATGTTATGTCATAGGTCATGACGATACCAATTTAAAGAAGGAGGAATCTGTCAAGGTGAAAAGAATTTTACAGGAATTTCTGGAAGTCACTGGGTAAGTACAAACTACATGCCTTGGGTGTGCTGAGGAGGAATCCTGAATTATGACTGCACAGTATGGGATGTGCTTCAGAGCCGAGATGGCATATTTCATACTTTAGGAAGAATGAATTTCATCCGCGGGGAGGCAAAATGGGTTGATCTACTGCAAACACAAGGGAAGAACAGTGAATTTACAGAAACAGTTTTTTGGTGTTTATTTTTTTCAAGATTTACTTATTTTTATTGAAAAGTCAGATTTACAGAGAGAAGGAGACACAGAAAAAAAAACATCTTTCATCCGCTGGTTCACTCTCCAAGTGGCCACAATGGTCAGAGCTGAGCCAATCCAAAGTATTCCAGGTATCCCAAGTGAGTGCAGGGTCCCAAGGCTTTAGACCATTCTCTACTGCCTTCCCAGCCACAAGTAGGGAGCTGGAAGGGAAGGGGAGCATCTAGAATACAAATTGGTGCCTGTATGGGATTCTAATGCATGCAAGGCAAAGACTTTAGCCACTAGGCTACTTCACTGGGCTCCCAGGGACAGAGGATTAAGAGAACAAGTGCCTTCGGGTGATTAGACTCATGAACCTAAACCAAGATTTAAAGAACAAGGAATGGTTGGTTGGGGCTTTGGCACAAGACTGGAGTGGCAAGATATGAATATGAGCTGTCTTCAGACACCTTGTAAGGGTGAGGCGTTCATGCTTGCTCAGTGTGCACTGAGGCTTTTAAGGCAGAAAGTTTCAGTAAGAGAGGTGTTTTTGAAAGATAATTGTGGTGCATGAAGTAGGTTAAATGAGAAATACAAGATGCACACAAGACACTACTTAAAAAATTATTGCAAAAAGCAGGCTCTAAGAGGCAGTGGTAATGCCGAGATGAGGGTATTCTTCAGAAACAGAAAGGCAAGAATCTGAAGTGAAAATATTGATTGTGAGCACAGAAACTCTTTCAAATATTTGAAGACCTTGTCTTGAATTTTCCAAGATTTTATATTTTTTTTCAAATGAAGCAACTCCCAGTCCTTTAATCATTTCAATTTACAATGTCCTCATCATATTTAGCACACTTGTGACTAATCCAAATCTGTCATTTTCATTCTTTAAAATCAGGTGACTAGTGCCCGGCGGTGTGGCCTAGCGGTTAAAGTCCTCGCCTTGAAAGCCCCGGGATCCCATATAGGTGCCTGTTCTAATCCTGGCAGCTCCACTTCCCACCCAGCTCCCTGCTTGTGGCCTGGGAAGGCAGTCGAGGATGGCCCAAAGATTTGGGACCCTGCACCCGCGTGGGAGACCCGGAAGAGGTTCCACGTTCCTGGCTTCGGATAGGCGCACATCGGCCCGTTGCGGCTCACTTGGGGAGTGAAACATCGGACGGAAGATCTTCCTCTCTGTCTCTCCTTCTCTGTGTATTTCTGGCTGTAATAAAATGAATAAATCTTTAAAAAAAAATAGGTGACTAGATTGCAGCTCACATCTCAATTGTAGACCCATCACCCACCCCTTACATCAGACACTGTTATCTGGTCATTTGCTATAAACTGGCATTATCTTTGAAAAAGATGCTCTTTGAACTTGTCATCAACTAATTCCCCCAGTCTTGTGTCTTCCACCTTGTCATGCCATTTTTTAAGTTTGTGTTTTGCATGGTTTCCATTTACCCACAGAATCTGATTTTTTTTTCACAAGCTAGGTCAAGTGGGAAGGTGCCTAGAAAAAAAAAACCTGGAAAACTATATTTTGAAATAGCATTATGTTGCTAATAAGTGAAAGTAACTTAGGTATAATCACATCTAAGTTGCTCATGTAGACTTTTATAGAAGCCATAGTTCATAATTGGAGACTGGCATTTGGCCTAGCAATTAAGACACTCCTTAGGACTTAGGACACCCACATTCAGTGCCCTGGGAATGTACAGGAAGTAGCTAGCTCTCTACCATGCACGCAGGATTCTGGGTTGATTGGCTCATAAACAGTGCATGGGCCAGCCAGCCTTGCTCATTGCTGAATTTGGGGGAGTAAACTTGTAAAGAGAGCAAGGGATCTCTCTGACTATCTCTCAGATACATAAAATGAGTGTTTAAAGTTTTTAAATCTTGGACCTGGCACAATGACTCAGTGGCTAAATCCTTGCCTTGCATGCACCAACATCCCATACGGGCAGCAGTTTATGTCCTGGCTGCCCCACTTCCCATCCAACTCCATGCTTGTGGCCTGGGAAAGCTGTAGAGGACAGCCCAAAGACTTGGGATTCTGCATCTGTGCGGGAGACCATACATTGTCTCTGTAATATTACAGATCACCTGCAGTCCTTTGAGAAGGAGAGGTGACAGAAGATGAGGCAGTCATGAAGGGAAACAGCTTTACTTCCCATGAGCTGAAGCAGTGGTTGGGTATAGCCCTATTATAACAATGTATCCTTGGCTCTGTTTAACATAGGTACCATTAGGCTTTAGCTCTAATTGTAGCAGGAAAGCATTCTATTTAAATGGTCTTTCTCCATTTATCTCTATAATAAGTATAAGGTCGCACAAAGAGAATTGGCCAAAAATTACATTGTCAAAGAATAAAAATAGTGAATGCTTGAAAGGACCATAGTAGGATTGTGAGACACTGCAGAATTCAGAGAGAGGGACAATCTATTTAATCGATCTATGTTTAGTACATGTAGAGTTAACTAACTTTCACATTGTATAAATAAATATGTTGTCAATTACTTCCCACCTTTCAGTGGTCTCACTCCCACTGCTATTTTTGTCACTCTTAAATGCAGTAATTCTCCTCTATCTCTGTAGATTAAAAAGTGCATACATTTTTTAGGAAAATGCATTATACTTATGCCCCATTTAACAGACTTGTTATAGCTAATATCTTTTCTCAAACAATATGTAAATCAAAAATAATTTCAGAGGGTGAGAATCACTGATTTTTTCCATAAGCCAAGGTTATAGCCATGTAGCCTGTGCTACAACTGGTAGTTGGAGCATTTGTTATATACTATTAGAACCAAAGAGCAAATCTAAGATATCTTTTATTGGTACAAGTTAAACTTGACTGGAACTATCTTGAGCTTAATAAAACTTTATTGATTAAGAATCAAATATTTACAGGCAACTAAAGGTGAACTGGAGTCAAAGAACATTGAGTGAGATCCTCACTTGTCTCCACACAGGGCTGGTTGATCGTGTTCATTACAGCAATCAGAGAAGAACCTTCTGTAAATAACTTGCATGTATTCTGCCCTGTCATGGTGACAATTGAGGATCGAGCTGGATCTGTGAGTAGAAAAGGATTTTACACTCCTTTAGTCTTCTCTGAGTGTGGTTGGGTGCTGTGCGATGGTAAGAAGTGAGAGGTCCCCCAACTGAAGTCTTAGCTGTAGGTTGTGGGAGGCTCTCATTGGAGCAAAACATGAAATGGTCAGCAACGAATGAGGTGACACACACAGAGTTTTCGAGCACTCAGATCTTCCTACCAGGAGTATTTGGCTGAGATAGTTCTCATCGGAGAAACCAGCAGAAACATCATGGTTTATTAAAAACAAAAACAAAACAAAACAAACAAACAAGCAAACAAAAAGATTGAAGTTGAAATTGTGGTAAATCAGCCTAAGCCTCTGCCTGCAAGTCTGGTATCCCATAAGGGTGCCAGTTTGAACCCTGGCTGCTCCACTTCCAATCCAGCTCCCTGATTATGGCCTGAGAAAGTAGCAGAAGATATCTGAGCTGAGCCCTCATGGGAGACACAAAAGAAGATTTGGGGTCTTAGCTTCAGGCTAGTCTAGCCCTAGCTGTTGTGAACATGTGGGGAGGGAACTAGCAAATGGAAGATGTCTGTCTTTCCTCCTCATTAAGAAATTCTACCTTTCAAATAAAATTTTTAAAAAATAGATCTTCAAAAATTTCTTCTGTCCTCGCAAATGTTATAGCCCCCATTCTCAAGATTTTGACATAGGTGCATCATGAATCTAGACAATTAGGTACCTGAAAACAGAGGTGCACATTGCCAGGCTGTTTCTGCTTTCTACCCTGTCCACTTAAGCAAATGAACCAGGAATCTAAGAGTCTCCTAACTGTGAATGGAGATTCAGAGGAGGAAGAGGAAGGGACAGGTGAGGTGAATGTGAGGCATATTAGCAAGCAGCACTGAACTCGTTCAGTATCTTTAACAACTACAACAGCTCCATTTTCCGCTGTGGCTTTCACATTCTATGAATCCAGAATGAGACTGCAAGGAATTGACTCCTCCTCTGGAGGTGGCTGGCTGGATGCTTTTGAACAAGTTATTCCACCTCTCTAGAACCAGAGTATGTCCTCATCTGGGGGTAGGGGTTGACAACAGCCCTTATTCTCCTGCGTGTCGTGAGGATTGAAACAGAAACAGGTCATGGGGTCAGAAACATGCAGTCCTCAACTGAAATGTTTTGAGTTTTATTTTTGTTTAACAAATATTAAGCAAGTTGTTTATTTTTCATACTTCCTCGTGTTCATAAACTCTTAAAGTATATATATATATATACTCTACCACTTGTGGCACTGTCTACTCTTAAAGAGGGTTGTACTTACAGTACATCTTTGTGCTTGCGTTTTGGGGATAGGTTCACATTAAACCTTTGTACACATAAAGCTAACAAGAGCTTTGGGAATGAGCTCCAGCTGCTGTGATGAAAAAGCAAGAGAAAAATCAGCTCAGAGAAGAATAGAAATGTCTAGAAGAGGATAGAAAGATATGCAGGTTTTGTTTTTGTTTTTGGCTTTTATTTTGCTTGGCTTGCTTCTATCGGAAGATACTTCCCATGGGAACATATTTCTGGCTATAAATAGGAAATCAATGGCAAAGCAGGTTTCGCTTTGCTGAATTTATTGATTCTATAAAATGAAAGGTGATCATCTAAACATACAGCTGGGGCAAAAGGCCGTTGGCAATAAGTCAGCCTTATTTCTTTCTAAACCACCTTTCCAGGGCCTTTCAGATCCAGCAGGGCTAATGGAGAAGGGCCTTCTTTGGCTTCACACAAACTCCCAGCCATTTTGATGACAAGAAAGCAGTGTTGCTTCCCAACGTGTCTTTGTTCGAGTGATAGCAGGCCCATTGAAACCTCCTGATGGAGCTCATTGAAAATAATAGGTCCTATTATCTTCTCTGGCAATGCTGCCATGAGAGCTTCAAAACCTGCAATAATGACAGCATATATTGGATGTGCAGTGGAAAGGCAGTGTGTGATTACGGACAATTTCCGCCCCTCTCCTGCACACCTCAGTGGCTGAGGAGGGGGCGCTGCTGACCAAGGAAAAGCACAAGGAAAGGGCATTTTGTAGTTTCTGCCCTGGGGGATGTTTGTGTCTTTAAACATTTGGCTAAAGTGAAATATCAATTCCAGAATCTCATCAGAAACCACAGTATGGAAATAACAGGCTCTTAAATTGAGTCTTAAAATGTTGTCATATTTGGGAACTTGGATGGGACTGCAGCTGCAAAATTAGGTAAGAGATTTCTAAGGTTGCAGATTCCTGCAAGAGCAGGAACACAGCATTACTTGAACCAGGATCTATAGAGTGGCCTGTTTGTGAGACCATAAAGGCTTTCCTTTTCTCTAGTCAGCTGTCTCCAGCACTCCAGGGGTTCCCAGCAAATCTGTTTTTCTGCCCCCTGGAGTTGGGAGCAACAAATAGGAAGCAGGTTAAACCTGAACAGGAGGAGAACATCAGCCTCCAGAAAAACACAGTGGGCTGGGAAGGGGCCGATCAGGCTGTGAGAAATTACCAGGAGAAAAACTCCCCCAGGGCCCAATGACAGCCAAGCAGGAAAGGGCTCCCTTAGGAGGACAGTGGGTTCTATTTCATTAAAAGGGAGGGGGAGAGAGGAGATTTGCTTTTGGGAGACTTTTCTTCTGCTGTATGTTATTTATCTTATGTTTTCAGAAATGAAATGTCTTAAAACCACTAACCAATACGCAGAGACTTTTTTTTTTTTTTTGAAACAACTCTAAAGAACATAGCACACTGTGTACATCACCCTTGGGGCTTATATTTAATAGAACAAGATGGTCTCCCTACTTGCCTGTTGCCTGACTACAGCTGGGCAGAGGCCTGTGGCAGGAGCAGCATCATATGACTATAGCAGCAAAATGAGAAGTGACAAGGAAGAAAGGGCTATCTAATAGAAACTTCCCATTGCCTGAAGCGGATCCTTGCATTCCCCCAAGTCCTGGACAGGCAAGTTGAGAAGTAGCTATTGGAGCTTGTTAAGATGAATACCTACATTCATAAGCAGTAAACGTTTGGGGTAGGCGTTAACCTAGGGTTAAGCCACTGGCTAGGGCACTGGCTAGTGTCAACTCTGACTCCAGCTTCCTGCTAACGTGCACCTGGAAAGGGGGCAGTGATGGCTCATACTGTTGGGATCTTGTTACCCAAGTCAAAGACCTACACTGACTTCCTGGCTCTCAGTGTCCCTGCCTTCCCTCCGCTCCCCTTGTGGACATTTGGAGAGTGAGCCACTAGATCTGAGTACTCCTGTTTTCTACTTCTTCAGTAAACACATGACACTTTGAAGAAATAATAAGTAAACATCTTATCCTATCTCTAATACCACCTATGAAATCTCTGTTGCGACTGCTTCCTTCACAGAACTTACTCCAAGTGAAAACGTGATTTTATTTGAAGTATTTTCTAGATGTTAGGCACTTCTGAACTGAATGTCCACTTTACTATCCAAAAAAGTATTTGTTTAAGAATTGTTTATATCCTGCTCTTCTCTACAGCACTTAGTATATTTCTAAGGACATAAATAATTTTCAGAAAAACTATTTTTGGTCAACTGCTTGGACAATAGAATAAATAACTAATTGAGAATATTTTTCTTCTGTTATAATTTCTTTGGTTATTGGCATGATTCCTTTTCTGAGTTCCTTGTGTTCACCACAAACATTTACATTGGCTTATCTTTAGCACCCTGTGCAATAATTTGGCCCTCGCTTTGAATCAGTACCTTTGAGTGTAGCATCTTTTCAGATTTTTCAGCACCTTACAACTTGTCCTGCATTCATTCAACTACATGTTTAGCCCTAGAGCTGGGCCCTATGATACGCCACTGCATTTAGTTTTTAGAGTTCTGGACATGTGACGGTCTCATATGATCTCAATGTAAGAGTCATCCAAGTGAAGTATTAGAATAATTATCAGTTTTGCCTTTGTGAAAAGAGGAGTGAGTAATTCAGAAAATTCTAGATGTGCAGGCATGCTGAAAACTTCCATTGTCTTAGTCAGAGTTAGAAGATATATCTCTTTTTTTTATTAGAAAAATGCCTTTGAAACACCTGCATCTGGATTTTTAAAAAGGAGCTCTAAAGCTCCTTTTTAAAGGTTATCAGCAAGACAATAGGTTGATAAAATTAAAAGACCACTGAACTCAGAGCTCAAAGTCTTTGAACTCACTAGACTGTGAAGCCCTTGAAAGCTCAGACTGTCTAGCTATTAATATTCATATAACTGATTCACAGATGTTTCTGCCTTATATAGATCCTCAAAATTCTTTCTTTTTAAAGATTTATTTTATTTTTATTACGAAGTCAGATATACAGAGAGGAGGGGAGATAGAGAGGAAGTGGAGCTGCCAGGATTAGAACCGGCGCCCTTATGGGATCCCGGTGCGTTCAAGGACCTTAGCCACTAGGCCACACCACCAGGCCCGATCCTCAAAATTCTGTAAGCTGAATGAGCAAATGAATGAATGAAAAAGAAGTAATGACACATTTCGATACTGCAAAGAGTTTGTGAGAAACAGGATTAAAATTTTATTTGGACACACCTTTTCTGTGACTGCCAGATAGCTTTTGAAGACATTTCAGAATGCATAGCTTCAAGTTAGCTCTATCCTGCATTTACAGAATTACTCAAAGTCAACAAGTTCATTCTGTCAACTTTCCCATATGTATACCTATGATATAAAGTAATGGATTATCATTCCTTTGCGGTGCTCTGAAAATAAAAAGATTACATTCTTGATAAGTCTGGCTGGGTAAGAGGCTTTTGAAATGATGGTGATACATACACCTATTTTGTATCAGTTAAAAACAATCTGACACTATGTAAACTATTAAAAAATTAAATAAATGAATCTGACTTCAAGTAGTAAAAGTAACCAAGAGTTGATTTTTCTTGCATACTATGTAGACAAGATGTCAGCTAATGTGATCATTGCTCAGTGGCTCAACGATATCAGAGTCCATGTCTCTTCAGATCTTTCTCTCATCACATGTGGCTGCCTCAGCCCCTGCTGCCACACAGCATTCCAGAAAGGGATGTGCAGGTAGATGGAAACTAGCATCAGTGTTGATGATTGTTAATCTTTACCTGTAAGGTTGGAATTTCTTCAGAAGCCTGCACACAGCATGCTTAACTAACTTTTGAAATTTTGAATGGGGCTAAGTCTAGGGCCCAGCTGGGGTGGGTGAGGGGTGGCCTAGGAGGGTGCTTTGAAGGATGGCTGATAAGACTACACCAGAAGAAGGCAGCTTCCCCCTGAGCCAGTAGTCTAGCAGTGATGTAGGAATTCACCAAGGTCGAAGGGAACCTATGACACTCTGGAAGGCATACTCCTTTGTCACCCTAACCCTACTTCTATACCCCCTGATAAAAACAACCCTTCATGTCCCCTGGTTGCAACTTTCCTGGCCTGCTGTCTGTACCAGACCAGTGAACCTCACACAGGAGCACTCCCAGCAAAGCTTGTTTTAAGCTGAACTGTATTCTGTGTGGATTTCTGGTTCTGAACATGAACTATACTACACTAAGAGTTGGCATAGTGAGGTCTGGTAAATCATGTTTCATTGCCTAGGGATACACAGACTCTCCCTAGAACACTTAGATACTGTATGCAGGAAAACAATGACAACAAAGTCCATTTATTGCATAAGTATCTGGAGATATTATTAGGAGCAAGGCTTAGAAAGAAAGAAACACCAAACTGTCAAGGCTTCCATTGCACATAAATATCTGTTGGGATTATGTTAGCGATTGTGGAAATTTTATCTTTTTCTTCATTAGTTACTAATGCCTAACTTGGGAAAAGGCTGTCATATATAAATGTATATGTGATGTCCAAGAAAGACATGGGTACTGATAGAATCAATAGTTTTCATGCTGCCAAATGGAAAATTCCAGCTTTTCTCAGTTTGTCAAGATAGAGTAATGGCCATAGTCTTCACAAAAGTGGGAGCATTGGCAGATTCTCCAAACTGCCGTACATGTCACTCTTCAACTTTTGATACTAAAAGGGGAAGGTATTCCATACTATCAGTGCCTACTGAAATAATGATAATTACAGTGTGTGGTAGAGCAACCCATTGACTCTGAGTTGTTCCTGCCAATGCCTTCTTCCTTAGTTACAGAATCAATGCAAAAAGCCATTCCTGCCATCTCTGGTCTACACAGCTTTATTTCACATGAGTGTGTCTCGGATAGTTAAGTAGGGTATTCATACCATCATTTGCTTGACTATGATCCTCTCCTCCCCTTCCTTCAACCCCCTGATTGCATTGCTGTGCTTATAGTCAATTATGGAAGCCTATAGAACTTAAGGCTTGGACTCTGCTGATTTATGGAGTCAGGGTTCACTCCTTTGAACCCATCAGTGCTTAAAAAGGAAAAGAGGGGGACATTTGTAACTCAGCCAATGACAGGAGGTCAAAATTTACAACTACCATTACCAAGTCATTTTATTATTATTATCCACTGAAACACAAAGAAAAGGTGCTTTTAAAGCTTTTTGACCACATGACTAAAATACAGTCCTAAGCAGGATACCAGCTAGGTTTATCTCTTTCTGCATTCACAGTACAGCTTGAATTATTGACAATTCACCAGGATGCTTTAGGGTTACTGCTTCCACCCAACAGATTTCTTTGTTTTAAGATTGCAACAAATACTACATATTTTACCACCATGCATTTCTCATTTCTAACTATACTGCCACATAAAAATCAAAGACCCTTTGAATTCAAGGGTGAGCTTTTGACAACAATTTATGTCTACAGCAATTATGGCCCATCTTTTCATCAAACATATCACCTCAAGATATTTCATTTTCAATATAAATAGATGTTTTCAATTTATTAGGTTTTTATCGATTGGTTTTTTGATTCAAATAAAAGCTTTTTGTTGTTGTTTACTACTTCAACAAAGTAAAATCATTCTGATTTTGGCTGTTCTAAACTTAATGCTTCATCTCGTAGTCCATTTGGGATTAATATAAATTGAATTAGTCATTCCACATGAATTAGACTGTTTATTGTCTGGTACATGCTCAGAAACTGGGGTTGACATTGGAGAGTCAAATGTAACATTACTACAGGAGGCCCTTGTTGTTGATTTAAAGGTAAAATAGCAAGACTTTTCTTCCCCTTTAAAGCTCACTTATATGAGCAAATAAGAGATTGGGGACTCAGTATTTCAAAGATCTGGTGACAACGCAACTCTCCTCAGGTTGTCATGAAAAACATCATCAACCAAGAGGCAAAAACTGCAGAAAAAAAATTTTTGATGGTTCTGGAACCTGGGGTTCTGAGGTCTACAAGTCAATGTGGCGGGGTTCTGATAAGGGCTCAAGCTCTATCTTGCAGAGCTACTTTCTTCCCATGCCCTTCTCTGACAGGCAGAGACAGAGGAAAAGTTCTCTGATGTCTCTTCTTAGGCACGGATCCTTTTGAAGGCTCCACAGTTAGGACTTGTCTAAGATTGCCACATTGGTGATTGGGTTTTCAGCATTTGGCTTGGAAATGTGAAGACATAACCCATAGCACTAGCGAACATATCTTCTGGAATAAACACTTTAAACTGCTGATATTTGGTAGAAAGTATCTAAATACTGAATTCAGAAGAAAGTGATTTTCAGATAACATTTAAACAGAAAGCAAACTGACACTGAGGTTGAACACAATGAACTATTGTTCAGCCAACAAAACTAGCTAGGTTCCACAAGCAGTTAGGTCCCAGTTCTCCAGGACATAAACACGAGACTCAGTGCCTGTGTAAGACAGGATGCTAGAATTAAGATATATCTACTTAGAATCTCAAAAATTCAGGAGAATTTCTCTCTTCAATTGTGTGAAAAACAGGTTTTCTTGAAACATGGGAACACTGAGCATGGACATTTTTGAACATTTAGGCTTCAAATTCACTCTATTTGCAAGATCTGAATCTTTGTATCCAAGAAATAAAAATAAAAATTCATTCCTGGGGATAGCACTGAAGTGCAGCAGGTTAAACTTCTGCTTTCAAGGTGCCATCATATAGAGTACAGGTTGGAACACTGGCTGCTCTGCTTCTGATCCTGCTCCCTGTTGATGTGAAAAGTGGCCCAAGCACTTGGCTTCCTGCCAGTCACATTGGAAACCCATGTGCAATCCTGGCTTCTGGCTTTGACCTTACCCAGCTTCACTTGTTGGCCATTCAGGGAGTGGATCACAGGCAGCAAGATATTCTCTCTCTGCCTTTCATATAAAATAATTTTTAAAATAATTCATCCCCTGTGGTCAAATCTCTTGCACTGCAGGTAATAAGTTAAAAACTGTCCTAGAGGCATACTCCATTAACCCAAGTTTTAAGAAAGTTTCATAAGGCATCGAGCACAGAGCAATCACTTTGCAAAGGAAGAATATAATCTACCTGGAGTGAAATTCCTACATGCTAGTAAAGAAAAATATAGGATCATATCACCTGATATAATACAGATTCCAAGTAGCAAATATAATTAAGAGAAGTTAAAATCATAACAGAATTTGGAAAAGTGTAAGAATCTATAATACAGCGATTTAGGGAGATGGTTGACAAGCCCGTTGTCCCGGAGTGCCTTGTTTGATGCCTAGCTCCAGCTTCTGTCTCTAAGTTTCTGCTAATGTAGATGCTAAGAGACAGTCACAGTCCAAACACTTGAGCCTCTACCACATGGGCAGCTGGACTGAATTTCCGACTCTCAGTGTCAATGTCTGGTGTGTAACCAGCAAATGGGAGCACCCTATTTCTATTTTAGTTTTTTATCCTTGTATGTCTCAAAGATGAAAGTAAGATTATGAAAAAATGGAGTCAAAATATTTATTCTGGTATAAAACTTTTGAAATGCATTAAAACTGAATAATACATATTTTCATGGATTTTTAAACATTCCTCAAACATGATTTTCAAAATCTTTATATCAAAATAAACATTTTATAACCCATGAACTTTTTGAGAAATCTATATTTATATACCCATATTCATTCTACACCTATGGATACCACAGATTCAGAACAAAAAACTAAACACAGAGCAAATCTGAGAAGCTAATATTCAAATAACTGTCAACTAGCAATGACCTTTTCAATACAATAAAGAGGTCAGAAGGCAATGAACTGATATCTTCAAACTGCTGAGTAAAATTATCTATTAGACTAAAAATTCATATTCAGCTAACCTAGTATTCAGCTGTGAGCTCAAACTAAAATTAGTTAATGAGTATATTCTGGAAAAAGAAAATTAATTTAGAATAAGATGACAGTATAACAAGTAATGGATATATTTCACTATCTTTCATAATTTTTCTAGATGCTTGAAATGTTTCATGATTGCAAATTTAAAAATTGAATATTAGCATAGTGGTTAAGACATAGCTGAGGATGTCTGCATCCCATATAAGAGTCATTCCAGATTTCTGCGAATGCAACCCCCTGGGCGGCAGTGAATGGCTCAATTATTGGGTCCCAAAAACCCACGTCCAAGCTCCCAGCTTCAGCCTAGCCCATCCTTGACTATCAGAGACATTTCCAGGGAGTGAAGCTGCAGCTGGGGATCTCTGTCTCTTTTTGCAAAAGAAAAATTTTAAATAAAAAATAAATAAATAAGGCATTTTTAATTATGGAAACATCTCTCTCCCTTTCCATCTTTCCGATACCTTCATATAGGACCTATAACTGATACAGGCAGTTTTAATGCTCACATACTATAATCACTGCACACCTAACAGGTTAGACATTTGGCATAGAGTTAAACCACTGCTCAGGATTCCTGCCTCCTGAGTGCCATTTCAAGTCCTGGCCAAGTACTTGGGTCACCCATGTGGATGACCAGTTGGAATCTGTAGCTACTGAATGTGGCTTGATCCGGTGCCTTCTCTCTTGCTCACCCTCTCTCTTTCTCTCTCCCTTCTCACTCTTAGACCCTTCAGATACACAGAAAGACAACAGATTTGTTATTGTTGTTATTTTTAAGAATTATCCCTAGGGCCAGCATTCAATTGGTTAATTCTCCACCTCTAAGTGCTGGCCTCTGCTTCCCATCCAGCTCCCTGCTTGTGGCCTGGGAAAGTAATGCAGGATGGCCCAAAGCCTTGGGACCCTGCACACTTGTGGGAGACACAGAAGCAGCATCTGGCTTCTGGCTTCTGATCAGCTCAGCTCTAGTCATTGTGGCAATTTGAAGAGTGAACCAGCAGACGGACAATCTCTCTTCCTCAGTCTCTCCCTCTCTCTGTAAAGATTTACAATCTTTCGAATGTAAATAAGTAAGTCAATAAAAAAGTAAGTAAATAAATAAACAGAATAATCTCTGGATCTGTGAATTTTTCAACAATCTTCAAGAGTATTTGTAACCATTAAAGATAGTTTGCTGAACCTGAAATGGATAACAAAAATTGCAAAATTTCTAAATGCATATTAAAAGCTTACAACACAAAATATTGACACCCATGACATTCTCATTCCCTAAAACACCCACTTTTATTAAAAAATGTAATGTTCCCTTACTTTGAAGGTTAGTCAGTAGCAAATTCACTTAAAACCAAGTAATTTAAAACAAAACTATAAAACCCTTCAAAGTTGTTTAGACTCCAAAAGTCTCTTTCAAATGGGATTTAAGAGTGTTTGCTATGGTATTTTCTATGCAGTATGCTTGCTACAACGTAGAATACGGTCTGCCCAACAGAAGGTCTGGGGTCCTTGCTTCTCCTACTACCTTGTATTCAACTCGAAGGCATCCTCATCAAGAATATTCATAGAGTGTCTAGAGAGTGTGGATGGCCTGTTGCTATTACAATGACTTTAACTCCTTCTGTTTGTCCTATGGCTATTACAAGTACAATGTTCATTGAGTTATCACATGTCAGACATTGTTGCCCAGAATTCCAAAATGACTTAACTCCTTTAAACCTCATGATAGCCCTAGGAATATAGGCTCAATTATCTTTAGTTTATACATAGGGAAATTGTGGCTTAGAGAGTTATCTAGCTTGCCAAAAATCACACTGATATAAACGGTTGAACAGGGTAAGGAAATGAGCCTTTTTGAATTCAGCGCCTCACTCTTGCCCATTATATTACATTGCCCTCACAGTCTACAAAAATAAGAATACTGTGGTCAGGCCTAATATGTGCCAAATGCATTCAGTTCACTTTCATTATAAGCTTCCAAGGGTTGGATAGAAAAACTCGCACAATGATGCCTTGAATTTCTAGTGATGTCCAGAAGCAGAATCATGGGATATCTTCAGCACTGAAATGTATTCTGACTATGGGATTTTTTTTGTCTATCTCTACTCTGTATCTAACTTAAAATATAAACAATGCTGAACTACAAAATGAAGGTAAGTTATCCAAAGTCCTGCTATAGACCATGGTGATTGCTTCCTTTTCTCTAAAATGTCACATACCAACTCAGAGCAAAAATTACTTTTTGAGGTATCTTATTTTGATGGAGTTCTAGTATACCAGGGGGTCTTCAAAGCATTCACAGAAAATGTGCTTTATCTTTGAATTCCATTTATCAACACGTTTCTTATATAACTTTGTAGATTTGGTCTGCATTAGTTGTGAACTTGGGGAATGATCTGGGATGAGATTAACATTAAAACTGACCCACTTTTTGGCCTTACATACAGTGTTTCACTTTCTACGCAACAGATAGGTAAACAGGTACTGGGAACTCAGTTCAGATCCCCAAGTGGGAATGGCAGGGACTTGATGACTTCAGTGATCACTGCTGCCTCCCAGAGACTGTGGGAAGCAGGAAACAAGAGTCAGGAACCAGATACGGGTATGAGGAAGCCAGCCACTCGGAGAAGAGTTATGGAAGTTTTAACATCTTCACTTGTAGGCTAAACAACCACCTCCTTTCCTCTACTCTTTTTTTTTTTAAGGTATAGGTGCTCAACCTATTTATTTGTTTAAGGAGGGAGGGAGGGAGACAGACAGAGGGGTCTTTCATTTGCTGCATGCTCATTATCTAAATATCTACTTGAATAGGGTTGAGGCAGGCAAAAGTGAGGAGACTGGAACTTACTCTGAGTAAGAAACCTAGTAACTGAGCCCTCACCTGGAGTGTGCACTCACAGCAGGCTAGATGAATGCAAAGCCTGGACTCCAACCCAGAGACTCCAGCATGCAATGCAATATCCCAGGTGGATCCTTCACTGCTGTATCAAACCACA
The DNA here is from genome assembly GCF_030435755.1 of Ochotona princeps. NCBI lineage: Eukaryota > Metazoa > Chordata > Mammalia > Lagomorpha > Ochotonidae > Ochotona > Ochotona princeps. Next base: position 49,195,699 of record NC_080837.1, on the reverse strand, counting down.
CCATCTGCTTTTTTTTTCTTTCATGTTAATGTCTGAATTCTCAGTTTACTATGCTTGCTTTACAGAGGATGCTACTGAATATTTATTTAGAAACAAGGAGCTTCTCCTTACTTCTATGAGACTAGGAATTCACTCTGCAACTAGTCTTCTCTTAGGCTTCCTACTGAAATTCATTCTTGGTATAGGTAACAAGGTAATGCGGTGATTGGCATGAACTTTGAAACTTGACATTAATACCAATCCCTATGCCTTATGACCTTGGACCAGTCATTTCCTAATATCTTCCTCAATAAAATAGGGAGGTGAAAAGGACATGGTTCACAGCACTACGCAGATACAATGTTCAATAAATGTTTTTGCAAGTACTGTATGCATATTAGCATACACATAATTTTCCCTTCAAGTGGATTTTCATTTAATTTGAAAGAAAGAAAGATGTATAGAGGGTGAGGCTTTCCATTCTGTCATTCACTCTCTGTCCAAATGCCTGCAACGTCGAGGCCTGTGCCAGATCAAAACCAGGAATCCACTGCTCTGTTTAACACCCACCTCAGATCTTCATTTTTAAGTTAAAATCTTTGGCCACTGATGAAAGCAGATTTATAAATAATCAATTAAAAGGTGTCTTAGAAATTTCCCCATTGGCTGTAATAGGCGGGATTTGAGAGCTTGCTTATTAATTCAGAGACCCAGAGTATGAGCTGAGTGAATATGCTGTTTTTTCACCTGTCTGCTGTCAAGTTTTTGGCAGGCTTCTGCCAGCTTCACATTGTATCCTACAGCTCCCATTTTGCTAAACAACCTGGGCTACTCTCTTCCCACCTGCTGAAGATTCCGAGTAGAACTGTACTCGAACCTGCTGTTCCTTTTCTCTCCTCTGACTACTCTGGCATATGTGTTTGGTCACTGTCTACTATACTAAAAAGATACCACGCTGACCACCAAGGAAGTGCCCAGTCCATCTGTGTATGAGTTTCTGTGTGATCTTCAAGCTTACAAGAGACAAATTTCCCATCTCTATGTATGCTATTCAAATGGTTCTCTGTGTTTCCATGAGATCTTTTCACAAGGAAAATGGAGTTTACAGTGCAGTGCTCCTATTAAAATTCTGATGTGTCCAAATGTTTGTCATATGAAAAGAAATTTCATTTAAAACAACAATAGAAATCCAAATTCAGTAAGTTTTAGTAATTGTCAGGGGATTTTTCTTCATCTTCAAGAACATGGAAGTCAAATGAGTTTCCGTTGCGCACAAGTCAAGGCTCCTGTGTTGTTCGGATGGAGCTCTGAGAGCTGTGATTCACCCTGTGCTAGCTGTGCCATTTGCTTCTTGAAGACCAGAGTCACAGAAACTTCCTGACGACTGTTTTTCCTGAGGGCTTTTTACGGTTTTTTTTTTCTTGTGGTAACCTTCATCTCATAAACAAGTGAATTAGTTCACATTAGCCATCATCAATGCGAAAAGTATACAAAACATAAAGAAATCACCTAAAATAATGTTTTTGAACCAGCTGCTAAATTAAGTAATGTATTTGTTTTATTGCACATTTGCATAATAGGGCAAACTCGAAACTCGCTGTAACAGATGTGCTGGTGGCAGGGAGATTTGATTACCGGCTTCTGTTATTAATCACTGCACAAATCTTAAATGATTTGTTTCTACAGTTTGATCAATTTACATCTCAGAACTTACATTTATGCACACAATATGGAGACAAAGCATCTGTTCTCACCTTTCGTGGAGGCATCAATAGATTTATGAGGATTAAAGTTTTGTGAACCAAGGCACGAGAGACTTCGGCCAGACTTGAAAACTTTTGGAAAAGTCTCATTATTCCTCATCAAACTGGTTAGTAAATAAAAACCATTCTGCCATTCCCAGAACAAGTATGAGTATATTCTGATGTTTGTTGTTTTGTCTCATGTATGAAAATAAAGTATTTGCAACTTCCTCATTTGCACCCTGCGCATTCTTGTTTCCTAAAAATGTCTATAATATTCTGAAGAATCAAAGGGTACCATGGCATCATTGAAAAATGTTGTATATAGTTTTAGAAATTATTCTTTCTCCTTTTAATTTTACATTTGACATTTCATAATCCAGTATCTATGAATTCAATCGGCATTTTAAATAAGTGTAATACATTTTAAGTTGGCATGCCTACATAAAAAAATAAAAACACAGGGAATACAGATATTGTTTCATTAATTTCCAATTAAGCATGATAAATGCATTGGTTCTACACATAAATGCTTCCTCAATAAGTCAAAACACTAGATAATGTGATTTTTTTTTTCAATTGTGTGTATTGCAGTTATTTTATAAGCAAACAAATAGTCAAAGTACCCATAAAATGAAGTTAACATTTGAACCTGTGGTTTTCAGGTGCTTATTTACATTATAAAGATTGTTTATTATCATCACTTGCTATTATGATTTACCATTTGTCTAACATTTCTCTTAATGTTTTATACAGTTTCCTCTCCACGGAAATCTTTAGTAAAAGGCGAAAGATTTATATACAGTTTCAAATATTGCCCATCTGAATAACTGTGAATTCTTTCCATTCATCGCATCTGACTGGTACAGAAGAGAAAGCATTAAGGGACTTTGTTTCTCGTGCCATTCCTTTCCTAGTCTGGCTTCCCATTTCCTCATTGTAGAGAGGCAAAAGGAACTCAGGTCTGAAGTAAAATTCATCATTTTTGAACATCAGATGAAGGCTTTGTTTTTAACGCCTAGGAAAAATTAAAGTGTGTATATTTTTCTCAGTCAGAAGCAAGACTGTTATGGTTGCAACCCCTGCTTTTTATGGTTCATCCTGGGAGCTAATGAAGCGTAGCATATTGGTTTCAAATTCAAAGCATATGTAGTCACTGAGGCATTTTTTCTTTATATAGCACGATTTCAAAAGGAGGCCCAAATGTGGTCATCTCAGAAAATGCAATTTGGTTGAGTACTAAAGAACTTTTTCCCAGATGACAAAAATCTTTCCTTCTGAGTTGCCTATGAGAACACAAAGTTGCTGTGAAGTACATTCACAACTCTCTTTGAACAATGCACAGGAGCTGATGAAAATATATTAGAGGACTGGTGTGTCAAGGCCATGAAGGGCATTGAGCAAATTTGGATAAATGTGTCCAGGTTTCACAGAATCAGAATCAGAAGTGAGTTAGAGGACAATGTAAAAAGATGTTGAAGAAGATAATTTTATACAGACAGCAAACTTAACTGCATTACACATCCAGAGCCATCTCCCAAGTCATTAACACTGTTGCCGGGGGTGTCTGCCAAAGAGCCAGATGTCATTCTGCCACAACTTGGCATCCGATGGCTGTCATTTATAAGAGAGAATCAAGTGAAGGCTGTAACTAGGTGTGTGTTCAATAGAACCCTTCCTCTTAGCTCCGGTGGGTTTTTTTCTATTCCCAGACACTTGGGGAACAAAGCAGGGACACTGATCAGTCCTTTGGACCCTTAGGAGCTCATGTTTTACCCTTAGGAAAGTGCATATCTTCTAGTGTGCTCACACATTAAGCATTGATTGTGCTCGCCGGAGATGACAGACCCAATCCTGTGGAAGAATCGGACATGCAAACAGCTGCACTGCAAATGGACCCTCCTAAGTGCTGTGTTAGGGACATTGGTTTAAAAACATTGTGAGGGGATTGCAAAGAGCAAGACAATGACTCTCACAATCTGGGCAGCATTTCACAGCAGAGGACCTACTAAACGATGAGCAAGCATTTGGCAGCTGGGTGAGGCATAAGGGAGGCGGCCTCTAGGCTGGCTGTCCTCTAGCACAGTTGTTCCTATGTGGATGCCCAAGCTTTACTACCATAATGGATGAAAATGCCTGCTGAATCCCTATCTTGTTTGTCTTTAATAGATTGTATAAGGTAAGCATAAATATACCTCTTAAAACTTAATAGTAAAAATAGCCAACACTTGAGTGCTTTTCAGATTGAGTTATCTCATCTCACACCTACCAGAACTCTGTGATTTAGTCTCTATTCAAATGAGGAGAAGGAGAGATGATAAACAGCCCAGGTTCACATGGCAGGAACCAGCAAAGTAAAGTGAACCCAGGAATCTACTGGTACATCTCTCAACCACTGCACTGTGCCTGACTTCTACAGAGGTGCACGGCCAGTGATTTAAGCCTCCATCCCACTGACAACAAAATCTTTGGCGTACCAGGAGAAAACACTGAATGTGGCATAGCAAAGAGGCATCATAACCATCAATTTATATTATTTTTAAAAGGAAAATACACTATTTTAAATAGAAACTTTAGTACTGAGAGACAGACTTTAAAATACTTAATTACAATAGAAAATTACCTACGCCAATCCCAAGAACTTTCAAGAGGAACTCAAATCTTTTGGAGCCAGTTCAAAGATGGAAAGCATCATTTTAAGTTTCAGAATATATTTAATAATGTTGTGTACAACACTCTTAACACAGCCATTAGTCCCAATTATGGAATATACAACTGCATATAAAATGTGCTTATTGAAATGTCAAAGGATAAATGTGAATCAGAAATGCTTACATAAAATAATGAGAGTCCATTCAATATTATCTGAAGATTAGAACTTCAAGTCATTTGTTTTATTTTGCATTTTTGTCACATGAGTCACTAGGACTTGCACAATCAAAAAAAGCAAAACACCAGTGAGCAGGGAGGGCCTGATGGTGAATGCACTCTGAGGTCAGAAGTAACGTTTCGGAGAGTTCTCAGAGGCATCAGGGTCTAACGTAACCATAAGATGCTCATGACTTGGTGGAACTTGGTCCAACAGCAGAAAACTGCCAACCATCATGCAACCCTGAATGTATTAGGAGTGTCCCTTTGCAGTCCTGGTCCCCCTGCAGCTGCCTGATTAGTTCTTAAGGGGTATGAAACCCTTCCAAAGCTCCCAAGAGATCATCCTTCCCATCCCACCTGGTAGAAAACCTAAAGCTGAGCTAAGAGAAAATTGACTAAACTGACAAGAAAATAATCTCACACAAAAGGCAGCCCAGAGCAGCACACGTCCTGCAAAGGCTCAGAGTTGCCTATTCACTTATTTGTAAAACAGAGAGAGATAAAGGAAGAGACACAGAGATCTTTCATTTGCTGGCTCACTCTCTGAGTGTCCAAGGTTGCCAGGGATTGGCCAGGCCATAGCCAGGTCCTGGAACTCCATCAGGATTTCCCATACAGATAGTGGGAATCTTAGCACTAAAGTCATCTTCTACTGCTTCCTAGGCACATACTCAGGAAGCTGGTTCACAAGCATGGAATAGCGAAGACTTAAACTGGCATCCTGTTATGGAATATAGACATCCCAAACTGTGGTTTAGCCCACTTTACCACAATAAGTTTTTAACAATGCAAACTGAGTTAATCAGAAAACCAAATTCCACTCACACTTAGGCTATGTCACGTAATTCCTGGGAGTCCAATGCTGATGCAGCTGAATAACAGAAAAGAGGCTGACTTGTCAGGAATAAACAATAGGAAGCCAGAACCCTTGTCAAATCACCCATTATAATACTTTATTAATGCTTGGTAGAAAGTTTCTCTTTAGGCACTACACCTGGTATTACTAGGTGATAAAGACAGAGTAGCCAAAATGTTTGCCACAAGCTTGTAACAGGGCAATGGGCTTCCCTAAAATATTAGCATGTATTTGTAGGGAAGTCAACACAGGGTGTCTGGCTCAGCAGCATTATTCCTGGGAGGTAGGGAGAGCATCTGTCCCCCTCCTAACATCAGGAGATGAGGGTAAACCACAAATCAGTCTCAAGTGAAGTAGACTGCATGCCACTTTGTTTGCTAACAGTGTGGGTAGCAACTGATGAGGAACAAAGAAAGTTCAGGGCTGATATTTCTAGGTCCAAGACAACTTGTCAATGCCTCAACCTGAGATTGGGCTTGAAGAAATGGAGAGACTAGTTGTATATGAATAAATCTCACTTTACTGATGGGTCAAGGCATTTTCCAGTTGTAGGCACAGCCACATCTCACACTATATGGCTCCCCCTCTCTCCACTGCCTCTCGGCCCTGCTGTAGAATTACTTTTGTTTAAATGTGAACATTGTATTGAGGGAAAGGACAGTGTTCTCCAGGAAATCTGGCTATATGGAAGCATTCTGCCAGCTCTCTAGTTATAGACAGTGGGGCCCCACCTTGACCAGATGATGTGCCTTAACAACAAAGGGATCTGATTGGAACTTCTTAACCAAAGAAGCATCGCAGCATACTAGATCCTACAGCAGCTACAGTGTCTTGAGTAGCAGGCAGATGTACTGGGAGGACCAACTGAGGTGTCTGCAGCATATGGCTGATGCAGCTTTGGGATATCCATAAACAAGATTCACTGGCAGCCCTCTCTGAAGCCATTACCCATAAAATATCATCCACGTAAACAGCATTGTGCTTTCTAGACAAAGGACTCTTAGATCTGGACATGGGACCAGGGTTGCCCAACTCTGATACTCCTAAAGCTTGAAGTTCAATCAGCTGCCCAATCTTATTGGAAACTGGTTGACTGTCCATGAGCCTACTTCTGCTACTTTCTTATTCGGCCAAATCTCATTTCTTCTCTGGCTTACTACAAACCATCTAATTCAATATTATTTTGGATCCATTCTCCACTAGAGCAACCAATACTTTCAATAATTAAATTAGACCATGTTTCATCACGTTGTTCTTTAAAATCCTTTAATATCTTCCTTTATTCTTAAAAACAAATATTATTTCCTCCCCCTAGTCCTCACAGCATGTACAGCCTAGGCTTATTTCCTTACCTCATCAAGTTTATCTCACCTAGCATCTCCTCAAGTATAACAGGCACTGACTTTAGGGTATTTTGATCATTCTCACAAATGAGGGTTATTCTCACATAAAAGGTTTGCACTACTTTTCTCTGCCTAAAACGTATCCTCTGTTCCTAACATGGCTTGAATGTCTGCTAGATTTCAGCCTACCTGTGATTTCCTCAGAAAGGATGTTATTGATTATTCCATACAAACCCAATAACTACTTTATATCCTTTGCTATTTTCAACACCATTATTTATCCATGTATTTGTCTGTTTTCTGATTTTCGTTAAGAAAATGTAAGTTCAGAGCAGAGGCCATGTCTGCCTTTTTCATCCTTGTTTCTTCATTCTGACAAGATCAGACTTCTGAGTCATCAGAGGATATTAATTAACAAGTTAATATTTATTAAATCTATCAGTGACTCAGGAAAAAAGCAAGAGATAAAAATCTTACCCCTTAAAAGCTTCTGTTATTTTATTGCCTACACTTATGATAGTCTTTTATCCCTGTTCTCTTATTAAATGTTGCTTGCCAATGTTGTTTTTGGGATCAGATATACATGGAGATATAAGGCAGGATTTTTCCCCCTGATCAGTCAATGACAAAGTCTTATGGACCATAAGAGCTTTGAGGGCTTCCTCATGAAAGATGCACTTTAGCATTCAGACCAACATTAAAAGTGAAAGCATCCTTAGAAGTCATATAAAAGAGAAAGGAAACTCCAGACAAGAAAAATGGCAGGATGGGGAGTGTAGGAGGAATAAGATTACAATCACACTGGTCTGTGTCCATTTGACTTGATAGCAGAAGCCTGGAGAAATGTTGAGTAAATGATTTGTACCATCACATATCAGTAATCATTAAAACCTCTTCATTTGGGCTGGGCGTGATAACATAGTGGTTAAAGTCATCGCGCCTTGCACGTGCTGGGATCCCATATGGTCACTGGTTCTAATTCCGGCAGCTCCACTTCCCATCCAGCTCCCTGCTTGTGGCCTGGGAAAGCAGTTGAGGATGACCCAAAGTGTTGGGACCCTGCACCCGTGTGGGAGACCCAGAAGAGCTCCTGGTTTCTGGCTTTGGATTGGCTCAGCTCCAGCAATTGCAGTCACTTGGGGAGTGAACCATCGGATGGAAGATCTTCCTCTGTCTCTCCTCCTTTCTGTATATCCATCTTTCCAATAAAAATAAATAAGTCTTTTTAAAAAAATCTTCATTTGATGCCTGGAATCATACTTTTCATGTGTGTGTGTGTTTATTCTGAACCATAAATCTATTTTCCCCATCAAGGATATAAACCCAACTGGCAGATTGTTCTACTCAGTTATGGTTTGACAGAACTTCAAATGAGCTAAATCAGAACCAACTTTGGTAGTCCGTGAGCTGTGTTTCGTTTCTGACAATGATTCCTCACTCTGGCCAACCTAAGCATGGTCACCAGCCTCTTAAGGAAGTTTCTCAGAAGGCAGCTGGCTTCAGTATCAAAAACCACATTTGTCTCCACCTCAACTCTTTATCACTAGTCCTTGTTAAGTCCTTTGGAATTAAACAGAATAAAACATTAACCTTTTCCTGCAAAACAATCCCTTGAATTTTTGAAGGCAGAATCAGTTTATTTTATGTCTATTATTCATTAGAGTATATATCTCTATTTTCACTAGCTATTCCTCACAGCAATCATGGTTAAATACATTTATTTTCTCAAACAATAATGTAACTAATTAAGTTCCATGATGGCATGCACCCTGATTGTTTCACTTATGCTTTGCTCATCTCGCTTCCATTCATGATTTTTAAATAACAGGCAACCCAAACAACTTGCTAAATGAATAAATGAGGTATTAAGGGGACAAGCTCTAGCCAGTGCAATAAAGCAAGAAAAAGCATATCCAGTTGCAAAGGAAGGAGATTGCCTTTATTCACAGGCATTACTTTCCATATAGAAACCATGTGGATACCTAAAACTAATCTAGAACTAATAAGTGTGCTTAATAAGGTCACAAGATACAAAATTAACTTTATGCAACCCAATCATATTCCTATAGTTTGGCAGCAAACAACAGATACATTTTCAAATATAATTTCTAAATGCATTTCAAAAATATGAGAAACTTAGGAATAAATTTGATAAGAGATAAATAAAAGTTGTAAACTCAACATTATGAAACACTGCCTTGAGGAATGAAAGAAAGCCTTAAATAAAAAGACAGCCATGTTTGCAGGTTGCAAGATTCACTGTTACTACGATGTCAATTTTCCTTAAATTGATCTGCAGATTCAAGCTGTCACAATAAAAAAAAATCCAGGAAGCTGTTAAATTAATTCACAGTTCTATGGAAATGTACAACAGTTACAGCAGTTCAAACAGATTGAAGAATTTTAAAAGTTGGTAGACTGGCAATGCCTGAATTTAATATTTATATAAAAAGGCTAGTCTAGACCTAGTTAGAATAGCAGTAAGGAACGGGCTCAAATGCAGACAAGGAGGTCAAATGAACACAGTGGAAAGACAGGAGCAGACCTTTGTGTGTAAGGAAACAAAAGAGCAATTCCATGCAGTACAGATAGTGATTTTTACAAAAAAAAAATTGTAAAATATACTTTTCTTATTTGACAAGTAGGAGGAAGGAAAGAAGAGAGAGAGAGAAGGGAGTGAGGAGAGAAAGTCCTGCTTAATATCAAGTACCAGAACTAGGCCAAAAGAATGAGCCTGGATCTCATTCTCATTCCAGGTCTCTCATCTAGATGACAAGGACCTAAGGCCTTGAACCATTGTCTACTGCCTTCCAGGTATACATTAGAACAGGGCTCTTGCCTAGGTACTCTGATCTGGAATGCCAGCTATTCAAGCTTTATCTTAACCACTACAGCAGACTCCCACCCCCCAGTGAAACCAGGGATAACGGTTTTGCTTATTTGTTTGTTTTTACCAAATTATGCATTTGAAACACCAAGTTTTAAGCAAAAAATGCTTTATTATATGCTATCTAAGTGTAAAACCTAAACAGAAAATCGTCTAGGATACATGAAAAAAGGTTTCTGTGATTTTAGGTTAGGGAGAATCCACTGATTACAAATAAAGAGCATGATCCATGAATAAAATAATAGTAAACTAGAATTTAGTGAAATTAAAAATTTCTGCTGTTTGATAGACACCATTAACAAAAGGAAAAGGTGAGGCTGGTTTGCTAGCATAGCCAATAGTGACAGGAAACAAACGAATTTTTGTCTGATGGGGGATGGTGCTGATAAAGAGGAGCAATGGGGAAGATACGAGAAAAAATTTGTTGGTGGAGATATGTTCATTCTTAATGGTGGTGACAGTTTCATGGGTATATAATATATCAAAATACATCAAAATTTACACATTAAATATATGTTGTGCATTGCATCATAAGACTCCTCTGCAAAGTTGCTAAGAAAAGAATATATACTTGAAGTAAATTAGGTCTAAATTTAAGTCTCACTTTATCCATTGATGCACGTGTCTTAAGACAAGTTATTTAATCTCTCATCTTTATTTTAAATTGCTTCTGTTAAAATCCCTTCAAATTTCATGAAAGTGATGAGAATGTATATAACAAGGTGTCTTGGCTAGATAAAGGACAGAGCTTATAAACTAGTGAAATTACATGCTCCTTCAACATTCTTTCATAATTAATCTTTGATGGGACTGAGTAATTTTAGAGCTAGAAGTGGGGTTGGGAAGAAACCCTGTCCACTACTGAGCTTCTGCCACATTCATGCATATCATATAGACTCACAGGGCAGAAAAGGAAAGCGGTTTGCTGGAAGGATAATGTGAATCCATAGGGGCAGGAGGAGTTTAGATAGCGGTGCAGAGAGATACAGTATTTGCTAAATGGTCAATGAAAGGGACACAGGAGCTCATGCTAACCCAGCTATCGCGAGGACAAGTGTGCTTCCTGAGGTTAATGCTTGGGAAATGACAGAGCTGCTTCCCTACCTTTTGCAAACTTCAATCCACTGGCAACATTGCAGTGGCATACCTCCAAATGAATACAGCTAAAGAACTTAGCTATCTTCTTTCACAAAAGCACCACTCCAGAAATCAGGCATCCAGAGTTGGGCACCATAATGTTTTACTGGCATCAGCTATGATGTGTCTCCATTTCACCCCGCCCCTTACCAGAAGCAGGAATTGGCAAATTTATAGACAATGTCAGCAACTTAAGAGATCCCACAAGTAAACAGGGTGTGAGTTTTCCTAGATCAAGAAGGTTGCATTATGCAGCAAAATGAGCGAGGTCTTGATTTTAGCAGAATTGCATTTGTGTTTAGTGCAGCTAAGAAATTCCACACAAGAAAAAGAAAAATTATATGCAGACACATTTCCATAAGATGTCACTACAGGAAGACCCTGTTGGCAAGCCTAGTAGAGACATCTTACTCACCCCCTTGGCAGCATTCAACAGTTTACTAACACAATCTTGAAGGACTTCTCTTCTGACTCCTTTGACACCCCATGATCTTACTTGACCATTTAGCCTTACACGGTTACAGCAACAGAGTCAAATCACTGAGAGAGGACAGAGGTTCAACTGGCTCACAGTCATGAAGGTTGAAGTCCAAGACTGGATGGCCCTGTTGGTGTGTTCTGGGATCTGGTTAAGGTGGTAGACGGCAATGTCACAAAGTCACAAGGCAGAGAGACCAGTGGGCTCAAAATCATGTTTTTGCATCAACCCTATAGAGAGACCTGCTTTTAAGAAGAACATATCAAGTGACCTATAGATCTTCCAGTAGACCACACCTTCTACAGTTTCCACTTCTTCATAATATCACTACAGGTTCCACACATGGGCCTTTGAGTGGGAGAGGGGTGGGGGAAAGATTTTCAACAACCAAACTAATACCCAAAACACAGTTCCTGTTTACTTTTCTGTCTTATGTTTACAACCATAATTTTTCAAATTTATTTCTTCATCCCCAAATTCTCTCCTGAGCTCTATATTTTGTGTCTTACTCTCCAACATCTGTACCTAGATATCTTACGATACAACAAATTTTATTTTTCTTACATAGTATGCCTCCTATCATCTGTATCCTATCATTATCTCATTACATCGTTTTCTCATATTATATATGAGCCAAGAGAACCAGGAACTATCCTTGGGTAAACCTTGTGAAACTGAAGTGAGTTCATTGCATTTGAGATATTCTCAGTGAATCTACTCTTGTTCTTACAGCTCTTCTGTGTGACTTAAAAACACACAATTTAAGAATAAATTCAACAAATTGCAGGGACCAGCATTGTGGAGTAATGAGTAAATGCACAGCCTACAATGCTGGTGTCCCATACAGATGCCAGTTCATGTCATGGCTACTCAACCTCCGATTCAGCTGCTTTCTAATGGCCTGGGAAAAGCAGCAGAGCATGGCCCAAGTGCTTGAATCCCACCACCCATGTAGGAGAGCTGTAAGAAGTTCCTGGATCTTGTCTTTGGCCTGACCTTGCCTCAGTTCACCATTTGAGAGGTGAGCCAGTGGATGAAAGCGCTCTCTCTCTCTCTCTCTCTCTCTCTCTCTCTTTCTATCTCTTTCCTCCCTCTTTCTCACTTTCTCTCTGTGTCTCTCCTTTTTTGTCTATAAATATTTCAAATAAATGAATCTTTAAAAATAAGTTCTAAGAAATGATCAGAAATCATTGTAAAGTTTTTGATATATTCAACTATATAGTTTCTAAGTGCATTTTTCATTTTCGTATTTATCCCAACTGAAACATTTAGTGTTTTTATTTATTTAGATCTTTCCTCATAAATACTGAATGTGTGATTTTACTTGTATTGGATTTAAACCATTTGTAAGCTCCTGAGGCATTTCCTTTTATCTTTTCCCTTGTTCTAGTAGCATTGATAAAGTTGGCTATCCAGGACTGCAATTTCATTCCCAGAGGCAGCATTACCTATAGTCAGTGTGCCCACTAGGGAGTGAACCAGTATAAATGGAATTAAACTGAAACAATAGAAGGCTCAGGTTAAACACTAGGAGAAATATGTTGAGGAAAGGTCATTTAGATATAGAAACAGGTTCCCTTGAGAATGTAAGAATATCTTCATCGTACGATTTTTTAAAGCATAGTTGTACTACAGCCCAACCAAGATCGTCACTTCACAGTAGGAATTCTAGTTTTGTTGAGAGAGCATGTCTATAATTCATGGACTTGAAATTTAGCACCTATGTAAAGTATACATGTCATGATTCTCCCTGTGTAAAACTTTCCCTTTTCTTCTCTTTAAGCTTTTACTTGTAACTCTGAAAAACAAGACTGAAAAAACTAGTTATCCCTAATGGTGAACTTCAAAACTCTTACGAATCCAGAGTTGGATTTTTGTTTAAAGGTATTAGTTTATGACTTTTATAAAGCCTAGTGGAGTCATCTGTATACACTGCCCACTTTAGTTTATATTGATAACACTGTTAAATGGAGTTAATTCTCTATTAAGCGTAACAATAAAATCAAATCTCTTTTCTCCACAGGCTAGGGCACAAGGCAGTACTCTAGAAGAAAGGTGGTTCCTGTCAGTCAAGGGAGTTTTAATAGAAAGGGGAACCTTATCTGCAATGAGGGACAGAGCTTTATAATATTTGTGTTAGGCTAAGCAATGTGCAAAAGGGAACTTAACCTTATCCTGCATACCCCCAATTTTCCATTTTCATTGATCAGATCAATTGATGGTACCCTTAATTACCTCTTAAAAAACTCATTAATTCTTAATTTAGTATCTTTTCTCTTTATTGACACATGTCACTATTATTAGAGGTTAATCACATTAGTTTTAAAATAATGAATATATCACTGTACTATAAACAAATTAACATGCTTAATAAACTTCTACCAATAGTGCAATTCCCTAACCACTTCTGAGTCCACCTGTAGTTTTAAAATGAACTTCATTGCTGGGGGTAATGGACAGGAAACAGGAGACTTTCTTTGTAATTTTAATAGCTGCTGAACAGCTCTGAAGTCAAGGCTGTATACTGGTTGCCTATGGGCAGGATTGAGTCTGCAGATACATTTTGTTTGGTCCACATAACACTGTCAAAAAAATTGATGGAGAGCTTTGGTTCTTCTGGTAATAGCTCTGAAGATTGAATTCTCCATTGAAACATTCTGATAATCTTTCTCTAACAATAGTGGCTAGATTGTCAAAATGGATTTTTACAAGAGGTAGAATTATAAAATAATATTACAGATTTTGAGCTAGTTACAACACAACCTTGGGTCCTGTGTCACCATCTATGGCTTCTCCCTGCTATATTTCACAAACTACTGCTATCATGACTTTCTCTAACTGGTTGGTCTCTTGCACTTCAGATGTCAGTTATATCCTCTCATATCAGCTGATGGCCATATTCCTTCCTTCACAAGGCTAAGGAGAATGGTGGCATATTTTAAGAGTATATTCAGATTTCCTGTTCACCACCACATCATTAACTCTACGTCTTACTGGTTTTTTATCCTCGTTTAAATGACTTCATTCTTTCTACTGACAGTCTTCAATCAGGTTAGATTTGCCTTTGTCTACCATTTACTTTAACATGTTAATTAATTCATTAATGGATTAATTAATTTTTAAGAAGACATTGAATAACTACCTGTGGGTGTAAGTTTAATCAATTACTTTTTTGTGACTAAGACAAAATCAAGATCTTATGGACAACAGACAGGATGTTTTAAAAGCATTCATTATACTGCAACAAGAAACTATTCACAAGAAAGAATCTTCAAGGAATGTGAGAATATGTCAGAGATGTGGAATTAATTCCACCTGCACTGTGTGGGATGCATGGAGCTACATGTGCGGAGTGAGAGATTCCAAGGTAGCATTTTTTAGGAGATGATTTGAATAAACCTGAAAGTGAATCTACAGTTCCAACTTTAATTTAGGGCACTACATTTACATGAGTCCCCTGCAATGTATTCTCTGGCTATATGTTCTTATTTACAGAAGTAAGGTATTGTAACCACAGCTACTTAATTTTCTCTTTTGAACTTCAACATTCCTCAATATCCCTGGCTTGAATGCCTTGATGATGTCCCAGAGTTTTCTGGGATATTGTGAGAGGAAAGTCAAACTGGAGACAGTTTGGGTAAGTGGGATACATTTCTGTTGCTTGTAGTCACATGCATGTGCAGTTGAGTCACAGATACCTCACTCCAGGAGGAAGTTCCATCCTGCTACGGCAACTTGCCTATGATCATGGCACAACAAATAGCACTAGAGGTCCCTACAGATGTTCTCTGCAGCACCAATGATATACAAATGTAGGGAGTTGTTGTAGGAGGGAAACTCTGGCTTTGGCCAGACCCAGCTGTGGCTAATGTAGGCATTTGAATAGTAAATCAGCAGATGGAAGCACCTTATCTCTGTCTCTTTCTCTCTCTCTCTCTTTCTCTCTCTCTCTCTCTCTCTCTCTCTTTCTTTCTGCCTTTTGGCTAACTAAACAAATAAATAACAAATTGTGCAATAAGCTCAAGAATGGAAAGTTCTTCATCATGTTTGTAGAATTAAAAACTGATGAGTAATTAATTAAATTACTGATGAATAATTAAATTTCTCTTGCCAAAAATATAATAAAGCATGCCTTAAAATCTAAAAATTATATATATGACAGATATTTTCCCAAGCTTCACATTTCTGAAAATTAACATGATGTTACCAGTAAAAAATGCAAAACTTAAATGACCTTTTAAATTATCAACTGAAACATTCTTAATTTTTAAAAGAGAAAAGACAAACCTATTTTCCTATTCCATCTGCTAAAAATAAGAACGCAAAATTGTTGTCAGAGAAACATAGATGATGTCATGAAAAGAAGTGTGACAACTACACCATGTGCAATGTTGAAGGCTGACAGATGATTATATGCTGTTTTACTTTTTCATTTGGGGAATTTCACATTCAATAGCTCTTAAAATGCACTAGTACGTAGTAACTTATCTTTGCAATTTAAGAATATCTTAGTTTTAAATCTAAATTTATGTATCAATTTATATTATCTTTCTTAAGGAGGACCCCTAAAATTGTGCAACCATTAGGCTTGCACAGAAAGCAGACTAAACAAATTAAAACTGTCCAGAAACACTTGGAATTCACCAAGCGAGGGAAACGGTCTGCAGGATGGCAGATGTGACATATCACGGAGCATTCTACTGAAATTGGGCAAATGCAAACTGGTATAAATGAAGGGAGGGAGTTAGGGAATGCATACATAGACCCTCACTTCCTTTCCTCATTTTGGTCTCTCCCTTAAACCTTTGTTGTCCTATGTTTACTACAGAAGTGAGCCTATAGGAATTTTATGACTTTAACAGAAAAGATTAGCAAACAGCAAGGCAGACAGGAGTGTATACAATGCATCTGCACAGGCAGACAAAAAAGAACTAGCTAAATATATCACAGATATTCTCACATTCACATACAGTATATATGAATCGATGTTAACATGCATATGTGCTTATTAAAATATATATGTATGTATATGAAATGTATGCAGTATTTAGTTATAATTGAAAATAAAAGCTCACCTTGCTTCGTGGTTTATAACCAGTTTATCTCACCTCAAAATATAAGGTATAAACCGTGTGTCTGTGTATTGTGAGGCTTCTTTTGTTGTTGTCAATGCAATCAATTTTATAGGGTTATATGGCTCTGTGTCGTAGAGCGAATAGGTCTGCATTAAGTTATCTACCTCACATTTTTCACTGTAACAAACATCTCTGGAATTTTTTTTTCTGAGCGTTTTCTCAATAGCTCGAGCTGAACAGGGCTGAAGTTGGAAGCCAAGAACTCATTCCAGGTGGCCAATGTGGGCAGAAAAAAACAACTTTTTCTGCTGTCCTTGCTGCCTCTCAGAGTTGCATCAGCAGGAAACTGGATCCAGGAATCTAACTTGGGCACTTCGATGTGGAATATCATTGTCTCAATGGAAACACAAATACCTACGCCACTGTAACTTTTACAAAATCAATGAAGACTATATTAAAAGCAAACTTTTAAAAAGTAACGGTCAAATGGGTATCCCTTTCAATTTCTTATTACCAACTACTCCTCCAGAAATTTTGTGTCTGATCATATCACCAGCATCTATGTTAGCTATTTTTTTAAAAATAACAAATTCATTTTATCTTTGATGATGTTTACATAGTTAGTTGAGTGGGATGCATGCCCATGTGGATAACCAATTAGTGTGGGAGGGTCAAGGAATAGGGAAAAATGGAGGAGACAACTGCCCCCAATCTCCTTTTATTCTTCTTGTATCTGTGGTAAGTGGGTTGAGAAGAGGAGATGGCTGCTTCCAGCAGACCAACTGCATCAGTACCCAGAAATGGGGGAAGGCAACCCAATCCCATCCCAGATTCCCCAGTGTGGAGCATGTTTCAAGGGCACTGTTCAAGTGGTTTTGATAGTTGTAAGATGCTATTGATTTCATTGCTGCAAGTTGAGGAAATTCTCCCAAGGCCCATCTGCCTACATAGTCCACCTTAGAATATTGATTAGACCAGATATTTGCTGTCGAAGCTTGACCGGAAGAGATGTCTACTTTGTTCTGCCCTCCATGGTACTAGATGTCCTCTACGGGCATCAATGAACTGTTTGGCATGTTCCCCATGAGCATCTGGGCATGCTGTTCACTGCACAGGACTCAGCAACCATGGAGATCCAGTTCTGATACATGTACTCTATGCTCAGATTACAGATCCTGTGATTTTCACATTGGTTGGAGTTCTAAGTCTAGTGACCCAGTTGAGGGGTCTCCAAAGAACCCTTGCCCGAGGTGAACCCAACCTGACTCTTGTGTGTGCCAACCAGTAGAGGATCCAGCTCTGTCCATCACCCACATCAGCCCACACATACCCTGGTGGTTGGTGTCACCTGGTCAGTTCTGTTCCTAGCTCCGTCTCATACACAAATCAATGGAAGCTGCAGCCTAACACAACAATGCCCACCACACATTTAGCCTTCACACACACCAGCAGGAATTGCAGCCTAGTCAGGGTGACCCACTACAACCTCCACTAGGCCTGCCCCCAACCCTGGCTCCTGTGCATGCCGGTATATGCAGCAGACTGGTCCATCCATCCTGCATTCCATTCCCTCCACATACACACCAAGTTACAAGAAAAAATTCTCTTAAAGACAGAGCTAGGCTTCCACTCTCATACCATTTTTCACCCTTAAATGTTGGTGATCTAAAACTCTCTTCTTAGCAAGTAAACAAGGATTTACTAATTTTGAATCCAACTGGCTATTTATCATTCTTATCACTGATCTTACAATGTTTGATAATATTGACTTCCAGTTCCTATCTGAAAAATCTCTTTTCTTTGTTCCTGGTGAATGCTCAGTGCTGATTTGAATTCTGTCTTCTGTTCTTACCCTGTCTTCTCCTTTGCTCCCTGCTTCTTTGGGTTAAATATGATCATACATTCTTCAGTCTCAGAAACGCAGCTTCCATTTCTGGAGTCTGGCTGGCAAATTTTCCACCCTTTTCAACTTGGTCTCTTCTTATTGCTATTCCACTGTTCCCACTCTCATTTGAATAATAAATTATTTTCACCTGGACTATCAGCAGCTCCCTAATGGGTATGCTGGGGTCCAGCTTTGGCTCCCTTCCCCTAAAGCACTGTTTTGTTGATAACACTGAGCTGTACCACCAGTACTTCCTATTTCCATTACCTTTCAAATGAAACAGAAGCTGGCCTTCAGCATCGCTTTTCCACTCCTCCTGAACACACAGCCTATGGTTTTGCCTCACTATGTAACATTTCTTTCCTATCTACCTATAATTCTTTTCCTCATCTCTGTTCTTCGGAAGCCTACCCTTTCATTAAAGCCCAGTTTAGAGCATCTCCTATAGGAATTTCTGTAGTCTCTCCCACTAAAAATGACCTCTGTGTTCCAGGGTCTGTAATTCAGACTTCTTGCTTTTTGATATTGCATTCCATGAGGGAGGCTTTAACCTCTACTAGGTTATAAAATGATTGAAAGTAGAATGGCGTACTGTTCATCTTTCCCCAGGCATTCAGCATAGAGTTTTATTGCAGGACTGCTGCTAGTTGATTAATACATATGAATTAAGTGAATGAACTACCCCTAAAACAATTCTATGAGCACCTGGGTATAATAACATTCAGGTAAAGCTCAAAAAATAATCCACGGGCCATAGCTCATCTCTAGTTTCAGGTACTTACAAAGTATCCAATTTAATGTTTTAGCGAAAAAATTGGAATTTTATGTTGAATTAAGCAATGAACAAGTGCAATATGACTTTGTTGGTTGCCACAGAACTCTAAAAGCTGCAACGTGATTTACATTTCCTTTTACCAGATCTAGTAATTTACTTAAACCCAGACCACTGAAGAATTCACAGCTCACTTATGATGCCACATAGCAATGTTTGCCCTTTGCAAATCCAGGCAGACAGTTAATTTTTCTGATCCCATTGTCATACTTGGTCTTGATCAGAGGGAATCAACTTGATTTTTTGCTTCTCTCACAATATTGTTTCATATTGGGTAAATTAAATACAAATGGCGAAAACAATTATTGGCCTACGGTGAGAACCAAGAAATGGAAGGAATATCTTCTGCGTCTCATGCACAATATAAAGCCATTTTATCAAATTAAAGAGGCAGAAAAGTGGTAAGATGCAGAAGGCCAACATAGATGTTCTGCTCTGCTCAACTCTGCAGAGCTTTCCCTTAAGTATGTGCGTGCCTCGCCGTTCCTGTGTGATTTCACTTGTTTGTGCACAGCATATGGAATGCACCGCCCCCCAGCCTCCTACTTCCACCTCTCTGACAAGACGCATGCTGCTTCCTAACGCTCTGAGATCTTCTCCGCCTGGCCCAGATTCCCATACAATGTGATAATTCTCTGTGCAATTTGTACAGCCCCTTTCCCGAGCATGGAGAAGTCACATAGTCCGGAGTGAACAATGAGGCAGCAGGAGGCAGCACCAACAAGCATCATCTAACATGTTCAGGAAAAAACAAAATCAAGTGGCACAGCTCTTTAGAGCAAGAATGGCTTTTAAAGTGAGTTCTCCCAGGTAATGCTAGGGCTGCTTTCTCAGCTCTCTCACAAGGGCATGCCACAGGATCCAAGGGGCAGACACTCCAGTCCCAGGAGAAAGAGCTGAGCTGCAATGGGAACCAAATCCATTTATTCTCATGTCTCAATGAAAATACTGCAGAGTTTGTAACACACACACACGCAGACACACACACACACACACACACACACACACACACACACACAGTCTGATTGTATTCCTTTTAAGAAATACACAGCAGGTTTTCTTTCTCTGGGCGTAACTAATTTATTCACATAGGGGAGACATTGGATCAGCCTCTCTGCACAAGGATCCTTAGATGAATGTAGCTGCTCAGTTTCTTAGTCAATTAGAAGTTGCAGAGGAAGTGTGACCAGAGACTTTCCTAGGAAGACACAAGGATCTTAATGTGGAAAATCTGACCTGTGATCCAAAAGGACGTTGCAGGTGAGAAATGACATTCATGTCTGGTCAGTTTTAATTCTGGAACAGAGTTTACAATCTCCAGCTCACCCACATGTTGACCCCCAATTAAACCATGCCATGTAAGGCCCCGACAGTGCAAAAATAGAGAAATCATATTCTCCACAGTGCTATCAGAAGCAGACCTGAATGGTAATTTTGCGTTTGGTCTTGTTTGTCAGTCTGCATTTTAATGTGTTTTCTAATATGACCGCCTGGTCCAAACTCACATTGTTCTCCCTGACACGCTTATTGGGGGGGAAGGATAGGTAGGAATTCCTCTAAGACAGTTTTGCAAAAGTAGTTATTTCTCTAAGTTTGCTGAGTTTCTGAGTGGGTGGAATAGGTTACACTTTGCATTTCAAGTAAGAGAATAAAATGCTACCAACCACACAAAATTTAGAGTGACATAGCTGGAGCTCAGGGTGTGCTCTTCAAAGCAAATGGAAGATTTAGCCCACATCTGAGAGGTGTGTTATAATTATTAATTTGATCCTCAAATTATTGTGTCAAAATGGCCATCAATGCTGAGATGGGTTCCAGATGGTGAATGACTTGAGTTAAATAGTGTTGGCTTTGTATATGAGGCCAGAAATAACTTTAGAAAGATGATAGATAGATTGATTGATTTATATTTCTTATTTATTGTGGCAAACATAACCATATAGGGTAGAAATTAAGGGCACAGGCTTTGTACCTGCACAAAGTACTTGTACTTGCCCTGTACTTGTGCCTCTGCCACCTACATGGGAAATCCAGATTTAGTTCCCATAGGTAGAGAAACAATGGATAAAAGAAATTTCTTTCTGTCTCTCTCCCTCTCTGTAACTCTACCTTTCAAACAAATAAAATAAATCTGAAAAATAATAATGTATGGATTTCAGGCCAAAACACTGGTAGTCAACATATAAAAAAAATTCTGTTTGTGAGTTTAGCAATCAAATATTCACAGCCTCCTTTTGAAGTTTATGCAAGAAAACAATAATCTGGAGGCATCCCCTGCTTTTACACTGTCTGATCATCTTGATCAGAAAGCCAGTTGTCCATAAATGTAAAGGGGGCTCCAAAGAATACTGTATGGTTGTAGCTCTCAGAAGTTGACACACAGCCCTCTCACACCTACACATGACTGCCGAATCTCTGTTTCATTAGTGTGCAGAATGCACAGTGACTGAGAAAGTGCTGCTGTCTGTGGGTGGTAGACCAAATGCTTGGGGGGAATGTATTTCCAGCATTCTTGCTGCTGTTTTCTTTAATGATTTTTTTTAACCAACGATGATGATCTCTGTCCTTCTGTTGTTTCAAATGAGTCTATTGGGCTCTGATCATTCCAAAGCTAATCGTAAAATATGCACTAGGTAGTACCACTCTGTCCAGATTTGAATCATTACATGTTCTCTTCCTCTGGACAGACAGTAGGGTTAAATGGCCAGGCTTTGTGAAACAAAAGATTTATACTCCATTTTCCTTATGCTATCCATCCACGCCTCCTGTAATAAGAACCGGTGGGAAGCTCTGTGCCTGGGTTGTCATTTCTCTCACACAGTATATATTAGAGTCCAAATGATCTCTCTACCATCAAGGTTCCACAAACCTTAATTTTAAAACACCTTTTCCACCAAAGTACCTAAAACAATAACTTTTTTTGTGTTGCAACAAACATTACATTTAATGAGTACAGTGCACATGTAATGATACAGTGAATCAGTGTGAAGCCTCAAATAATGATTTCTGTTGGCACTATAAAAGGAATGTAATTTTTCTTGTTGAAATACCATTTTTCAGTTACTGCATGAGTGATGTGGTAATTATCCCCTACACCTGGGATTTAAATCCAATCCTACAAGCCCATTTTCTGTTTGCAAGCTGTCAGGCTGATGCATAGGCTTTGTTCTTATCTGGCAGTAGGCAAGGAATCGGTAATTCAGAAACAACAAAGCCACTGATGGGTCATCATGTAATCTGCACTGAAAATTGCAATCTGTAATGAGATTGGAAACGCAGATGAGGTGACTAAAATTGATTACCTACCATATCTGAAAATTTCAATTTTATTGCACAAATATGATCAAACTCGTCCATAAGTTTGGGGATTAGTTGAGAAAGAATCAAGATTACTTTTAAATTAGGTGAATGCAGATAAGTTATTTAAATGTAAATTATTTGCTTTATAGCAATATGGTTGGCCGACAGGGGGATTCCTACGGCCACATATTTTAAGTTCCCTGATGGCATCGTTTCTGCCAGGGAGTTCCAATTAGAGATGACATACACACTTCCACCTCTTAAAGGTAGTGCAGCAAAGCAGACCATAAATGCAATTCACACCAATCCCTCGGCTATAAAAATTCACCTCTCATGTGTGTATTATGGGGAAAAAAATAATCATCTAGAAGTCTTGGGAGCTTCAAAATACAGGCAGCAGCCTGTGCCTGGAGGATTTCACACACCCCCTCTCCTGCTTATGCCATCTTCCAAAGGGTCCAGCTCTGTAGGCTCAGTGCAAGAATCAAGATGAGAAATTCATAGCTCCCTGCTTCCAGTGGGAACCAGGCATCTCATATCACCTTGGAACAGTACAGAATACTGTTGATATTCTGGTCCATCTCTCCAGCAACTATAACCATCTCTCTACTTCCTGTCAGTAACATTAAAAAAATGATTTATACCACTGGAAATTTGGGAGAACCTTAGTGGTCTTGAAACAAAGAGATGTAACTAAAAGCAATCATAATCATGACACATTTTTACAAATGAATGACAATATGCTCATATAACGATGTGACAAAAAAATTTTCACTTACTAATTTAGCTTCCAGAAAGTAACCAATAGCGTGGTAAGAATCCTGCAAGATGAATTTCTACAAGAGGGGACAGTCTCTAGGAACAATGCATCATATCAAGGCATGACTTTCCTTCTTTACTACATGCCAAGGCAAAATTGTGTTCATCCTGTTGGCTACAGCTACTGTTGTTACTGTAATACTCTTTTGCTTTTGGAAACTTTTATTGATAGATGACAGAAGAAACCTCCTCCAATTATTGCACTCATAATCTTAAATTCAATAAACACAATTGGAGAGCTGGAAAGACGTTAGAATATCACGGTGCCACATGCTCTAAATTACTCTTCAGAACAAACCTAACCTCCTGAAGTGTGTTCCACACTTGACAATTTTCTTGCTTAGTGTTCTTAGTCCTATTACCACAAACAAGCTCTGTTGAGAAGAAAATTCCTAGAAAAAAAGTGTGTACTATTACAGTTATCATTAGTTTTGCTTTTCCTTTTTAAAGATTTATTCGTTTTTATTTTAAAGGCAGATTTACAGAGAAAATGAGAGATAGACAGACAGGTCATTCATCCTCCAGTTCACTTCTCAAGTGGTTGCAATGGCTAGAATTGAGCTAATTTGAAGCTGAAACCCAAAAGCGTCTTCCATGTCTTTCAGGTGGGTGCAGGGTCCCAAGGACTTGAGCCATCCTCTACTGCTTTACCAGGCTTGAATCATCAAGTTGGATTGGAAGTGGAGCAGCAAGGACATGAACCAGGGCCCATATAGGATGCTGGCACCACAGAGTGAAGGATTATCTTGTTGAGCCACAGCACTTGGCCCCCCTTGCTTTATTTTTACTTGTACATTTCTTACCTATGATTTTCCTACACAGCCTTCATACTTTGCTACTCAACTCCTCAGAGACTTAGAGAAGAATTGGAGAAACCAATACCAAAAAAAAGTCATTGGCAGAAATTTGTAAGTTGGAGATAATGATTGCAGTTCCAGTGGCCCAAATTAGCACCTGTTAGGTATTATGTCCAATTGTTATTTATTTTAATCATTTTGTCTGCTTTTCTTTCAAAGAAGGAAGAAAGAGCTACTTGTTCATTTATTGAACTATAAAATGCTTTACAGTCCAAGCACCATCTGCATTTATACCACTGTGTTCTTTACTTGTTCCTTGTCAAATTTTAAACCCTTTCTTATGCAATGAATTCACTATCTGTTACAGTGAACAGTCTCAATGTTCCTTTTCAAGGATTAAAGATTTAATGTTCCTCATTTCCAACCTGTATGTGGAACATTCAAAGAAGCTAGGCAAAGAGGGTGTCCATTGCCCCACTACCCATCTCCACTGTCTCCCATGCAAATCTCACTTCCAGGCCCTTTTTTTTGTTGAATCTGCTTTAATGAACCCAGATGCAAGCCATGAGATTCTCAAACCTTGAGTGTTTCAGGATCACTCGTATGTCTTGCATGAAGCCTTAAAATCCATTATCCATTAAGCTGCCAGTTATACTTTTGAAACACGAGCCTATTGTTTTTACTCTGGGATATAAACTCCTCCAATGATTTCATGTCACACTGAAAGCAAAATCTCCAAACACTTTATGCTGGACTAAAATCCTGTACTCTGCTAACCTCAATTCATAATTCTCAGCCTTGCTTACTGTGCTATAACCATATGTCTTTGAACTATATTAGCTTGTTCCCACAAATGACAGACATTTACCATAACTTGCCTGCTTTGGTTCTGTTCATTTAGATCACAGCCAAGTTGTTCATTTCTTATAGAGGCCTCCCTTCCCTCTTCCCCACAAATCCAATCTATAATATCCATTCAACTTCCTTTCTAAAAAGATACATTTTATTCATTTGAAAGGTAGAATGACAGAGAAAGAGGGAACAATCTGACCCTCAGTTCCTTCCCCAAACGGTTGCAACAGCCAGGGCAGAGCCAACCTTAAAGGAGGAGCCAGAAACTCCCTGAAGGTCTCCCAGGCAGGTGCATTAGCAAGGAGCCAGATTGGAAGTGGAGCAGCCATGATTGGAATTAGCATCTTTATGGGATGGCAGCACCACAGGCAGCAGCTTAACTCGCTATCTCATAGCAGCAACTCCATTCCTGATATCTTTTAACAGATGCTCTCTTTTTGGAATTATTTTGGCCTTTGTTGCTGTTGTTAATTTTTATTTCTCACGATACAGTTACGGTACACTATTATGTATTATACCTGAGTTTTCACCCTGCTTCAACATTCCTTTCTCTAGTTTTCTAAATAAAAGATTGTGTTTTCCTAGTTGGTTCATTGTTCTCTTTCTTACTGTCTTCCTCAGGTATTTCAGAAACCTTCATTGGTTCAAATTCATGCTTTAGAAAAATTGCACTGGACAAATTAAACAGGAAAGAATGATCTCAAAACTATCACAAAGAGAGGAAATGTTGGGCTCAACTCCACATAAATGCTGGAAAGTTTTAAGGCCTGGGGTGAGCTAGTACAAAATCACAAGAACATGATCAAGTAAAAGAAGGTACAGGTGCTTGGTCACTGTAATTAGGCTATTTGCATTTGTTAAGGCACTAATTAATGTTAGACTCCTACCTCCCCAAACAGCCTCCAACCCACACAGATACAGTATACTAGTTTTCAAAAAAGATTGATTTAGTTTTATTCGAAAGCAGATTGACAGAGAGAATGAGACACACACACACACACACAGACAGAAAGATAGAGAGAGAAGAAAAGAGAGAAGGGAGATCTTCCATCAGCTGGTTCACTCCCCAAATGACCTCAATGGCCAGAGCTGAGATTGTCAGAAGCCAGGAACTTCTTCCGGGTCTCCCACATGGGTACAGGGTCCCAAGGCTTTGGGCCATCTTCTATTGCTTTCCCAGGCCAGAAGCAGGAAGCCGGAGGGGAAGTGGAGCATCTGGGACTTGAACTGGAATGCATATGAAATGCTGCTGCCACAGGTTGATGATTAACCTCAGTCCCCCAGTCTCTATTTTTTCTTAATGATTACATTTCAAAGAGACGGTGCTAGATCCTTAAAATATCACCAAGTTGTTCAACCAGCTGTAGATTGGGAGAGGATTTACATCTCAAAGCAGTAAGAGATTTCATAATTACAAATTTCTCTAAAACACTCTTTAAATGGGGATGGGGGAAGTAGGAGATTGCATACTTCAAACTAGAAGAAATCTGTCCAATGTGTGGTCAAGCCAAGGTGAAAGGCCAACTGTCTTGGATCGTTTTAGGAGGCTGCCTTCTGAACTAGGATTTTCAGTGCTAATGTCTTTGACAAGGCGTATTTTCAGTTGTCTATTGAACACCTTTAGCTGGGTATTCTATATTCACTTTCAGCATATTATGTTTCAAACTGTGTATTTGAGTTTGAAATGATTTTTTTATATTTACTATCTCTTTTTCATTTCTGTTGTCACTGCTTTATACCTGCATGCCATTGTAACCACTTATCCCATCTTCATTCTTTCTTATTCGGAATAGAACTGTGGTGATTTTCCCAAAGTACTATTTTAAGCACATTCCTGTCTTACAAAACTGTCAAAGGTGCTCCCCTGTCCATACAGTCATAATTTCATCCTGCCATTCCAGAACTGGGAATATTCCTTAACACTCAGGTAAACAAGATTTTCAGAATTTTGTGAAACTACTGGCTTTAACCAGTAGAATATTTTCTGTTTAAATGCTGGAGAAAAAATTAAAAAACATGAGAGTGTGGCCTAGCCCTATTTCAGTGGTGATGTTAGAAAGGCTAAATGATGTTAATAAAACTAAAGAGAACTTAAAGAGGAAGGGAATGTGTCCATTCATAGTCTATAAAAAGACCCCATTGGGTCTGCTATGAATATATATTTATAAATATATAATTATGTATAATTTATATATATATATAATTTTTCCAAGTTCATTTCAACTTACTTATTTTGTGTTGCCCACACGCTAATTCAAAGCAGCTCCTACAGCTTTCTTTCTTTCTTTTTTTATTTTGGCAACATTTGGAGACTGCATTGCAACAATTCCTTAAAACTTCAATAAAGGAGAAGGTGATAAATCCAGCTACTTTTATGCTTTAGCCAAGGGAAGAATTCAGGATTGCTAATATCCCTTGCAATGTCAATTGACAGCACAGCTAGACAAGGGAGGAAACTTGTAATTCGGACAGAAATGTGTTCCTGTTCTTTTAACTGAGCAATCTCTTCAGCGTTTTCTATCTAGTAGCCAGGGCATTTTCTTTTCACAAATACTAATTTTCAGGTGAAAGAATGGTGAAAGGCCACGCAGGACACAGATGTCACGCTTCTGAATGTGTTTTCTACTGATTAAACACACAAACCAGGCCTTCCTGGTTGCTCTGGTAGTCAGCCTAGAGAAAGGGATTCACAGGTGCACAAGGATCACTAAGTCTGTTGGTGAAAGAGAAGCCTACTGCATGTAGAAATTCCCCCAATGCCCTTGCTATAGGGATGTTATCTATTCTGAAGTAGTGACACTGTGTCTGGGTTTTCTATATATACAGTCAACTATCAGATCTAAATCAATTCCACATTCATTAAGCAATGTTTAAATTACATATATTATGTTAAGCTATAATATTAGGGTTAAATACTAAACATGTTGAAATATTGTACTTTTCCTATCCATCTAAATTATTCATTTATTTAAAATTCCCTCCCACCATTTTCTACTTATATAAAATCTATTCTTCACTATTCTACATTAATTATTGGTAGGAGGTGAATTATATAGGAGAATAGCATTCATCGTGAAGTCTAGCGATTAAATATTTATTTCTAGGGTATTAGCATTTTGTACTTTTGTTATAAATAGTTAAAAAAACAGAAAATATAACAAAAACATCTAGCATTTGCTTTTAGTTAAATATCTTACTAGTTTAGGCAAAGGTAGCTGCTCTGTCTTATCAAAGCCTGAATCTTAATGACTGTTGAACCTGCTGATTAGAGGAACAAATGTGGGGGAAAGTATATTTCTGTCTTCAACATTCTCAGCTGGAATTGGCACAAAAACAGTGAGAACTGATTGTTATTTGAGCCCATGTTATGTCAAGGGAACTGGGGCACTTTCTAGCAACACCTCCACATTATAACTTTGGACCATAGATTATTAGTATCCAATGGCTATTTCTGCTACAAAAGCCCAATTAGACGTTTAGATGAAATTCAAAAAGTTGATTATTAATCTTAAAATCAAGATCAATAGAGCTATGTGAAAGGATAGCTCTTCACAGATTACAAGTTCAGATACGTCTATTCTGAAAGAATTGTATTACAAAATCTTCTACTGGAAGAATAATTTTCTACCAGTTGTAGTCTTTCAAAACAAGTGTGGAAACTGATATTAGTAGTTCTGCAGAATATCCAGATAAAACCTCAGATAAATCTATGGATAACAGACAATACTAGACTCTGGTTTTACAAAATGTTGATCTGCTATGAATTTAAAGATCTTTTCAACAAGTTTCATATTGGTTAAAACAGAGGGAATTACAACTGTATTCTCAGCATTCTACCAACTATAAAATCAGAAAGAGGTTTATCTACAACCAGAAACATTTACATTAACATATTCTCATAACTGAATAATGACATGCTTGACCCAGATTATTTACAATCTTACACTTGAAAAATAGTACATATTGCTATCAATTTTAATAACTACTTAAATTTCTTATTTACTTGGTGAATATACATTTTATTTGAAAATAATTCTTGCTAGAAATGTTTAAATATATATACTGTAAATTTTGTCTCAATTTCTAACACAGTTACTCATTCTGAATTTAAATTAAATACTTGGTTAAATAAAATATTTGTAAATCCTACTCAGAATAGCTGTTATTTTAAGCAAGCTTCACTATTTCAATCACTTGAAAACTGCCACAATTCCATCAAGGTAGATATTTGCATTACAGGTTCAGTTCATTTACTCTGAAGTACCCATGTAGTCAAACAAAGTATCTCTAACGAACATACACACTTTCTTTAGGAAGCTTCTGAAAATGGTAAATACCAAAAAGTAATGTACACTGCAAAAATTAAAAAAAAATCACGAAAATCTGGAAGTAGATATCAGAACAAATGTTTCACTGTCTCTTTTTTTTATGATAAAAGGTAGGATATCTTACTGAGCCAAGATGAATCATTTACCTGTGTGCGTGAGAAATCAAAAAATCAAAGTCACAGCTTTAGCTGAGAGAAAGTTTATTATGAGGTGACCAAGCAAGAAATCAGGAACAATGCTCAAATCTGATCACCTGATATGGGGCCTGGTAAAAAATTTAATGAATTCAACAGAAGAGAGCTGGTAGGAGGAAAAGATACTGAGGCAATTTCTGATTGAAAGGGCTTGGAATGAGGCCAGAGTAACAGGATCTCCCACCATCAATTATGTCCTATACAGCCCTCCTGAGAAAGCAGGAAATAAAGATATATACATATTCATTTATACGTGTGCGTGTGTGTGTGTATGTGGAACTAGGCTACATTATAAAGCAGGTAATAGGGAACTTTTGAGAAAAGAATGGAGGCACAAGAAAGTTTTGAGTTGGGGGCATTGGAGGTCTCGTGGTAAAGGCAACCGGTATTAGATTAGGAGAAAAACTGATCCATAGTGGATGTCATTCACTGTGACTGCCAGCAGAAGTGGTTTAGACTGGGATATTAACTAAACAAAGTTGGAAATGTATTTCAAACCTGAAATTGGCTTCTTTTTGACACAGCAATTAAGATTTGGCTTGTTACACCCACATCCCAAACCAGAGTGTTTGGTTCAATCCTTTTTGCTCTGCTTCTGATCCTGCATTCTGCTAATATGCACCATGAAAGGTGGTAAATGATAACTCACACAATTGGGTTCCTGGCAAATCTGGGAGAGACCTGATGGAGCTCTAGGCTTCTAGCCCAAGCCTAGCCAAGTCCTGGCTATTGTGGATGCAATTAGTATATGGAAAGCAATCTCTTTCTCCCTGTGTTTCACTTTGAAATAAAATGAAAATAAAATTCTAAAAGTAGGAAGAAGTCAACTTTTATACATCTATTTATATTGCATATGCCATTTATTTATAGTAAACATGTTGCAGACAGCCTCCAAGGAGCTTTCTGTGACACTCATGTCCCATATTGCAGTGCCCGTTTTTAGTCCCAGTGTTGCTGCTGGAACAGCTTTCTGCTAATGTCCACTCTGTGCGGCAGCAGCAGGTGATGGCTCAACAATGCGGCTCCCTCCACCCAGAGGGAGACCTGGATTGAGTTCCAGGATTCTGGCCCTGGCCTGTCCCAGTTCTGGCTGTTGTGGTCATTTGAAGAGTGAAGCAAAAGATAGAAAATGTCTCTCCCAAATAAAAAAGTTAAAATAATATCTGAATCGCTTTCTAAATTTTGTATTATTTAAAATTCTTTGCTAATGAAGCATTCCCTGCTTCTCTTTGGAAATAATTTTCATTTCCTACACCCCTTCTCCAGCACTTGAAGTAACAATTTATTTCAACTCAATCTTATATATTTTTGAAATAACATATTTGTAATTTACAAAAGCATCATGTTGAACTAAATAAACAGTTCAAGAAATAAAAATGTAAAAGGACAAGAGTTCAGCAGGAAAAATAGGCAAGGGTTGGTTCTAAACTTAAAAAAGAAAAGGTACTTTTGATGATTTTGTGACTGGTTTTAAATTTGCTGCATTTTAAAAATGCATTGTTGCACTGTACTTTGACAGATCACCCATGGTTTACAGTGATCTCTTGCATTCCTATTTATTTTTAAGTTTATCTAGTATGGTGTTTTCATAGCCTAGGCTCTCATTTCTTCCTTGCCTCGAACCAAGTGCCAAGTCTGGTTCTTAGTAACTGCTCTTTGCTGGAACTAACTGATTGCAAGATTGTAGCTAGATCCACCACTTGTACTGGATGTTCAACTTGAGGTTGGACATTCTCTGCAGTAAAGGGTGTTGTTTATTTTCCATGTTTTAGCGTTCCAAGCCACAAATCGCCAGGAATGCTGTAAGATTTTCCTTTCCATATTACATTGCACATTATTCAGAATAATAGGGCTGGTGAATCAAACTGTCTCATGTCATGATTCCTTGTCTCTTACCCAATTCTTTCATTTGTTTTGTGACATTTATGTGAGCTCTTAACAGTATATACAATAGTCAGACAAATCAAACTCCTATGTGTAGATACTATGAAGAATTCTGATAATTACTTATTTCCCAAAATTAAATGATCCAAAATTGCATATTCTAGATTATAAAATCATAGATGAAGTTTTGCTAGAAATGTGCCTCTTGGCTAATCATTCAACTACCATCCCCTGTAGCCCAAACCACTTTCTATCAGATATTTAATACAGATCTAAAATAATCCTATTTTAACAACTCTTTGAAATTTGGAATTAGAGACAGGAAAAGCATGCGTGTGCTTCAAATGATAAATCATATTTATGTCAGAGAGAGTAAGTTAGCTTCAATCTTGAGGTGAACCCTGTGATGTTACACAGATCCTTGAACACTATCAGATCTGCCTTTTACTTCTAGTCTGAACCAGCCTTAACTGTTCTAGGCATTGGGAAGTGAATAGGTGGATGAAAGATATCCCTATGTCTGTCTGTATTTCTTTTACAACCTTCATGCCCTTACAATAAGGATGAAATTAAATAAATAAGTTAATAATACAATTAGAAAAATGAATTGTGAGTTGGGACTGTCCAGTAGAATGCCCTGAGCAAGTAAGTGGCATTCCTAAAAGATTCTACTATGAGATGCGGGCAGCCATGGAGCACCATCATGAGCACGGCCAAGGCAGAGGTTTGTCAAACTTCATAAAACTGAAACCTACCTGCAGTCAGTTAGGCTTAAGATACGCTTAACCTTTTCTATGTCTAGCCTAAACATGTGTGGAAAACAAAAACAGAAGACCTAGATAAGAGAATAAACTGTTCCAGATCCTCAAAATACCTCTATAATTTTTGATACACAGTTGCTATTTACTAAAAGGCCATTCATACATGCCAAAAGACACTGCCAAATGACAAATGAATATGAAAATGCAAGAAATAATAGGTAATACATAGGATGTTATTATTTTACAAATGCTAACTGCAAACTTAAATAACCATGGCAAATATGGGAAATCTATTTTAAATTATAATTAAAATTCAAATGATAGAAACAAAACTTAAGAACTGTAATCACAATTCAATAAATGGATATAATCTAGATATAGAAGGCCAACAAGTCTATCTTCACTTATTTTTTTGTTTTTGTTGTTCTAATTCTAGAATAAGTCATAACAGAGTTTGCCCATTTTGCTTACTTCTGCACCATATAAAATAATATTTGATAAACTTATTGATATTCAGCAACTATTGATACTAAATGATGAATTGCTGACACTTTGCCAAGAGGAAAGTTAAGTGGAATATCCTTTTGATGCAAGAATTAAAGTCGAGAGATGAAAATGAAGACAAGTAAAAAAATGTGTTAGCAAAAGAGCAGCAAAAAAGAAAATGCGAAGAGACAGCTAGATCATAGACCAAACCTTCACCTTATGTGTTCTCATTACACACTATCATCTAGGTCTCTCTGTTACTCCCACCACAGTAAGAGTTCCAGTTGGATACAGCAAGAAATGTTTAAAGGCCACCTGTGGTTATGCACCTGTCACACCATTATACGCTGTCCAGCAGAAAGATCAAATTATTAAATTGGATCAAACTACAAAGGGGGACCAATAGAACAGTAAGTACTGTAATAAAACTTCCCTCATTCCAACAATATTCTTCTCTGAAATTCTCCTCTTGGGAAGAGACTGCAGAAAGCCCTAACTCCTAGAATTCTCCTTCTACTCGTCCATGGCAGGAAGTTTTGCAGGAATCACTTTCTCTGCCATAGAGATAAGGGGTTTCAGCTCAGACAACAAGCAATGTAGTTCAGCAATATATGTGCTCTCAGTATTAGATAAAATTAAAACGCGCTATCATCATTGGAAACAAGACAGAAAAAAAAAACGGTGAGAAGTACAGGAAAGGACTAAGCAGCATGTGTAGTTGCTACAACTTTAGTCTTTTGTTGCTGGTTCTTTGATACATGCAAATTAGCAATAAGAGGAAAAGAACAGGATTAGCTTTAGTTACAGAGAAATGTTGAAAGCAAAAATCATAAAAGGCTGAAGTCGAGTGTCCACAAAGAGCTTTTCTTAATCTCTGAAATGCACAGGACTTTTTCCTTGACCACCTTATTCGTTGAAGCAATATTCACTCTTAGTTGGGCTCCTCAGTGTAGCCTCCTGCATAGCTCCTTGGCTTTGATTTTCTAATCGATGCTCGTCTTGTCTCTGGTAGTGCAAGCCACCTATTCTAGACTCAGGCAGGTTAAAACAGAATAATATGAATATACCCAAGCAACAAACCCAACTCTAAGAGAAGAGAATTTGGGGGCTCTGGCCAAGAAGGCATTCCTACAAGAGGTACTAACACTCAGAAATCAAACATGTGAGATTCATTCCACTGGGCAGGCTAGGATGAAGGTTAAATAAAGCTACACCTGAGCACAATCTGAGTTTCAGGTCACAAACAAGTATATTAGAGCATTTTCCTTAATTGCTCAACACTAACACTCTTTTCAAAGGACTACAAGACCTCTGTAAAGCATGTTCAAACAAGCAACCAAGATATACAGAGCTAGATAGTCTAGTGTCAATGCCCAAAAGTTCACAGAATGATTAAGAAAATACTAAGAAGCCTGAAAATAATGTTTTCCAACATGTGAGTAATAGGTTTTGCTCTGCCTGTCTAGGACCTGTCTTGTTCCAGGAGCAGTGGTATTATATTAAGTATAAAGAGGATTCTCCTCATTGGCATATGACAGTTAAAGGGGCAGACAATATTGTACTTCAAATGTAGAAAGCTCTTTACCAAAATCTTGTAAAACATAGTATAGGCATGTATATATATACTACACTTTCACGTAAAGTGAAATATAAGTGATTCAACCAAAGTTCTTTAGCTATTCTTTTTATTCCTTTAAAACAGTGCCTTGCAATGCAATAATACACTATGAAACTAGGTAAGGCGGGTGTTTTTTTGTCACTCAGTGTGTCACAGTATAATTTTGCCTATCATTATTTCAGCTGAAAGTAGCATTTAGGAGTTCATTAGTGATTAATAGAGCCCTCCATTGCTCAGAGATGATCTTAGATATTTAAAGAAAGCATTTAGCTTAGATTGATGGTTTTCTATTCTCATAATGTCTTTCAAACAAACAAACTAAAAAGTTATAGGGAATTCTAGTCATAAATGTACATTTCATGTAAATTTGCACCCAACTGTAAGCAGCAAGGACAATAAGACATAGTTAAACTCACTCTCCCAGCAAGCTTCATTTCCCTATCAAAAGACAGCAGGGCTTGCAAGGTCTGAGTAGAAGGCTCTTATGATTTTTCGGCACCGTCACTCTCTTTTTTATGTTTTGTTCATAATGGCAACTGTCTGGCTTGATGCATTGGTTCTGATGCTTTCACCTGCTTGTTGTCATTCAGGTGCTAAACGAGTAGAATGAATATGTATAATTCTTTCAAGAGTGCATTCGAATGACCCATCTTGGCAAATTTTATGACATATCCCACCAGACCCTGATTATTTTGTGAAGTTGGCATTCAAGTTACAGTGGTTGGCTCCTGATAGCTTTTGCCAACTTCCTCTGAGCATATGATTAATCAGTACAATAAAATGGGGCACTCTAAAATGCAAGGTTGATGCATGGGGAAGGATTTTAAAATTTTCATTCCTTTATCAGTCATTCAAGACAGTTTTAGTGCTTTGTTACTGGAAAGTATTTTAGGGAATCTTCCCTCATTTGATCACTCTGCCAGTATCGTATAGCCACTCTGGGGAGAAACTGATCTTTTGATTTTGATCAAGTTTCTCTCTACCAGTATGAGGAGGTAGTGTTTTCCTCTTTGGAATACTGTCGAGTGGTTTTTGATAGGTAACAGAGAGAAACTAATAGTAGCTGGGACATCTTAAGCCAAATTAATATAAAAAGCCTCTTGAGAGTGAAGTTTTGGATTGAAATTGGAGAAGAATCTGCTGTTATAGTTTCCTGCAACAAGCTACTAGGAAAAAATAGATTGAAAGATTGGAAGTCTGAAATTTGTCGTATTTATTTATTAATTCACTTTAAAAATTGTTAGTGAACACTATGTGCCAGAGACTGTGGTAGAAACAACAATAAACAATCCTTGCTCTGAAAATCTTCATGCTTGCGTTAGAGACAAAAATAGAAATGTGCATACATCTTAGAGCTTTCAAATTAAAGACAATCTTCTTGAGTTTGATTGTGGAAGAAAAAATACTGATAGAAATCTAATAATCCAGTCTTTAACATTATCAGTAAAATGTCTTAGCAAAGATTGTGATTTGGTACTGATGCTCTTTAACTACTAAGTAGCAACTTCAGACCAGATCATGTAGTAGAAATATGTTCATTAGAGAGAGGAGTATTCAGACTATACCATTATTTTACCAGCCACATCAACATTTCCTTCTGGTTATGAATTTGAAAATATGCAAGATATACTTTCAAAATTGTTTTCCATCACTGTTGCGGTCTAAACACTTTGATAGTTCAGACCTTCTTTTCATCTCTGATAGACCATGGTAAAAGAACTCTATCATTGTGTGTACATGCTAGGATGAAGTGAACATGCCTGACCTTTAGCATCAGGACTCTTTTTCCTGTTGTATCTTTTACAGAATCGCCTCTTGCTTTGGAAGCTGAGTATTGCCCTGGCATGGAATCACCCTGGGTTTCCTTCCCTAACAGGGCCTACCAGGGAGAGAACATGCAAAAGAGGATCCATGCAAAGTATGAGCACAGCCAGAAGAAATTCATTATCTTACAGAGGTTCAGGCTAATTTCATTCTATTTTACTACTTCTCAACAGAAGTAGCAATATTTATTCATGAAAACACTGTTTCATGTCTCTTCCAAGAACTTTGTGCAGTTATCTTCGTTCCTATTACTGGCAACACCAAAAGGTGATTGGTTTGGGGGAATTTTTAGCGGCATTTACTTCCCAACTGTGTCCCCAGAACAACTCAAATAAACATACTGTCTAAATAAAAACAATCTGTATGCAAAGTTTCAACAGAATTCTTCCACATATTTCTACTTTGCATGTAAAATTTGTCCCAAAACACCTCTGTAGAAATCTTGGACACATTCATGCATATATTTCATAGGTGTATATTTCCCCTGTGGAGCCAAGAATGAAGAAGTGGAATACGTATATGTCTATGCTGCTTATTCCTCCCCAACTGTCTACGGATTTCATAGAATGAACCAGAAATGCAGAACAACCCATACAAGAGAAAGTTACATTTGTGAAGAGTAAGAGCTGCCAATATTTGTGTTAACCTGTATATATGACTATCCATTCCCATGTGAGTAGTCTAATATAGCAGTCATCTCTAGCACATCTAATTCACATGGGGGGAAGCAAAGGAGCCAAGATTTGAGCTTAGGTAGTCTAACTCTTTCATCAGATTCAAACACCTGGAAAGCAAGACTTTTGATCTCTTCTTTTCTTTCTAGCAAAGCAAAAAAATGGGTCAGAACAGCAGCTGTGATTGAAAACAGGCTGGCAGATGCTTTGGCTCCAGAACGGTGTTTTGGGGTCCTGTCTCTCATGGTGCTGAATTTGACCTCCTATTTGACATTTAAGAGGTGAAGACATTACAACAAAAGGTGAAGCTGATTGTATTATTGCTGATTTAGAAGATTTTCTGATGCTCTGTAAAATGGTCAACAAAGATACGATCATTTAACAACAAATTTTATAGATGAGGAATTCATAAAGGAGTCAGTTCTTGAATATTAAAAATTCAATGATGATTGCAGATTAGTGCAAAACACACAGTGAGTCTTTGCTGTACCTCCCAATCATCAGTGGACTTAGATGTGGGACACCCTTATCAGCACAGGCTCATTCTCTTCTCTTTAATCCTTGGTTTACTAACATGAAACTTCTGCCAATTCATTGGAAGTTTGAGAATACACGGGTAATCCATGCAAAGAGACATTTAGAGGAAAAACATTATTAAGTGTTTGATTTCTTATTTTTCTCTTCCAAAAAAAAATGGGATGCTTAGAACTAATACACAGTGTACAAAACAGAAGTTTAGGGAAATCAGTGAAAAGCAAATGCTGACTTTCCGAACACAATACACAGGTTCCAGACAAAGCTGAGAAACAAAAACCTGGGTTGCTTCACTCAGTAAATGGTTACATTTTGAAAAAAAAAAAACAAGCATCTACAACTGGCAAAAATATTCTTAATTCTATAGGAGGAGATGTCTGATTCCAACAATTCTTAGCTTTCTTCATTTCTGAGTTCATTTCCCAAATCTATACAGTAAGACAGCTGCAAATACAGTAGAATAAATGATCCTGAGAAGAAATAAAATGCATTGGGGAATTGAAGGGGAATGATAAAAATCACTGCCACCTCTTTATTGAAATAATTAAATATGAAGTGAAGTGGATAGTGGCAGATGAATTCTAATAGTAATTGAATTGGCACTTCACAGTTACCTTATCTACCATGCCACAATTCAAAACTCCCCACAGTGTTTCCTCTCAGTCCATATGATATTAATTATTCCTGTCTTCCACCATCTTGTTAGGGAGCAAAGGCGTTAGTATGCACAAGAGGCATCCAGCAGTCCTAATGAGGTTCGCTAAGACGCTGCTCCATTTCTCAAAAAAATGGCATCTGCTCCTCTAGTGCTCAACAAACAGCTAAGAAACATACAAACTGCCTTGCGGATTTTTCCTTCCTATTCCATGTAAAGAACAAAGACTTTTTGTTTTATAAAACTCAGACAGCCCTGCTGTATTATTTAGAAGCAAATCTTGGAGCTTGATTCTTGTCAACTCCTTCTCCAAAATCATGGGGCCTTTCGCGAGTTTTCTTTGTGTGTGTGTATCTTCACAGATCTCACCCTTTGCCTGTCATGTAGAGTGCTTGCTGACATCTTACATGATAGTGGATTTCTAATATAAAATTTTCCTGATTATGATTTTTAGTATATTTCTTTATTTTATAGAAGAGCATTGTTGATTTGGATTGTCCAGTAAGATTATTTTACCTCTGATGATCATGTTTTCCCATTTGAATGGGACAATGTAAGAATAACAATATTCAATAACTCTTAGTATGCTGTTTCTCTCCTTATTGGTTACTTAGACTCATTTTGTATTGAGATTAGTCAGAATGGCCAGCACACTATTCCTCATGTTTTTCATGATTAGTCTGGCAAAAATAAGATGAAGGGAATTATTTATTACATTTCACCTGAAGCCAATTAGTACATTAATTACTCTGTAAAAAGGCAAAGAGAGATGATAATAGAAAACATTGCACATGGAACTGACCTGTAGCCTGACTTACCCCTTCTTCTACTGAAATTATTCTCATTCGCTGTCAAAATAATTTCTTCATTGGCCAGTAAAAAACAATGACAACTTGGGCTTTGACCAAGGTGTTGAGGATCCCACTCATATGATATTTTTTTTATAATGGAGAATGATTTTCTAATCATTTAAATTTTAGCTATAATTAAATTGTTTCTTTAGCAGTTCCACAGGTGGTGCAGTAATTCAAGAAAATCTAAGTAGAGGCAAATATCTGGAGAGACAGAGTCTCAGAGGGCAGCCTAAGAAAAGACTAACTACTTTCCAAGGCAGATAGCCATAAAGTCACTTTTCTTTTCTTGATCAGATTTGCGTCCATATCTCTCCACCTCCTTTACTACCTAGCTGCCCTTGTCTACCATTGTCATTTGACTCACCAATCCTCTTACCTTGTCTGTAATCTTGTATTTTTACCCAGCTGAAGTGTGGCTTCAATTATTTGCAGATTTCTGGGCCCAATTGAGACCCTAGATTTTTGACTTCCAAATTGTTAATGCAAAATGTAGACTAAAATGTCTCCATACTCTGTTACTAAGTAAAATAGATACTGGCCCCAGAGCAATGGCTCAGTGGCTAAATACTTGCCTTAAAGGCATCAAAATTTCATAAGGGCACCAATTAGTTTCCTGGCTGCTCCCCTTCCTATCCAGTTCCCTGCTTAGGGCTTGGTAAAGCAGTGGAGGATGGCTCAAGGCCTTGGGACCCTGTACCCATGTAAGAGAACCAGAAGAGTCCCCTGGCTCCCGGCTTCAGCTGCGCTCAGTTCCAAGCTGTTGTGGCCATTTGGGAAGTGAAACAACAGATGCAGGATCTTTCGCTCTGTCTCTCCTCTCTGTAAATCTGTCCTTTCTAATAAGAAACAAACAAATCTATCAACGTCAATTAAAAATAAAATAGATACTGCAGATAATCAGATTGAAAACATCCATTTCAAGAATAAGTGTATTTTTGATGTCCCTGAACAGTTCTTACTCTTTTTAGGGTAATTCTAAAGATTCTTGTGTGTGACTTTGGGAATCTTGGATGAAAAACCTAATCTGCCTTTAAGTAAAATATAATACTGAAGTACCTGGTTTGGTCATCCATAATTAGCACACTAGATATTTGCTAAATCTACATTCTTTCTCTGCTTCTATGGGCATGGCAGCAATTGTAGAGGCATCAGAGAACAAAACTGTAAATACTATAAAGAATGAAAGATTTAACACCAAATGGTGTGATTAACTAACGAAATGACATTGCAAATGGCAGTGTGACAGGAAAATCCTTGCATTAGGGTGAAAAAAATTAAGATGGATAAAATGTATTAAGTTCTACAAATGAGCAAGAAAAGAGTTGTAAGAAAAAACTTGAATTCTAGTGCAGGAAAATCAGCTTAGTGGAAATTGAAAATGCATGTAATAAAACTAATTCAGGCAGGATATTAATCTTGTGTAAAAAAAGATAAAAGCATGTTAAAGCCTGATTGTAAAATATTAATGTGCTAAACCATCATAAAACTTCACATATGCCCTTTAGTGATAGTATTGTTAATGATGATAAAAACTTATTTGCAAATTCTTCTTTTATGAAGTCTGGAGACAGAAAACCTGAAAAATGAAGATGAATGCAGACTTCTTCAGTATATAAAACATAGTAAATTGTGAAGGTTAATGAGGTTTAGGACAACTGATCTCTTGACATTTAAATATGCTACCATATCAAGGGCTCTATGTAGTCCGTGAGGTGATCCAGGTATACAACCTGATAATGCTAGTGTGTTCTTAACTTTTCTAAGTGTACTTTCTGGTGGCACAGAGTGCTTGTGGAATTACATTTACCTTGGCTTGCTATAAAGAAGCTATTTTCATTGACTTACTCCTTCCTCTGAAGTCCCAGTTAGCAAAAATAACAAATGTATTTGTATTGACCCTTATTCTGTTTTTGCACTGTAATGTTGCCAGTTCTAAATTTTAGAAGCTAGAATCACTGAAATTCTGCAAGTCCCATATGGCAAAAACAAACAAACAAACAAACAAAAATAACCAAAGAAAAAAACAGCTGACCTAGGCTGCATCATCAACTTGATGTGTACACAGATCCTCATTTAACACTTACTAGGGATATTGGTTAGCTTATTTAACCTCTGGGGTCATTTACACTTAATAAGAAAATCACATTAAAGCAAAAACCTACATATGTCCCCTCTCTTCATGTTTTTCATGAGGGTCTATAAAGGTGTATCTAAAGTTTCTGTTAAAGCATAGGTGCAAGCGGAATGATTAGAATATGTATTACTGAGTTTTGTCTACTCAGAATTGTCTACTAGCTGACCGCTTTCACAAACTATGTAAATGCCACACGTCATGATTAGTTTATTTCTATATAACTCCTTTGCTTTCCTTCTTCCCCTGTGTTTAAGAAAATCGTATTCCTGTGTTACACTTACATAACATTAAACTTCCATCAAAAGACATTTCTAGACACTTCCTTACACGGTAGCCAATATCCACTTTTTTACTCCTTCTCTAATACCTAGTTATAGTTGAACGTTTATTCCTCCTTAATCACAGAAGCAGTGCCGTATGCTTTTATCTTTCATCATAAACTCTGAAAATATTCAGTAACTGCATAATGTATGATTAAAACATTTTCATTTGTTTACATGTTTGGGCAAATAATCAAAGAGCAGCTTTATTGATTGATGACATCTTGAGCATGGTCTTTGGAGAAGTTCCAATCCTAGATATGACATTATGACCCTCCTATTTTGTGAAATGATGCTGTTGGAAGTATACATGTAATTCTCGATGAGCCAAAGATAAGGTAGGCATGGGTACACAGTGGGCTGAGCCAACACTAGGAACACTGCATCCTGTCTTGGATAACCTGGGATAAAGTCCTACGTCCACTTGTGATCCACCTTCCTATTAATAAACACCTTTGGAGGCAAGACTTGAAGGTCCAATTGCTTGAGTCTCTGCCATCCAGGTGGCAAAACTGAATTCAGATCTAGGATTCTGACTTAGCCTGGCACAGTCCTGGCTGTTGCAAGCCTTTGAGGAATGAACCAGGGAATTGTGTGAGCCAGGGTATGA
Organism: Ochotona princeps; assembly: GCF_030435755.1. Classification (NCBI taxonomy): domain Eukaryota; kingdom Metazoa; phylum Chordata; class Mammalia; order Lagomorpha; family Ochotonidae; genus Ochotona; species Ochotona princeps. The sequence continues at coordinate 49,153,970 of NC_080837.1, read as the reverse complement.
AAGATCTTTCTCTCCTCACCCTCCATCCTTATTGCAACTCAGCATTTCAAAAAAATGCATTAAAAATTCTAAGACTAGGTCCTTTTGTCATTGACATCATAAACCCTTTTCCTACCTGATGGTGAGCATATACTAAATGGCATTTCTTGACTGTATCAACAAAAGGAAAGAAACTCTACTCTCACCAATCCCATGTCATTCTACCTCTCTGCCTCAATAGTTTTTGCTCTTTGTGATCTGAAGAAATAGTCTGTAAGGCACTAGATAGCTTTTGGACTACAAAAATCAAAATACAGAATCTACATGGCGATAGGGATACCGATTTATAAAAGTTCCCTAAAAAGAAACGAACGTATGTGGCATCCAAACTTTTATCACTTACAATAGTCTCCTCCTTTTGGAAATATTTTCTTCTCTTGACCTCAGTAACACCTAATTTTCCACTTCTCTGATTACTTAACAGACAGGTAGCCTTTTCGCTGCCAAAAGATCAAACGCTTATTTTACTGAAGATTCTGTCCCTTTCTTGAGGTATATCACTTTCTCCTGGGAAATCTCCATCAGCACCAATAAGCTGATGACTCCTAATACAGCAAAATATTTTCAAGAAAGTCAAATGGCCTATAGAACATATGTTTTCATTATCTTGCTTCAACCTTAACATGCCAAAAACTGAATTTTAAATGTTTATCTGTTATTACTCCATTTCAATGAGCAATACGATTTTCAATTTCCATTTCCAATGGTAGATATTTCCTCAGTATTTATACTTTCCTTTTTTCCTCCCTGTCCCATGGACAACCAAGTATCAACTCCCCTTGACATGTTAGAAAATAATTTGTGATTTTCTGATTTTTCCTATTTATAATTTCAAAAATGCATTGTTATTTATAAGGCCTGGGAAACACCATGAAGCATTTAAAGTACTGTCATCCTTTACTACATCATTTTACTGCCTTTTTTGACTAGGATAGGAAGAAGGGTATTAAAATAAATCCAGATTAGTTACACATTTTTAGAGACCCCGGTCTCCTGTACAAACAGAAAGGCTAACATAAAGCAACTGCCACAATTTGAGAATATGTTAAGCTGGAGGTACAATTGTAAGGTCCCGCTACTTGTGCTTCTGTTTTACTTACTGCTCTGCCATAAATCTGATCAGCATGAATCATTTTAAAAACCTCCCAACAAATATTTCTGTCCCTAGCTTTATATCTCCAGTCTATTATTCTCACCACAATTAGAATTATCCATAAGTACTTAAGGATTAAAACATGAGTGAATGATTACAAAGTCATAGTTTCAGAGGTTGCAAATGTCATCTCAGCTCACTTACAGAAGGCTTAGCTGTTTTTAACTAATTCTAAAGACACAAGTCCCACCACAATGGATTTTTTTACTCATCCTGCTATAAAACATTTATCTTTACTTAAAATACAGTGAGAGATATTGCCTGTTCTCTTGTTTCTCAGATACTTAAAAGGACCAATTATTTGTTTTTCATATATATAAGCTGAAAAGAAATCAGTAATGATATTCTTTCAATGCCGATCCATGTATCTAATGCATAGATATAAAATTCTTATTATTATTAAAAATGCTCCCACAGTTCCTTCAGAGGACTATGGTGACATTATCCAATCTCCTCCATAAGTCTTCATGACATTCCATTTCTTTTCATTCCAGCAAAGGGCAAATTTGTGATGGAACTTGTTCAATTTACTTTGGGTGCAGTCAACTTTACAACCTTTTTGGTTTACCACTTCATGTTCTCCTTGGTTGGCACAGCCTGGACTGACATAAAAGCAGAGCCAGTAATGCCCTAGAGAAATACAGCACACAATCTTCTAGTCCAATTCCATTTTTATGGGCATCAACGCTGTCTATATAGTTGACTTCCTAAGGAATGTTAATCACAATTTATGGAGGTTTTTTTGTATTGTTTTGTTTTGGTTTGGTTTGCTTTGTTTTTTCAGATTTCCTGCATGATTAAATTCTAATAATCCAAGATTTAGAAATAGAGCTCATTGGGATTCCAGCCCTGGAACTAAAGCCATCACACTTGCATATTTCATGTCCTTGTTATCAAGGGTTCCTTGAGATTTGCAATTGGAGTTTTAAGGTGTACACTTGCTTACATATGTTTGCTATAATAAAATAGGTATGCAACATAAGTAGTGATGATGGACAAATATATTTTTTTAAAATATCAGCATCTACATGATAGAAAGAACAACAATAAAAATATCATAGTGATAGTCCTCACAGGAAGGAGATAATGTAACTCTGCATAGAGCATGTGCAGACACAACTGTAATGTAAAACAAAGTTGCCATTCACTAAGTCTTACTTTATGCTAGAAATTGGCAAAATATCGTTATGCAGCTAACTGGTAAGCTTTTCACATACATGTGTGAATATGTGCACACACATACATATCAACAAAATAGTTTTAGATGAGGAAATGGATTCTTGGAAAAATTAAATTATTTTTCCAAAATTTGACTAGATCAGGTTTTAAGCCTAATTGTAGCTGCCTGTCTTTCTGTTAAACACAGAAACAGCCCTTGTGTCAATGTCTTGATGCTATGTTCCATGCAGAAAATGTGGACACACATTGATTCCAAGTTATAAGCTCTTACAGGAGAAAAATGATAGGAAGCATTACAGAGACATGAAATAAAATACAACTACCACTGCTTCATATTCTGCTAGGCAGTCTTCAGGGGCCACTATAAAGATGCAAAAACTACAAAGAAAAAAATCTCGTTTGTGAAGCAAGCATGTAGGCGAACGACAATATCTCAGAATCAGAAGAGGCTTAACTCTCACAGAGCAAGTGCTTCATATACAACCCTTGGGGGAAGATGAACCAAAAACAGGAGTGTCTAATTAGTGTGCCGAGTGTGCAGAAGAACACCATATTCTTTCCTGTAACCCAACTTGAGTGTCCTGGGCATTGTAAACGGGGTAAGGGGAGGGGACCACAAAGAGTAATGGTTAGGGGGAAATGGGAAATCCTCATAAACCACTCAGCAAATATTTTCTCGAGCATGTAAACAGTCACTGAGGGAAAGGTACAGTGCACGTGAGCCTCACATGCTGTCCTACTGAACACCCTGCCTGAAACAACCGGACTTGGAAGAAAACCTCATGAGGAACAGATTTACACTCCAGCACAGGATAAGTTCCTTGCATATGTAAAATAAAAATAGCATGCTGGCCCCCCTCTTCACAAATTTTTGGGGACCAGTGTGGTAGCTAAACAAGTTAGTTCTTCAGCTGCACCACCAAATAGGCCCTAGTTCGACCTGGTTGTTCCACTTCTCCTCTAGCTCCCTGTTCATGCCCCAGGAAAGAAGCTGCTGGCTCACAGCTACAGGTCTGGCCATTGTGGCCATTTGGGGAGAGAGTCAGCAGAGGAAAGATCTCTCTATTTCTCCCTCTCTCTTGCTCTGTAACTCTTTCAAGTAAACAAATAACTCAAGTTTGTTTACTTGAAAGTAGAGAGAGGGAGAACGACGGAGAGAATGAGCGATTTTTCTTTGCTTTACAGTGCACTTCTCAAGCGCCCACAACAGGGTAAGCCAGTTATCAACAAGCAGCCCAAAACGCCATCCAGGGTGCCCCATGTACATGTCAGGAACCCACATACTTGTACTGATTCTAAAGCATATTTGCAGAATTGAAAGCCCATTCAGGACTTGTTCTCCAAGTACAGCAATGTGGGGTATATGCATCGCCAGCAGTTTAAGCTTCCAAGAAACAATGCCTGCTGCACACTGCAACTTCTAAAGTCTAACAGCAATGGTTAACTTCTGGAGATGCTTTCCTGTTTTGAAACCTACCTCTAAACAGATGGAATACGGAATAAGTAAAAATTAAACAAAAGTGAGATGAAAATCAGTAAGCTTGCTTTCAATTTAGTTGGATAACTTCTACTTTAAAAAGATTCTTTTCACTACATGAGTTGTTTTGAGACTTGATTCGAAAAGGAAGGTAATTGCTGTGCAAAGTTTCAGGAGTCAGTCTTTGCTTCCTAAGGTCATGGTGAACACTGTACTTAAAAGGAATGAAGTTTTTCATCAAGGATGAGGAAATGTGTAACAATCTACAAGAGATTCACATGGAATAAAGAACAAAATCAAAAGACTTGAGTTGGATCCACATTTGGATACAAAGCAAAGAAAAAGGGATTGGCAATGTTCCAAGTGGAAAACATTCACAATGAAGAAAAGTAGGAAATACAAAAAAATTTCTGGGAAGATTCTATCAAAAGCTGATATATACATATATATATATATATATATATATATATATATATATATATACACACACACACACACACACACATTATGTGATATACATTATGTGATATATAATATATATATACATTACATGAGATATATATATATCACACAATGTTGATCCTTCAGATTTTCAAAATATTTTCTAATTTTTTAATCAGACATTTACTGTCAATATATGAGACTTATGCACGTGAACACGTAGTCAGTGTTATAGGTAAAGTTAAACAAGGAAGGCTGACACAGAAAGAGAGAAAGAAACAGAAATAGGAGACAAGGTTCCTTAATTGTGGGGCTGGCTTTGAGGGACGGCTTAAAGCCTGACATTTGTCTCTCATATGAGTGTCAATTCAAACCTCAGTTGCTCCACTTTGAACCCACTTCCCTGCTATTGGTGCTGGGACAGCAACAGATGATGGTCTGAGTCCTTGGGCCCCACCCATTCACATGGAGGAATCAGAATAAAGTGTCTGGCTCTGGGTTTCAGCTTGGCCCAGAACTGGAAGTTGCAGCCATTGGGAGGTGATCTTGCAAACTGAAGACCTATCTCTTGCCCCTCAATTCCCTCTCTGTCACTCTGCCTTCTAAATAAATCAATACATTCTTAAATTTTTGGTTTAAAAATTAGGATGCACTAGAGGGATTTCTTGGCTATTTTTTTTCAAATTATGTTGATTAACATGACTATTTTTTTCTATCTTAAACATAAGCCTATATCTGTGGTCTATATTTGTTTGAAGAAAGTCACATATCCACTTTCTTTAAGAAAAAACTATGACTTTTGTAACATGTTATTCATAAGAAAGATTAATATCAAACGTGCAAAATCATTCGCTTATGCACATTTTATTCATATTTTTAAAAATTCCATTGTAATTTTTAAAGTTCGTAAGCATAATAACCTAACAATAAATGTTTCTTCCCTCCACAAATTTAGAAATATGGACTACATTTACCTGGAACACCTATAAGGAATCTGCTTTAGTTTTCAGTCTGACAGTGTTCTTAGAATCAGACTGTGCATCTACACATCACCGACAAAGAAAAGCAATAGAGAGTTCTCATTTCAGCATAGTTCTGCATTATGTTCTTCAGGTATGCTTTGGAGACAGAATAATGGTGTCTAATAATTTCAGCCAACTTGAGTAGTTAGCATAGCTTCCAACAGGCAGTAATTCACTTATACTTATTTTCTCAGAATGTTACACTAGTCTGAATTAAACACTACGATACATACCTGTACTAGCATAAACTATTTTTTCAAATTTTCCTAGTCAAGATTTCTCTCTCAGAGAAGAAAATTAGACAGGTGCAGCACACCAAATGAGATGAACTCTGTCCTCAAAGAAAATTGGTTTTTCCTTTTCAATTTCATTTCAAAGAGATCTGACAAGTGTGGCTTTGAACAAACTTTAACAGCACAATATCCTTTGTATAAGTTTTCCCTTGTCAGCTTTTCCATTCCAGCAGGAACTTAGAACAAAGTAGATGTTGCCCTTTGAGTTGAGAACTTCATCAGCTGAATGAACACTGGTATAGTGCAGTGAAATTGAGGGCACACTCTTCTCGAATCTCAACAGTGCAGTGTCTCAACAAATATAATTTCTCTATCTGGTGCAAGGAGAGACGCTAGCTTTATATATAGTTTCATACACAAGTTTTCCTTCTTTATAGTAAAAGCTAAGCTACTTGGCAACACATCCACTTGAAACTTTCACAGATTATGCTAGGAAATCTCTCATTGTGTATGAAGCATGAACACAATAGTTTGTGATGCTGTTTGTTTCTCCATTATTTCATACCAAAAATTCAAGTAACTTGTTTCTGTAAGTTTTCCCTTGTCAGCTTTTCCATTCCAGCACTAAATATGACTTTCAGTTGTGTGTTTTTTAACACTTGGAAGGAAAAATAATTTGGTTTTCTATTTGCTTGGCTTTTTCAACTTTTTTTTAGCCTTGTGATTCTTTGAAAGTTAAATTCTAAAGCAGAAGATGAAAAACACAAGTCATTGAGTCACAGCAATTGTTAGCTTTATCACACAGAAGTTTGTAATGGCTGCTCAATCATGAGAAGTTTAGAATGTTAATTATGCCACTTCATGCTGATAAGTCACTAACTTTGATAAGGTTATTTTTCTATGCATACTGTCCTAACTTTCTTAAGACTTTTTATTATTATTATACTTGCTATCTTTTACCTTTCCTTGGTTCCAACTCTTAAAATTTTTTTCCCTGACTCTTTAATATTTAAAGACTGAGCTAGTGTCAAGCACTCATGTACAGGCAACCTAAATGCAAAGTGGATAAGGTTACAGAATAAGTCCATACCCAATTTAATTATAGCATTTTGATTAACACAGATTGTAAGTAGTTTGAACTAAGAATTTTAAGTTCTTCGACTTGAATATTACAAAGACTAACCAGAGACGAAATGTAACTTTTACTCAGAAACTGCCAGAAAACATTCTGATTAACCAATTTAGATGAACTATCTAATTAAGAATCTAAATATCTTTGGATCACAGAAATTCATGTTTATTGATAAGTTAAAATATTTATCATCCAGAGAGCTGAATTAGCAAAAAGAGCTGCTCTAATCAGGTGCCAAGTGTTAAAAAAAAAAAAAAGGATGTTGGTTGCGATTGGAAATGTGTTATTGATGAACAAACCTGGCTTCTTTATTCAAAGGTAAGTTTCTTGCCTGTAAACTAAGCATCCTTGGCATGCTAGAGATGATAACATCTATGGCCAAGATTCTAAATGAGTCTGAAAGATAATGACCTGTCCATTAAAATTACCAATGGAAACAATGAGTGGGCAGAAAGCAAGGGCAAAGAGCAGAAATCAAAGAAAATTTTCCAAAACAGAGCAAGTGGACAAACTCTAAGGCTTTTATACTGACTAATTGTTCATAGTTGATATTAATTTATGGTTTTGGATGAATAAAATATTTTTTTCTCTAAGAATTACAAATATAAGAAATTTTGTAAGTTCCTCGACTATTTATATTTCCAATACCTGGCAAAACACATAGCAAAAACAAATTTACAAGTTTCCCAACTTAAGAGATATGCAAATGGAGGCGACTCTGGTTTTCCTCTATCCATTGTAGTTTTGTGTTAGTTTACTATTGTGGTTATTTGAGACAAATTATGCAAAGGTTTATGGCAATAGTAAGATGATTTGTGTTCCTTGAAACTTCAAGTTTCTAAAAGTTTCAAAACAATGTAAATACAAAATCTTGTACCCATGGATCTTAATAGGTACAACATAATTTTTGCTGGAAGTTAGTCAAATGAAACAGAACAAATTGCATTTTGGAAATTTTATTTCCTTTATTAATAAAAATTAAAATAGATGCAACTCATACAGAGATACAGGCTGCTTGTGTTCTAGTTTGCAGACTATTAACATCTTATAGATGAAGACTAAGACTTTTTATTTTAGGCTAAGAAATCCATTTGGTTGTTTGAAACAGCAAGCAAGGCTGGCTAGAAAAAATAAGAGAGGAGTTGCTAAAATATTTGGTATATTTAATGACTATAATTCTTAACATATGTTACACATTTATTTATCTAAGCACAGAAAAGTCATATCCTGCATGTTAGTTCTTCCTATTTGCTTTTGTTCTTTCCTATTTCAGTTTACTAAAAATGTCAAGTTCAAAGCTTTGAAGTACAATACTACAGAAAGCAAAAATTAAAAGTAGTCAGCTTCTAAATATAAACACCAAAACGGGCAATAATCTAATCGTAATTGACAGTTCAACATAATTTTTATAGATTTATTTATTTTTATTGGAAAGGCAGATATACAGAGAGAGGGAGAGACAGAGAGAAAGATCTTCTGTTTACTGGTTCACTACCCAGCTGGTTGCAATGGCCAGAGCTGAGGTGATCTAAAGGCAGGAGCCCGGAGCCTCTTCCAGGTCTCCCATGTGCGTGCAGGGTCCCAAGGCTTTGGGTCATCCTTGACTGCTTTCCCAGGCCACAAGCAGGGAGCTGGAAGGAAAGTGGTGTAGCTAGGATATGAACTGGTGCTCATATGGGATCCCAGCATGCACAAGGTGAGGATTTTTGCCACTAGGCTACTGCACCAGGCCCCAATTCAGCAAACATTTAATGAGACATCTTTTCAGTTTTCTCTTCTTCAGGCACATTGCAATAGCTGGTACTAGGACTGGATTATGTATTTATGTCCTAGAAATTGGAGTTCAATGTATTGTCCTATTAAAATAATATACTGCAGAATTACTAACATCATTATTACAAAAATGGATTCAGAATAATAAGTTAAATCTGACCAGTGGACTTTGCAGCTATAAATCTAGTGATTTCACACCCAGAGCAATTTTGCTGACAAGAAATTGCTATGTACTGGCTTAATGAGACATGATCGTTAGATTCGTATGCTCAGGAAATAAGAATATCAAACACTTCTGTTTGAATGCCAAAGAGAACACATTTAAGTAGATAATGTCCTTCGAGGGAGAAAACATAGCATTTATGTATAAAATGACAGGATTCACTATTCCTGTTATGGGAGGAACATCAAGTGGACATTAACAAATCTTAAAATGACCATATATAAAAATAACTAACTTCATAATTAAGCACAGAAGCCAGAATCATGACAAATAACAACCAACTGTCCCCAAGTGAGGTCTGATTCTAGGGAAAATTCTAATTCATACAAAATTCTTCGTTATTTCCTCCATATCTTTCATTTCTTCTTCCTTTCTCTTCTGGCTACCTCATCCCTTCATCCAAGTTCCATTCATCTAAACTGTTTATTCTTTTAATAAGAAAAACCATAACAAAATATGAGGCTAGAAGATGCCCTTGGTCTTCACACTACAGTTTCCTAATGAATAAAGACAAGCAGGTCTCCAGTAGAATGTGTCCTTTTCTGATACATAAGATGTATTTCATTTTCATCCCTTGACTATTTGTTAAGTAGACAGAAGTCTATTATTAATGGTAAGAATGGTAACAGCAACATATTCACATGTTCTGTGTATGTGCATGGGATTGGTAGCACTAATAGTAGAACTCTAATAAAGCTAATGTTTTGTATTTTTGAAAACCTTCACCAGTGATTCATGTGCACAAAAAGAGGAATATTTGGATAAAACCATTTCTAGGAAACACTTCTAATCATCAATTTACAAGAAGGATTTATATATAAAACACTTATTAAAGTATTTTACCACCAAAATTATAGATCTCAATGTCCAATTATGTTGGAAGTTTATCATATGTAGTTCAGATGTACAGGGTCTAATTTAGACTACATTGCCAGCACAGATACAATATTTATATGGTTAGTTGTATGGTTAGGTGATCACAATATTATGAGAGAGAGAAAAAATGAGGCATATCATCTGAATAGGTCTTACTAGAAAAAAGTGGCCACATATTAAAATTAACCTTTGAGCTTTGAGATAGTGAAAATATGTAACTTTGTATATTGATTGATTTATGTTTTGCTTGTACTGTTTTTAGTCAATCCATTTTGACAGTCAAGTCACACTTCATATTAACTTCTAAGGAGCAAGTATAGTGTCATGAAGCTGTTAGTATTATGCAAATATAGTAATAGGTTTGGATATTTTCATCTTTTCATTAACTGTTCTGATGTCAAAGAATCAATCTCAAATTCCTGTAGGCTAGCCACCAATAAAAATCACTTGCAGGGGAAACTGAAACCAAGGTTTGGATAATTTTGATTTGGACTTAAAATTTTATTTCAACTAAATTATGGACATGTGAGTCTATTTTCATTTTTACCACTGAAGTAGGTAATTTCAACAAATTATGCCTGGCTCTGTTAAATCTAAAGCAATCTGTGGGGAAAGGTGGTTGAATCAGTATTGAATGCCATAAGGGGACATTTTGAGAAGCTATTTTCACTGCCTTCCCTCAACTTTCCAAAGTAAATTTCTTTATTTCTTTACTCGGAAGATATTTATTTGCATCTACTAAATATGTCCTGCACTTTTCTGGGTGCAACAGAGTAGGAGACCCGGAAGAAGTCCCTGGCTCCTGGCTTCAGATTGGCACAGCTCTGGCTGTTGCGGTCACTTGGAGAGTGAACCAGTGGACAGAAGATCTTCCTCTCTGTATATCTGACTTTCTAATAAAAATAAATAATGCTTTAAAAAATTGTGGGCAAAATAAAGACATTTCCAAATAAAAGAAAGCTACGGAAAAAATGTTTAGATAGAAACCTAACAAGGAGGAAATACAATGTATTTGGAGATAGTACAACAAGGCTGTCATGAAACAGACTAGAAAACAAATACAAAGAATTGGTGCAAGACCAGAGAATGCCAGTTTTGTTGGGAGGAGAAGGAACTTTTCCAGGGGGAAGAAGCGTGGAGGATGAGGTGAGGTATGGTGCGCAAGAATGAAGAAGAAAAGTTTCCAGAAACAAAGCGAAAATATCAAAGCCAGTAAACATGACAGTAAACAAAGTCATGACACTTCCTGGAATACTAGAATATTTTATGTATATCCAACTTTAAGCAGGTTGGGGAAAATACACAAAAAGTTTTGCTGAGATCAAATCATCAGACTGAGAAGTTTTGGGTCAATTTGAATAGTTTTCATCTTACAGCGACCAGAATGACACTGAAAGTCTTTGGCAACATAACATAATTAAGGCAACCTTTTAAGAAAATGGTTCTGATGTGAATTGCCAAAAGGTTCTATGTACAACTGGAGATTATGGTTGAGAGACTCAGAACCAGATTCCAAACACTCTCAACAATGTCACCATCGGTATTGCCCTGAAGTTTCCTCCTGCCCTTACTCTACCATCATAACAAGCAAACCTTTGCATAAATTACAGCAGATGTATGCAAAGAAAACCTTTCCTCCAGATTCCTAGTAAATTTTGCAACATACTGCGGGTTTGTGACATGTTAAGTGTAACCCAGGTTTGACTTTATCTTACACTTTCTATTCAATTCAGCAGATATACAAAATGTACAAGAAAAATCCAAGATAGAAGTATGTTTCACTTACCAGTAAATTAAGAATAACAGATCTTTCTGGTAGTGTGGTTAGGACTCATCTACCGAGTGTAGGGAAGAGAATTATAATAGAAGCCCAGTGACTGATGATGGCGGCAGTGAAAACAACAATGACAATGAGCAGTATTATCAGAAGTAATTATAGTGATAGTATCAAATATTATGTTGTTTGACACATGAAGGGCTTATACTAATAGTTAGGATAATTAAAGTGAACAGATAAATCAGAAAATTTGAAAGTAAAACAGTAATACTTAAGAACTGGTTTTATCTACAACGTAAAAAAAAATCAGCTGATTTTCAGTATGGTGAACAAAAGAAGAATGCTTATTTTACAAAAAAATGGTGAGGCGAGGAAGAAAAATCAGAGAAATATGACAAGAGCTGTCTTCCATATGTTATATCTGAAGATAGTGTAAATTGGCAATATAGAAATAACCATTGGGTAGTTGAAAACATGAGATTACATCCCAGCATGAAGATGGAGATAGATCAAATAGCTATGATATTCAGATGCAAAACAGAACTATAAAATTTATTCTTAAAACTGAGGGAATATATGTAAGAGAGAGAAGAAAACATCAATAGAAGTAAGAGGGTTTTTCTTCATAGTTGTAAATTATCTGTGAGTTAAATCCAAGGAAATTATGCTTACAACATAGTTGCTACATTGAAAAAAATCAATGCACCATTAAAAATCATAACATACCTTCATAATCATAACCTTCTTGAGAACTCAGAAATAATGAAGTCCTGCTTCTTCAGAGATGCAAAAATTTCACATACTACTTTGTTTCTCTCACTGTCCAAAAGTATAAGATCACAACAGAAGGCAAACTATTGAAACCAAAGAAAACAATCTTAAAAATAATGATTTATCTGTAAGGAATCAAATGTTTCAATGACAATGGACTTATTCTGAAAATGAAGCGGCAAACATATGAAACTACTTACAGAGAAGATTATCAACTAGAATTCAACCTTCATCAGGAACAAATGTAAAATAAATACATAAATGGAGTAGTATTTTGGGATGGCAGAATTTTTCTGTGCCCTAATTGTGATGGTAGGTATACAATTCTGAATACATACTAAAATTCAAATAAACTAGACATCAAAAAGTCAATTCACTGAGATAAGTAGAAAACAAAATTTTTTTTTAAAGATTTATTCATTTTATTACAGCCAGATATACACAGAGGAGGAGAGACAGAGAGGAAGATCTTCCGTCCGATGATTCACTCCCCAAGTGAGCCGCAACGGGCCGGTGCGCGCCAATCCGATGCCGGGAACCTGGAACCTCTTCCGGGTCTCCCGCGCGGGTGCAGTGTCCCAAAGCATTGGGCCGTCCTCAACTGCTTTCCCAGGCCACAAGCAGGGAGCTGGATGGGAAGTGGAGCTGCCGGGATTAGAACCGGCGCCCATATGGGATCCCGGGGCTTTCAAGGCGAGGACTTTAGCCGCTAGACCACGCCGCCGGGCCCGAAAACAAAATTTTTAAAGAAAATAAATAATGAAAAAGACTCAGATACCAGCAGGTAGATTTATAGATAATCCTGGTTTTACTGACCATGTTCCATCTCACTACAATATTTTTCTCTATGATCTTCCACCTTACTTTAGAAAGACTGACATCCCTGAGAATATCCGAAGAGAAGGTAAAATCATGGTTATTTTAAAACTGTATAGCACATTTTCTCAAACAAAACACTCTGAGTGGCAAACTGAAAGCTAATTTCAGTATCCAAGTCATTAAATATCTTTGGATGCTTGACAATGTGCTAATTGAAAGCGTGACAATAACACGGCTAGTTAGCCACAGGTGGCTGTTGAGAGGAACTATGGACCTGTATCACCACATGGAGGTAGACAGTAGAGCAAGTCTGTTTTCATCACTCATCATGAGAGGGGACAGGACAAAATAGGAATTGCAAAGAACAACCTAGCCATAGACCTGAGTTAGAAAGTAACTGATAATACAGCTTCATGTTATCTTAGATTCTGATTAAATAATCTACTCTTAGATCACTTTATGATTTACATAAATGTTTCAGACACAGTTCTAGAAGTCCCAGGCTCAAGTGGGAATAATTATTGTGAACGTAGGGAAACAGGATGTTGTAATTCTAGTTTCCACTATTAATTTAACAATCTAAAAATAGTAATAAAATACTTGATTTCCACACATTTATTTTCTGAAAAAGAAGGTTGCACACCTAGGGTTCAAGGTGAATGATGGGGAAGTATTGAATGAATCTTATTAGCCATGGAGCTATCTAAAAGCATTCAGCCTGAAGCATATATTCCAGCTAGTGACTCCTGGAATCACTTCTAAAACAGAAAGGAAACAGACTTTTAAAGGGTGTGTAACTTTTTCAGGAAGTTCAAGGAATGCTTTGAGGTAAGTTCCCAAAATGCAGAAAGGAAAAAGAAATACTAAGAAAGACAATAGAATGATATAGCTGATGGTGGAAATCAAAGAAACATTAACACGATTCTCAGATTTCCAAACTGACCTGCAAACAAAGCAACTCATAGTACAGTAACACCTTCTGGATGTTTAGCACATTGCCAGCCACTTAGCTGAGATTGTAAGATAGGCAAAAAAAGACTGTGGGAAAACGGTTGAATAAAAGGAGTACATGACAAGGAAAAGATAACATGGCTTTCCAGGATTTGCTCAAGAAGCAATACAGTGCAAAGTCTCAGAGCTTTTTCTTTCCAGCAGCCCCACAAAACCACAAAGAGGGGGAGATGACTGTGATCTTTAGTGGCAAGAACTACTGGGGACAGTCTGATGAAACATGTCCGTTTACTGTAATGCAGGCACAAGCATATATAGATTAAGAAAGGGCAAGTCAGAAGGTACCCCAACAGTTCTCCCACCCAACAATGACACTGTAACTGGCTAGAAGGCATGTCTATCACTCTGGACCCTCCAACCAAGCCACAGGTCATATTCTGCATGAATGCTAGAAGCTATGCCTCAGATCACATTCACCACATGGGTGATATGTGTGGGTCACATTTGACTTTTTAGAGTTGCTTATCAAGAAAGTTCCAGCACAGCTCATCCAAGCACACAGAACAGAAACTGGGGTGCAGCCCATTGCTCTTGCTGCATGCCCAGTGAACAGGCTAGGTTGAGGTCTTGGTCAGCAGAATCATTGTCACAGGGTTCCCCAGGGACACAGTGTGCCTACGACCTCCAGCAAAGACTAAACAGGCAGAGATCTAAGGGCAGTCTCCCACAGAAAAATAAGAAATATTTTAGACAGTATTTTCTGAGAGTCAAGGGGGAGAGAATGTTGAAATATTGCAGTTTGGCATAAGGAGAGAAGGGTGATAGTCATCCAACCAGAAATGAGAAAGGTGCTACAAGAGTCAGTCGTGACAAGGTGAGGTCTGGCCAAAGAAAAGCCAGAAGTTTATATTTGTCTCTTCTTCACAGGAACGCATCATGACATTTGCTCACAGGGTTAATGGAGGCTGCTACTGGGCCACTATTGGTCTGTGAGACTCCCACAAAACTAGCAGTGTTGGCCTTAGAGTTCTAACTCTTCAAAGCATCTTGAAAAATGAAGGAGAGATACATAACTGATGGTAGGGTCAATGTCAACTCACATGGTAGAGTTTTTGGTATTGCTTTGTATACTGGATATAAAATTGATTTTGAGAATTGAAAAGAGGGTAGTACGACAAAGATGAATTGTCTCTCAGTTTATATTAACCATGAGTGAAACCAAGAAGAGACACAGAAGGACATCAACTGCTTGTGACTCACAGAAAAAAACCAGGTGACAAGCCAGATAGCCCTTGAGTATTGTTAACAGTTGAAAATTTCCGAAGCTCCTTTTCCAAGAACTTCTGGAGAAGGAGGACTTGCATTTTGCCATACTTTTTCACCCTTTATTTTTAAATACAAGTTTTCTTAATCCAGTCATTTTCCCTTAGACTAGCAGGTCAACACACTTAGAAACTTTTAGGAAACATGTTTTATTTATTTTCCCAATCCAGCTAAAAAGCCGTTTAGGAGCCACTGTGCCTCTACTGGGTAAATAATGTTTTCATTCACATGCTTCTTTAAAATGTGTATTATTTACAAATAGACAGTAATGGCTTCATCTGAGATAATCCAGTTCATCATGTTTTTATATATTTGGGGCATGACCTGCATTTACAAAACACCCTTTGAGAATTTTGTACTAAATGCCAACATTCATAGTAGCATTTGTTACCCTTTCTGATTACAGTATTATATGCATTTTTCCCCTGGGGAAGACCAGCAATTAGCTTCTTGTTCCAGGAATACTTAAGCAAAACCAATTCAAATACCTGGTGTCTATTATTCTGTTGTACATGAAAAACATATTTCCAGTTGGACAGGTAACAACAGGCATCGCTTGTCAGGAAGGGGATTGTGTAGGAAAATATGGATGCACATTTGTCTCTTCCAAGGTAGTTCCAAAGTAACTATCAGCTTATTAACAGGAAGCAAAAAAAGAATGCCACATTCAGTGTCCCCAGGCTGGGGAGGGAATGTTACGAGTTATAAATATTCACATTTATTTAATGCTTACTGGGCTTCAAATAGGAGAGGCTTTAAATTTTACTTTCCCATTTTAAAATAAAATATTAAAAGTTTTCTCTTTCTCTCTCTCCCTCTCTCTCTGTCTTGCCCTGTCTCTCTGCTTTTTGAAGAAAATAGAAATAATTTTTTAATTAAACAAAATCTTTGTTTTAAAGAAAACTTATACCCCTCCCTGAATTGTACTTTTCCCTTATACGTCAAAGAAGAACAATTTGCTATTTATTGCACTAATTTTTTTCTCAGTATGCTAAAGTCAAGTAGGAGGTAAAAATCAAGGCTAATGCAAGAGTAAATATTATGAACTCATATTGAAGACTCAGAAATCTTTGAACAGCACAGGTAGATTCTTCAGCAACAAGTGAAATGGACCAACTCCATGTTCATGCTTCACAGGAAAATCCAAGTGATCAATTACTTGTGGTTTGGTCAGTCTCTGAAACTTGATCTGTGACAATCTTTCTTAAAAAGCTTATTACTCCCTCCTATTATTTGCTGGATTTAGGCATTGTCACTGACTTTAAAGTTAGTGAACTAAGGTACAGAGAAGAAAATTCATACATCTTAGCAATCATCCTGAAGTGTGGTAAAGAGACAATAGCTGATCATGGAAGTGTCAGCAAGAATGCGTGCAGGTGTGAGTCATAATGAAACTTCAAAGACAAAGGTGGCAATGAATTATTTGTACTAACTCTTCAAGCTTATGGAAGATGGGAAGGGATACTGTACCTTTCAATCTCAGACCAAAATTCATGAATTCTTACTCAAAATGCCTTCAAATATACATTTTGGATAACAAGAATGAGGGATTGTGACTAAGTATAAAGCTCTTGAAGACTATCGATCTTTAATTTTCCATTTTCTGCATTCTTGTTTTGTTCCAGACAATTCTGGACTCCATTCCCATGTTTTTCTCTTTCTATGTGCAAAAACTAAGGCTTTGTGCACTATGTTGCCATGGAAACAGGAAAGAGAGAAACAGTTTATGTATTTCAAAAGCTGTCAGCCTATATGCTCTGGATTTTGATAACTAAACCTACACACTAACTGTCTTTCCTCTATTTCCAACATCCAATACCTTTTTATTATATATATATATGTGTGTGTGTGTTGCTTGGAAAAATTAAGAACCTATTTATTTAGCTTTGCTGCAATTCATTTTATTCTCAATTTAGTATCCAAGGGACAGAGAGAAGTCAGTTTGATGCAGCTAAAAAATATATATAAAACTGTTCCTAATAAATGCTTACTAAAACAGAATAAAGACAGAGTTAGCAGGCATCACAGCTCAATCTATCGCCATAATAATATTAACAAGATTGACACTCTATTAATTTTAAGACAGATCTGAATGTTGCCTGACTTATATTTCAAAGAAAAGTTATGTCGACTACACACTCTTCAGTTCTCTAATAAAAAAGCTATTTTGAAATTACAAAATACACTGTGTTCTCTCCCAGAGGACCCAATTCAATAGCTTATTGATTTTCCTTGGCATCCTTAGTCTGGTGTGAGGGGGTTTCTGGGCTCTTGGATCTGGAAGGATGGAGTTTGTTTGTAATTGATTGAGATTCTGTACAGCAAGGCCACTTCCCCCACACCTCCAATGAAAGTGTTCATGATTGTCTGGCCCATTAAGTGCTTGCCTACTTACATTATTAGTTGTTTTCTAACACTTCCTAATATTTTCAAGAAAATGACTGCTATGTTGACCAAGTTTAGCTTATGCTGTTAAGTGCAGTGGAAAAACACACAAGAAACGTCAATCTTTAAATCTAAAGCATTCTCCAGCAGTTAAAGAGTTTTGTTCCAGCAGTTAAAGAATCCACTGAGTTCTCAGATATAAGAACCACTTTCTTGGACTGTATAAGTAGATTATTCACCTGAATCTGAAAATTGGACATTCATTAAAAAATGTTTGTTTTTCCCATCAGTAAAGCCATATTAGCATAGCAGGCATTGTGATGTGGCAGATTAAGATGCCACTCAAGACATCACAACTGAGAGCAGCATCACAGATCAAAACCCAACTACGTTTGTCACCCAGCTTTCACTGATGCATATGGGAAGCATCCGAGGATGGCTCCAAATGGGAGACCCAGATGAAGTACTTGGCCTCTGATTTCAACCTGGCCTGCTTTCCATTATTATAGATATTGGGAACCTATCTTCTTTGTCAGTCTACCTTTTAAATAATTTTTTTTCTAAAGATTCACTTATTTTTATTTGCTAGGAAGGTTTTAGAGAGAAGGAAGAACAGAGAAAGAAGTCTTCCATCTGTTGGCTCACCCTCAAATTGCTACAACAGTGGGAGTTGATATGTTTGAAGTTAGGAACCAGAAGCTTCCTACAGGTTTCCCCTGCGGTTGCAGGGACCCCAAAACTTGCCCCATCCTCTGCTGCTTTCTCAGGCCATAAGCAGGGAGCTGGATGGAAAGCTGAGCAGCTGAGACACAAATCGCTGCCCATTTGGGATGCAGACTGAGGATTAGCCTGATATGCCACCATACCAGCCCTTTAAATGCATTTTTAGAAAACATACTAGTAATAATGTACATATATATATGCAGAAAGAATAATAAAAGACAAATCAGAAAGTGATGAGGCATCATGGTAAAGAAAAAAATAAAAGTCCTCAAGTTCAACTCCATGGCCAAAATATAAATTCTGGAGCTATATTAGCTTCCTTATTCTATATAGTAATTTATTTGGTGGTAAGTATTGTAATTGAGGGCTTAAGTTTCTTCTTACTGAACTATTTTGTTATCCTTTAACAATCATTGGAATGTAGGCCTTTTCTCCCATGAAACTCCAAACATCATTTTTCACAGATGCGTATCATGTTCCTGATAGGAAATAAATGTTGTGTTGCCATTAAAATTTCAAGAAAAAAATAAAACAGCAAGATATCAAATAGTCACCTCAAGGCATTTGACAGTGTTTAGGATAGTTTAAAGATAAAGTGAAAAAATAAAATCTGCTTGACTCAATGCTAGCGTTGTGTATTCTTTAATCTCCCTTTATTTTGAAGGAGGTTTCTGTAAGGTAACAATGGAATTTGTTCTCTCTGATTATGTCATGCTTTCCTCACAGATTTTGTTAATTACCTAGATAAGACCATGAAATCAAATATTATCCTGTTTTGGGGGGATAGTATATGCTATATATATATATATATATATATATATATATATATATATATATATATATCACATTTTGGTATATATTGTACAATAGAATCAGACTCCAAAAACAAACAAACAAACAAAAAAACACTAGTAGCTCCTTTTAGTAATGGTGAACCCACAAACTCAAATTTAATAGGAATGGAACCCAAGGATCTTATATGAAGTTAGAAAGAAAGAAACAGGAATTTTTATAATGGAGTAGTTTGGAAAAGCTGTGAGTATTCCTTCTGTAGATTTTATAACAGCATCTGTATTTATCTGACTCTATGTGTGTGTGACTATGACAAACAATCTTCAAAAATCAATTAAAATATGCATTATGAGAAGGTACACATGGCTGTTAACAATATTTGCACTGAAATAAGTTTACCTTTTGTTCTATTTTTCCATGCACTTTTTGAGTAGTCATGTTCTTTGTTGTGGATATTGCATTTTCCACTGCTGGATCCAGATATCACATAGTTCATTAAATTATTTAGCCTTTCAATCCTACTAAACCTGAACTTGTAACTGTGATTCTAGAACTTTCTGTAAAACATATAATACAGTCCTCCCTGACCAACGGTAACAAAATACATAATGGCTTAACACACTAAATATATAATTAATAATGCATTTTAGACAACTGGAAATCAAGGCCTTCAGGTTGATCTGTCTAGGGAATACAGGAGATTTCATTAAAGCCTTCCTCACTGCTAACAATGGTGTAACCATACTTATCATGCAAAGGAAGTCATCCTGCTCATGCTCTTGTATGCAGGCATGCTTAGCAGAACTGTCCAAGCAACTACCTGCTACAACCTTCCTACAGACTAAATGGTAGACAAAAACAAAGCCAGTGTTGTGGATGCAGGAGTTCGAGTGTAGGTTATAAAGTTCTGGATATAGATGATAATGCTAATGCACACATGTGAATATATTTTATGCCATAGAACTGTACACCTTGAAATTGGTGAAGAGACAAGTTTCGCAGACACTATTGGGGTAGTGAATAATTTGGCCGGCATATCCAGAGTAACATCACCACCATTAGGCCTACTAAGCAGACACTCAACTTTTTTCTTCTTTTCTCTCCCAGATTGTATCTTAGAGTATTCATAATCACAGGGATGTACATGTGAGTACATGTAGGTGGTTAACTGAAGAGGACAGGATTATTCTCTAGCTCTTAAATGTAAGCTTTTAGATCCCATACATGAAGGATAAAAATGACCATTTAGCTATAGAAAAGAATAGTACCCATAATGAGCTGTAATTACTGTTAAATTAATTTATATATATTTAACAATATGGAGTTTCACTTAACTAAAATTGTCATCTTTTTTAATTCATGAGATTCAACCAGCAGAATTTGTGTGGAATTGAGAATTACTATAACAACCTAGAAGTTCTAATCCAGTAGATCATGGGTTAGGAAGTGTTTTAAAAGAAACCCAGTTGTTTATGATAATGATCATTAAAGAATCTATTTGAAGAAACACTAATCTAAAGTACATTCCAACAGTTCTCAAGTTTCTTTGTCTCAAAACACATTGTGTTCTCAACATCATGAAGGACATCATGCATTGTATCTGTCACTACTCTGTCAGAACTGAATGCTGAGCATTTAGACAATATCTAATGACTGCTTTTTTTAATTCTGTTAAAACTACAACTAACTCAGGCAACATTAAATCTATGAAAAAATTAGAAAGAGTATTTGTAATGATAGAAAAATGAGATTGATATTTTACATAGTGTCTGACTTTATAGAAAACTTATGAATTTTCATACATACATTTACATGGCATTTGATAAGCAGCTTAAGTTTAAGTGTATGGAGAAAAAGTAGCTTCAAACAAATATGGAAAAGGAAGAGTATTCAATTACCTTTGCACCTTTCTGTGGATATTGCTTTCTAACGAGATGCCCAAGCCCCACAAGAGGCAGTTCCTCAAATGTTAGCTGTGATATGGAATCTGAAATCCTATAAGCAAACAAATATTTTAAGTTAAAATGCATCTTTCAATGTATTTATCTTAAAATATGGTGATTTTGCACTTTATATGGATCTTTTGATTATTCATGATTTTTTCTCAATGGTAGGCATAAAACTTAATTTCCTAAAGTTATGCAGATCTTTCAAATTGGTATTTGTATTGTACAATATCCAGTAGTTGTTTTATGTAGACTAATCTTACCACTGATATCATTACAAAAGTTTTAACATATTGAGAAACCACCAAGCTGATGACACTGGAAAAATTTTTACAATTGAAAATATCATTTGAAAGCTTGAATTTCATAGCCCACAGTTGTATTCATTGAAATAAAAAACCCAATTCAGTTTAGAAAATGACTTCCAAATATGTAAGTCTGATCATCACAGTTCGTCTGTCATTCAGTGTTTGAAGATTATAACAAAAAGAATGTGCCCCCATTAAAAAACATGGTGGATAGTTGTGCTTGCACTCAAACACATGCTTTAGTATACATTCAATGCACCTTATGCTTATTATCCATTTCATGATGTAGACATTTAACAGATGAGTACACATATCTTGGAACTTAATAAGCTTAATCTTTTTTATTGTTTGTTTCAAGAGCATGTGTTGGTGAACAAGATAATGACTGCTGCTGAATTTCGGTGGCATCGTGCTGGGTACAATTCAGGTAGCCAATGACCCTCCCACCATTGTTTTCGCACAAACCCACACAAGATCAACTATGGGAAAAATGCAAATGCTGTGCCTGGTGTGGTGGCCTAGAGGTTAAAGTCCTCGCCTTGAATGAGCAGTGCCATGACCTTGCAGGTATGTAAAGGCCTTGACATCATTAGGGGCTCTGTAGGTCACATTCTGAAAATATCTCATGTGCCCCAACATTTCAGTGTTTATCTATGAAGGTGATGAGTTCACGCCAATGATAATGGTTGAGACAGCAGCTAAGATGATCATGCCACCTAGAGGGTTTTGTTTGTTTCTTTGTTTAGTTTTACATGTATTTAACTGAATCTATACCAGGACTCTGAGTTAAATACCATTATTATCATCACCATTTTACAAACGATCGGTAGAGAGGGTAAAATCATTGCTTAAATCTACAAAGTTGGTAAAAGATAGAGCGATAACTTCAAACCCTTTCTAAGAAGGGAAGTATGCATTGGAAAGAGGCATCATCCAACACGCGAAGGCCAGGACATCTGAAGAGGCCAACCAGCAGGAATAATGTGCTAGAAGTTAAGGAGGTTATATTTGCCTAAACAAACACTATCAGCCTGTCCTAAGCATCCATAGATTTTGATTATCTTAATGCACTTCATGTTTCTTTGTATAAACATTCATTTCTGTACTTTGATCATTTTCATTTCATCTTATCTTAGATTGGTCAGGTAAACATAACCAAATCCAGTGTTTTAGCCTTAGCAGTCTGCTTTGCATATGATCTTTCACAATAAATGTTACCAGTAGTTATTGCAAACTCAATCAGTCATGCAAAAGATAGACACATTTATGAGTCTGATCAGCAAAAACTAGAGAGGCTTTGTCCCTCTGCAGTGTAAGAAAAGACAGACCACAGCAGCAGCATCCCATGACTTCAAGTGCTCTAAAGAGTAAACAGTTTAAGAGCTTCTGTGACTAGTATTCAAGAGACTTAGACAACACATAAAAATGCTCATATTCTTTCCAAATACTCAATAATAAAATAATTTTGCTAGTCATATATTTTGGTGTTTAAGGGTTGTAGATTCATAAAGAAACTTTCTCTCTTTCCTGTAATTCTTTCAAGAAAAGTAATTTTAAGGAAAAACTTTAGAAAAAAAAGAAAGCACAAATAACTTAGTCACCGCTACTCCTCTCTCAGTACCTGCAGCTTTCTTTTCAAGAAGTAATGAATTATGATTAAAAGATGTCGGAGTACTATAGAGAAACCATACTGCACACATTATGCCACTCCCTTCTATGTCACTTAGCAGTGTTCTTTTCCATTGAGCCCTGAGGTTGCTTCAATATTCTTTTCAACACGGGACTGCAAAGAGTCACTACTAATTGATCAGAGTTAATTCTTGAGGATGAAAGTAATTTTCTTCCCTGGTTTAAAGTAACTCCTCATCTCTATAAATAACTCAAGTACCATGTTTGCTTTTAGAGATATTTACCTATCAAAATGTCATATATGTGTTCACGTATGTTTGTTAATATGTACATGTTTAGTATCATGAAGAAAGTCATCTGGCAGGATTTAAAAGGCAACTCAAGAGAGGGTTGCACCCCCTGGGTAAGTTGTCCATTACTGGTCAGCCATCTGTGTCCTCTTAGCAAAACCTGAAGGCATCAACTTGCCATTTGTGTTTGTTCTGTGCCCTTCAGCAAATCAAAGCAAGGTGAGAGCCAGAGTGCTTTGTCATTGGGATCCGAAGAAAATGAGTCATATACACCTGAGGACTATAAGCTCCAGCCCAGACATCCTCTCTTGCTCACTCATCAGCCCTTGCCTGCAGACTCAAAAAGGAAAAGGACAGAGCCAAAGTCTTGGGAGAGTTCCCTAGAAGAAACCCCTTTGTGGTACTAACTGGACTCTTCAACAGCCAAATCCCCTTGGGCATTTCAGAAAAGGAAGGGAAGGTTCAAAGATAAACCTCTAATAAAAATTAAGGTGATTATTCATTGCAGTACATTAGAAGAATCAACATTTGCTGGTAGGAAACAGGGAACCGTACAACCCAACAGCTGTGCACTCACGCTGAAGCTCTCCCACGGGTACTTTCAGGTCTCAATCAAGACAGTGATAAGGGAACTGTATTGGAAATGTGGAGCTGCCAATGGCTCAGGTGAGAAAGTGGGGGAAAAAAACAACAACAAAAACAAAACACTTCACCCAGCAAAGAGTTGTCTGTATTAAGAGAAGCACAACAAAGGAGGAGAGAGCAGTCCCTTCCCACCAACTCTAGCATGGAAGCTCTCCTTATCTTTCCACTACAGTCCCTGTAATTATGAGGAGGGAGTGAAAGCATCCACTAATCAGGGCAGTGTGGTGTGCTGTTCACAAGCCCATAACTGGCAATAAAACAGGAAGGCCCCTGTCTGCTCTGCTGAGTAATTTCCACGCTGAGGCCCTGGGCAGAGATGTCATGTCATTTGTAACATCTGCCTTGGCATCCAGGAGCCAAAGTAAGCTAGTTAGGGAGTTGTTCTGTTTCTTTTTCCCTCTTATGACAAGTCTAAAAGACTTGAGGTTCTTTGTAAAGAAAACTAGTCAGGGCTCTTCAGAGAGTTGTCAGTGTGATGCAAGTGAGACAGAAAAGTGTACTGACTGCTCAGGAGACACTCTGGCCTCTTATTTACCTAGGAAGGAGCAGAGAAGTGGCACCAGGCATAGACAGAG
Source organism: Ochotona princeps (assembly GCF_030435755.1). Lineage (NCBI taxonomy): Eukaryota > Metazoa > Chordata > Mammalia > Lagomorpha > Ochotonidae > Ochotona > Ochotona princeps. The sequence continues at coordinate 49,129,488 of NC_080837.1, read as the reverse complement.
AAACATTCAAGAATCAAAGCAGAAACATGAACTTTAAAGTGAAAACTCCTCATGACTACACAAAAGTAAGATTCAATCCTCAAACCTTATTAGTTTTTAGATCCTACAATTTCTTGTACCAAAAGTAGATAATTTCTGCATATGAGACTATGCCCCAATGACAATGACGGTACACAGTAACACTGCTAACTCCAACAGCATGTCACTTTTGACTACAATCTTAACCTAAGCATCTTAAATGCCATAGTCTAGAACAATACTTCTCATCCAATGTGCACACTTCTTACCTGGAGATTTTATTGAGTAACAATTTTCATCTCAGGATTATGGGTGAGACCATTTGTAGCTTCTAGGTAGCATCAATTTCAGTTTCCCTCTCCTGCTCCTAACTCACACTCACAGAAGTGAGAGATGTAATTAATACTTTTCTTGGCATTGGATTGGTTTCTTTCTTACGATTTTTTAAAATTTTTACTCATTTGAAAATCAGGGCTACAGAGAGAGAGGGGGAGAAACAGATCTTTTTTTCCTCAAAAGGCTACAATGGTCAGTGCTTGTCAAGGCAAAGCCAGGAGCTTGGAGCTCTGTCTGGAATTTCCATATGGATACTAGGACCCAGGCACTTTGGGTCATCTTTTGCTGTTTTCCCAGGAATATCAGTAGGGAGCAGGATCATAAGGGGAACAGCTAGGCCTTGACCTGATGCCCTTATACTGGTATCATAGGCAACAGCTAAACACACTATGCCATAAAGCTGGGCATTGGATTTCTTTTTTGTTGTTGTTGTAGTTGTTAAAGATTTATTTATTTATTTATTTATTTATTTATTTATTTATTTATTTATTTAAAGGTTTATTTATTTGTATTACAAAGTCAGATATAAAGAGAGGAGGAGAGACAGAGAGGAAGATCATCTATCCAATGATTCACTCCCCAAGTGACTACAATGGCTGGTGCTGTGCCGATCCAGAGCCAGGAGACAGGAACTTCCTCTAGGTCTCCCACATGGATTCAGGGTCCCAAGGCTTTGAGCCATCCTCGACTGCTTTCCTAGGCCACAAGCAGGGAACTGGATGGGAAGTGGAGTTGCTGGGAACAGAACAGGCGCCCATATGGGATCCTGGCACGTTTCACGGCAAGGACTTTATCCTCTAAGCCACCACAGCGGGCCCTGATTCTTAAACATTTTTAATCTTTCACTTTTTCTGCATAGCCATAACTGTTCTTTTAAAAACAGACAGTCCAAAGTTCAATCACAGCCTATATATTACATCATGCCAGCAGTGGTTGTTATTCCTCATATGAACAAAAGAAACACAGGCATAAAACAGGACTCTACCTAGGCATGAACAGGTGTGGATGGCTACTTTCCTATGAGTTTGAAGCTGAAGTAAAGCTGTACTGGCCATCAGAGAATCAGAGAATCCGAGAATCCAGAGAAATTTAAGCACTTGGAGTGTCCATGCAGCACTAAGCAAATCAAACACATTTGCAATTCTAAGAATTAAAGTCTAACTCACTTTTCACTCAAGCTCTTCTTGGTCTTATACTACAAGACTAATGACTTTAACTACTGAATTCTTTGACACAACTCTGCGATTAGGTCTCATGAGGCATACAAAACATGAGGAAGACACAGAACTTCAAGAAACCCGCAGAGGAGCTGAGGAAAGGAGCAGATGGTACATATATTTTGCTAAGAATAGCTATATACTATTCCTGAAAACTTTCTCCCAGGTAAGTCATGCCTGAATCAGATTGTAAAAGACTAGCCACATATAACAACCAGTTCTGCATTGGAAGTTTGCCAAAGAGTAGTGATTTTAATCATGCTTGTACCAATTGTCCCTACACTGAAGTCGCTTTAAACATCTCCAGTTTTCTCTCTGTATCCCAAATGCAAATACACCCATCTTCTCTGAGTTCTTCAGTATTTCTTTCAAAAAGACATTCACTGGTTGCCCAACAGCACAGGTGTAATCAGAGGCTGCCATTGGGTCATGTATTCTTGTCCTAAACCAACTAAAGCTTCCCGGCTCTGTTACCCTGGGCTTTTTGCATGCTTCAGGGCTGCCAAGCACTTTAACAGCCAGTGACAGACCAGTGATTATGAACTGCTACATAGGAAAAAGGAAAGAAAAGTCAGATTCCCATGCTATATGACTCCAGGGGAACTTAACATCGCCAGATGTCAGGCTGGAACCTCTCCTGAGAATTTCAGTTTCTATGCACAGATGGGAAAAGTTGAGTGCTAAGGACACATTCCAGGCAGAGCTCAAGACCAGAACTCAGCAACGGGACCTGGTTCTCCAGGGCTTGCGAGCAACCATTTGAAATATGCTATGTGAACTTTCCAGACTCCAAATCCCCTCACTAGAGGGTGTCTAGTTTGCTGATTTGTCTGTGAGTCATACCACTATGCTGGGAAGAGGATCTGGAGTGGGCAGGCTTGGATATGTAACTCTACCCTGTCTCTCTCTAATTCTCTAACACTGGGAAAGATTTTGAACTTTACTGGGCCTTAGTGTTCTCACGTTTGGAACCTACAGATTTCAGATGCAAATTTCCAACACTACAATGAGGACTAAATATGCCCGGATAGCTAAAACATGGCTGATATGTAATAAATATTCAGTGAAAATCCAAGTTCTCTCATTCCTTGCTGATACTGATTAATAAAATATCTACGAATTATTTGGTAAAGAGAAATAATGCTAATATGTTAATTTCATTTTAATAACGCTCACTTGGAGTCAAAAATATATCAAAAAGTTATCTTGTATAGAGGCAAGGTAATTGAGATAAATTAACTGGAAAATGGAATATTAAAAGGGGTTAGTTAATTGTCTTCAAATAAATGAACTGTTTTTATTCAATAATTTATGGTTTCCTATCAGTCTTCAGCTCTACTGAAAGATACAGTGAAATGTGTTCAGCATGAAGTAACTTAAAAGGAAAAACTTCCTACTAAAAACTACAATCTAGACTATTTTCCTAGGGGAATACGCACACAGAGTTATTGGAAAATAGGCATGTTTCTATAAAATTCCTATGAAAATCTTATGAAATCAATGAAAACCTGCACTTGTCACCTTGTAAAATTGCATACAATAAATAAACATTATTAATAAAAATTCACAAGAAAGCCTAATGCAGAGAGTAGAGAACAAGTTTATATCCCCAGGTGGTGTCTGTGTATCTTATCCTCTAAGATAAGTTAGTTTGGGTCATATGTTTTTCATACTTGAATAGATACATTAACTTATTTCTAGGAAAATTCAAGAATTGATTTCTCTGTCATTTAAAATCCAACCAGAATTAGAAAACAAGGCATTTTGTATGCATTTTAGAATCAGATATATTGTACAAGCATGTCTGTAATATTAATTTCCATCTATATAAATGGCCTAAACCATTCTTCAGTCAGGAGGCAGGATGACAGAAACAAGGTCACAGAGCAACACACAGTGTGTCTGTGTGTTCCACACTGATGTTCAAAAACAAAACAATTTTTGAATAAAAGAAAGTACAACCAGATAATTCTAATAGCTCTAATTATCAGCATTTTTTTCAACAAGCCTAATATGTGTCAGATGACATATCCATCTGTGGCATATTTGGTTATGACATCAGCGCTAAATTAAATTATTTAAAAGTAATTTACTACTCTTCAATTTAGAGTTTTTCCAACACTCTTACAGGCAAATGGAATCAACTGGTTCTATATGACAGGGCAGAGGCCACCAAGAACAGTTTGCAGGCCTTGGTCTGCACGTTTCTCCCTTCAATGGCAGACACACTCAGGAGGAGATATGGGATGAACTTGTGGGTAAAAGTGTCTTCTCTTATCTTTTATAAGGACTAGAAGGATAAATCACACTAAAGCAAGTCACATTAGCTGTGTTACTTTATTTTAAATGTGCTTTCTGTTGCATGTAGTAATCACCAGATTATTTGTTACTCCATGTTTACTAGAAAAGCTTATGTGGACAAGCATGAACAGAGAAGATATCTGCAGGTGAATTGACTTGGGAACTAGATATGCAGACTGTTTTTCAAATGCTTTGGCTCAAAAGACTCAAATTCAGAGGCAAAGAACGAGTAGGTGTAGAAAGTGTTATTGTGGCGGGTAAATGAGTCATAGCATAGGTTTCTTCCTTTCAGATGGTGCTGTAGCGGTGTCTAAGTTACTTGATCCATGTTTTAAAAAGAAACACAGCTAAGTCTTCCTTTCAGAAAGGAGACTAAGTAGTTTAACAGGAATAACGGTTTCTTTTCATCAACACTGCTGCAAGTCTCACTGCCACCAGCACTAATTACTGTAGCTCACAAACCCTGCATTTTTTTCTGCATTTTAAAGCTGCAAGAGAACTCAAAGCTAAACAGTGGAAATCCAACTCTGATGCATTTTTTTTCTTTCTTCTCTCATTTTAAAATGCATTATGTAAGAGGGAGAATCCTTATCTGGAACTACAGGTTTGAGCACACCGGAGGTCTTAAATTAGACCTCTCTTTGAAGGTTGGTAACAGAACAGTAGATGGGAACATAGATACAGCTGAAAGTCATATTCTGGTGACAGTGCTTTTTATATAAGTGGGCTAGGAAAAGATGAGCATAAATTGAAAGACTATAGGCTGCAAGCAGCTGTGTTCATTTAGGGAAGGAATGTCCATTGTTGAGAATGTTTCCTTGGCATTTAATTCCTAGGAATTAAATCCATTTTGGAAATCTGGCAGATTCTCCCTTGGATAAAGTATTTCCCTCCATGACAACAACTAATTCTTTCAGTGATAATGATGTTGAAGGTAAAATTACAGCAAACCCTAAACAAAGAAAAAATTCTTCATCTTAAATTTACAGGAATATCATCAAGCCTTTTCATTCCTCCATGACAATTATTTTTCTGTCCATATAATTATTGGTTTTAGTTACCTTGTTATATATTACAAATATCTCTGTCTCTCTCCTTCTATATGTCTTGCTATTTGGTACAACTTTATTATCCAATAAAGGGCCTGATTTAGAAATATAATACATACACATATGCCTGCACACACACATAGTTTGCTGCCTTCCATTGTAAAAATTCATTTTAATTACATAGACCAGAAAAATATGATAAGGAATTCAGAATGTAAAGTGACTAAGTCACCCATAACTTCACAACACTAGCCAGCCAATATTATTTCAGGAAGTGAGTACTTTTTTCAGGAAGCACAAATCTAAAATTAGCCATCATTTTACATCTTTAGATAAAAACACAAAATGATACTAAGGGCATCCTTAAAAATATGTCTTCTATATTTAAGTTTCCTTAAAAGTCATAACACTTCATGAAAAGTATCTTAAGTGGGTGAAGATGATCTCACTTAGTATATAAGGAGAAAGAAAAAGTACATCATGCAACTATTTCAATGCCAAAGAAAGGACTGATTTAGAAGGATATCTCCAGTTCTGGCTTAGATGTCTGTGACATACTTTGCACGGGCCAGCAATAGGTTTGGAATTGTTTTTAGTCTCAAAGGTTGTACTGAAAATTGTCTTGAAAATATTTTCTAAATTGTAGACTTGATAAAAATTCTTTGAGAAATCTCTGTTTTTATCAGACCCTAATTTCCCAAAGTGAATGTAGGAGTAAGAATATCAAAACAACCCCAAGACTGTTAGAACTTCAGATTTTTAACCATACAATTTTCTCTACAATGGCAGGTAACATCAAATGACTTTGCTTTCTGGAGGCCTTACAGAATCACTCATTGGTAACATAAAAATGTATTTTTCCATTTACAGCAAATATAAAAAAATAAAGGCAATGGTAATCTAGATATTTCAAAGTAAGATTTTTTAAACTTGTAGTCCCAAATGAAAACAAGATATAGTGTTTTTTTTAACATTTATTCATTTTTATTAGAGAGACAGATTTTGTAGAGAAAAGGAGAGCCCAAGATAAAGATCTTCCATCAACTGATTCACTCCCCAAGTGGCCACAACAGCCCGAGCTGAGTCAAACAGCCGAAGCCAGGAACCTAGAGTTTCTTCCAGGTTTCCCATGCAGAAACAGGGTCCCAAGGCTTTGGCCATCCTCTACTGCTTTTCCAGGCCACAATCAGGCAGCTAGATGGAAGTAGAGCAGCTGGGACACAAACCGGTGCCATATGGGATCATGACTACAAGGCAAGGACATTAGTTACTTGTCTACCACACAGGTCCCAACAAAGTACAGTTTTAAATGTTCCATTTGCCCATAGCTATGATTGTCCTACAAAAACAGTTTAATAGGTATGGTTTCCTTAGCTCACATGCAAAATTAAAAATCAGGATGGAGTGCATGTCATGCCAAGCTAGGCTCTTGCACCTAATGGTCTGCATGAGCCAGGAATGCTAAGTCACAGCATTTAAGACAGGGGCCGGGACAGGTGAGGGGCTGTGCTAAGGTGAGTCAGAACAACCACTGGCATGAGCGTGACCTATGGCTGGGAACAGGCCTGGTTGGGGAGCTAAGGAGACACCCTAGCTGGATTGAGGTTCCCACCAAGGAGCGCATGGGCTGGAATGGGGGCTGCACACTGATCTGGATATGGCTGTAGTCTCCCTTGGCACAAGTGTGGACTGGAACTGAACGTACCAAGCTGGGCTAGACTCCAACACCATCTGGTGATCTGGAGGACCAGGGTAGATGTAGGATGGACTAGGCTGGCTCTTAGTCCCTACCGAGCCGTGTGTGAGCTGTGTCTGGGTATGGATGAGCCTTGGCTGGGCTGAAACATCCAACAGTAAGAACCAGATTGGGTTGAAGGCCAGTCAGGAAAGACCACTGTTCCTACTAGGATGGGAGGTGAACTGAGTAGGGCTGGCTCATGGACCCACAGATATGCGCGAAATCTGGCATTGGGAGAGGTCCTGATGGAGGAGCCTGGGCAACTCCTCTGGCAGGACACAGTCCCTACAGGTAAGTGCAAAAAGCATGATAGGAAACAGCCTAGAACAGGCCATGGAAAGTTACCCACTGGCATACATTTGGCATGGGTCGGGGGCAGACCAGGCTGAACCAGTTCACGTTACCCACTGGCAAATCCAAGCACCAGAACAGAGTGTGGGTTGAACCAGGTTTGGTTGTGACAAAAACCAGTACACATTACAGAATGCCAAGATGAGGTGACCCATACCAGATGTGGCCACAGCGCCCAACAACACACGTGAGAACCAGAGAGGGAGGGGGCAAAGTAGGCAGGGAGAATGTGGAAGCCTCCCCTGCTGGACAACCACTCCCACTGGAGAGCGTGGGTTGGGATGGGGGCAGATCAGACCAGGCAGGGCTACAACATCTGTGGGTCTCATGCCAACTAGATCAGGAAGAAGCCAGGTTGGGCTGATTGTTTCAACTGGTACAAGCAGAAATTGGAGGGGGGTGAGGGATGGTTGGAAATTGCCGCATCATCAGCTGGCAGGGGCTGGCACTGGAGGCTAAATCTGTCAAGTTGAATCCCAGAACCACCTGGAGAGTGCATAATCTGGGAATGGGAGTGGCCTAGAAGGGAAATAGTGGGCTCCTCCCTCTCAGGTTACCACTCTCACTGGAGAGCACCAAAACCAGGACAAGGGCTGGGGTGGCTAGACAAAAAGGCACCCAACAGCATGTGTGTGGGCTGGATAGTGGAGCTGGTTAGGTTGAACTAGGCTTCAATGCCTATTGACATGTATGAGAGCTGAATGGAATGTGGGACAGACTGGACTAGTCTGCTGCACATACTGGCAAGCACGGAAACCAAGGCAGGAGGTGGGCCTCGTGGGGGTTATTGTGGGTGGCTCCGAAAAGGCTGCAGCTCCCACTGGTTTATGTGAGGGCTGAGTGTGTGCTGGGCAGAATCAGGCTGGACTGCAACACCCACTGGTTCCAGTAGAAGACAGGGCTGGAAACAGAACCAACCCAGCAATTGCAACCACCAGCTGATTGAGGCAATGGACTGTACTGGGCCCTGAACTTGCAAAGTACACACAAGAATCTGATCTGGGTTCACCTCAGACAAAGTTTCTTTGGGGATCTCCCCAATCGAGCTTCCGGACTCAGAACCCTAACCATGAAAAGACAGAGGACAGAACAAATCAATCAACTACCCCAGCCATATGTTGGCAGTAAAAACTGGGCAAACGGAAACTCTAAGACAGATTATGTCAATCAGTGGATTCATCAGGGACCTGGGATGGGTGGGAGACTGGGTGACCCTTCTCACTTTACCTCCCCCTTCACCCCAGATACAGGAAAAAAAAGTCAGGAAATAATAGTCTTACCCACTTTCCTGTAGCCCTTTGAAAGTTTGTGCCTTAATTAACCATGTAAAGATTGTCAAAAAATAGTAAAATTTAAAAAAATAGGTATGGTTTCTATCATTCCGGTGTTTTGTTAAGACAAAATAATTGGTTTAGGAAATAAAGTGATATTTTTACTCAACATTTCAGATGACTGAGCCCTGTGTTGCCTATTGATGTTAGGAATAACCTGGTGATCTCAAACCAATAAAGCATAAAAGAAAATGGCCAAAAGATATATAAATGTTTTACCTTTTTTATGGTACTTGACAAAAATTGTTCTCCACATTGTCAATAACAAATTCATTCAAAATGAACCCTGTTTCCCACACCCCTCCCAAAATAATCATTTATCTAAAATGTATTTTGGGTTGGTTGGAAGAAAAGAGATATTAGGTCAGTAACTGATCCCAGCAACATTTCATACATAAGGTTATTTTGCACTGAATTTATTTTCCGAATAGTCTTTAGATTAATCATGTGTTACCCACACTGTGAATTATCATCAGATGAGAACACCAACTCACTAAAATCAGCATGTCCAGTCGATTCTGTTTACATAAACTTTGGATTTGGACTTACCACCTGACTTCATTTAGGTTTCCTGGTCTTAGGTACCACTCTCTTGTCATATCATTGATTTTAGTTTACCTCCGGTGAAACACCTTACAGTTAGTGTACTAACTGCAGTGGAGTCAATGAGTGGATCTGCTGCCCCAGTACATGGAAAGGAACTCAGAACCATCAGCTTCAAGATACAGCACCAGAAACATTCCAAGTGCTTAGCCATGGTTGAGAAAAACATATGTGTTAAATATTTCATTTCTGGTTCAGAGTTTCTAGCAATGAAATAGTGGAAAAGCTGAATTTCCTTGACACTCTGTCCTTTAATAGCTTTCACAGCACCTAAAATATTGCAAAACTCAAATTGTTTCCGCTTATCATTATTATCTTGCAACTGTGCACCACTTTCACAGGAATTCCTTAAAGTTCAATCCAATTGTTGTAGATGGTTATAAGTTCATCTGAATTTATCCATTATTACACAAATGATTATTTCATTGCTAGTGTGTACCAGATAATCTGCTGGTCATCACTAGGAAAGAAGAGATGAGTGATATCAGTAGCAAAAATTATAATGCAGAATAATTGATAACATGATCAAGGAATACCCAAGGTATATCAGAGTGGGAAAATAGCTGATGGAATAAGGAAAGCAAAGTGAAACAAAAGTGTAGACAAAGCCAAACAAAGTTCAGGAAGCTTCCCAACAAGGTAAAATCATAAAAAGTCAGAAATGAAGCATCATGGATGGTGGCGCCTCAAAATGGAACACAATGCAGTTTATTCCAGAGGAGGTAAAACACAGTAGTGCAGAGAGTAAGGGAATGTCCTGAGTCAAGTTGTGAGATGAAGGATCCTTTCTGGATGGAGATGCATGGAAATTCCCCACTATCCTGACAAAAGATCTGATTCTGTTGCTTTAGCAATAAAGTGCTTTGGAGGATACAGAGTACAAGCATCAAACTTGGAATTAAAAATTACTTTTATTTCAGCTTAGATGGCAGACTGAAGGGGAAGCAAAACCAGACTCAAGGATGCACCATTGAAGAAAACTATAGGTGATCAAGGCAGGTTATAAAGATGTTGGAGAAAAATATGAGAAATGCTTCAGCAATAGTCAATAAGAACGAAAATTTGGATGTAGCTGATGCTTTAGAAGGGTGATATATAAAAAGGATATATATAAAGCCACGACTTCTGACTTGGGAGCAAGATGTTAGAAGAGGATCTTGATTAGACTGACTGAATTTGAGAAATCTATAAGACATCCAATTGAAACAGTCTAGTAGAGTATATTATATATGGGCCTAAATAAGGTCCTGTATGGAAATAGGTCATTTTGAATCTTTGTAACCTAAACTGAAGAGTCTCTCACAGATTAAACACAATGGGGTTAGAAGAAATATTTCAACTGGTGGCAGGAAGTAGGGACCAAAAACGTGGGAAACCCAACACATTTCAGGGGGTAATACTGGCGGCATTCCACAGTCCACATGCATTCATTCTAACAACTAAGATATGTAGAACCAAACTTCTGTCTGAGATGCAGCAACTCTGAGGCAAAGGCAAGAGTAAATGCTGAAAGTGATATTATCCTCCATTCTTCCAAAAAAAACCTTGCCCTGGAGTTCCACAGCTTGTCCAACTATGTTGATAAACACACAGGGCTGTGTTCCATGACCTTTCCTGGGAATCTGCTATTTGGGTGGATGTTCTCAGGGCGTTGACTGAAAACAAAGTCTATGGGGAAGATGAGAAGATTCCTCATATGAATGAAACAGCTGCTCTGACCAATGCCAGGTTTAAGAGGTGCTATAATAAGAGGTCTGGGATACTAGGACTAAATTCAGAACATTTCACTTTGACTTCCTGCTCTATCACAGCTTTAATTCAAAACTTGATGCTGCATGTTCCTCCCCAGACCTCATCATCCAAAGGTTAGATGTGAAGAACCTTCCAAGATTTCTTCAATAACCACTTTCACAAAGGGTTGACAGCCAGAAACAAGTCAATATTTACCCATTAGCTGCCTCGGCTGTGCATCACACACATAGTAGGTGTTTCAGGGATAAATGAATGTGATGTTCAGTAAGCAACAGAGCTTCTAAATAGGTGAAAATGTATTTTTTCAGGAACTAATACTTTAAGTTGCAGGCCTTCTTTTTATCAGTTAGGTTTGGCATATGAGTCTGGAGGTCAGTACAGAAAAGCAAAGAAAAAAAAACCAAACCAAACCAAACCAAAACAAAAACCACATTTATTGTCCAAAGTAATAATATCCTGAGAAAGTAATTTTGAAACTGCAGATGTTAAAGGTTACAACATAACCACACTTTGGGGGACGTTTAGCAATGATGTGTGCCAATGGTTCATGGCTAAAGGGACATCCTGATAACAGATGATCTATAATAGCAAGACTCTTACCTTTTCATGGTAGATTAGGAGATAAGCAAACAAAAACACTAGAGAAGGGCAAGTATGTGGTTCTGCGGTCTTTATGTAGATATGAAACCGTGCCTAAGTATATTCACTAATCCAATAGAGACAACTTCAGATGGCAGGTGGAGCCAAAATGTATTTACAAGACTATAATCACTCTTTCCAAGACTCTTTTCTACCCACTCCATCAAATAGAAGGTAAGTTAAGATTCTGTGAGTTATAAGGGCAATTTATTTTAGTAAATGTAAGGGGAGAAAAGCCAGTGCTAGCAAGAGAAATAAAAATCAGCCTTCGAATTCAAAACAATGTGTATTTCTCTTCTCTCCCTCTCCCTTATACACACACACACACACACACACACACACACACACACACTTTTCAAGAGCCCTACTTGAAGCAGGTTTATTGTACAGCAGTTAATACTCTTCTCAAGACACCCTACCTCCCATATCAGAGTGCCTGAGTTCAAGTCCTCTTTGTACTTCCCATCTAGCTTCTTTCTAGTATGTGTGTTATGAGGCAGAAGTACCGGATGAAGTAATTAGATTCCTGAAACTGATACATGAAGCCCACTGAGATCCCAGTCCTTGGTTTCACCCTGTCCTAGCCTTGGCTGTCGCAGGCATTTTACAGTGAACCAGCAGAGAACACAGACACTTTGTCTTTCTGTGTGTGTGTGTGTGTGTGTGTGTGTGGATACATGCATGTGTGTACACCTTTCAAAATAACAAAAATTTTAAAACCCCTTCCTTAGTTTGGGAACAGGAGTCTATTCTTTCATTTGTTTATATAATAAAGACAAAACATTTCAGGCCCAGTGGATAGCCTACTGGCTAAATCCTCACCTTGCATGTGCCAAGATCCCAGACAGGTGCCAGTTAATGTCCAGACACTCCACTTTCCATCCAGCTCCCTGACAAAGCAGTTCAGGCTGGCCCAAAGCCTTGGAACCTTGCTCCTGCATGGGAGGCGTGGAAGAAGCTCCTGGCTCCTGGCTTTGCATTGGCTCAGTTCTGGCTATCGGAGCCACTTGGGGAGTAAACCAGTGGACGGAAGATCTTTGTTTCTATCTCTACCCTCTCTGTAAAATCTGACTTTCCAATAAAAATAAATCTTATAAAAGAAAAGACATTTCATATATAAAATTTTAACCCATAATGATCCTTTCCATACTTCCCCCTTCCTCTTTATCTTATTTTTCCCTTTTCCTTTTTGGTATAAAATTCTTTCAATTTTCTTTAAAGTCACAGGCTTAATAATGTACTAAATACAGAATTCAACAAGTATGTTATAGAAAGACTACAGTTCTACAGAAATATAGACAAGTACTATAAACAATCATTGAATTCCATATACATTCAATTTCATGCACATTACATTTTTGTACTCTGTATGATAGCTACACAACAAAAAAAGCATATATTTGTCTCTTGAGGACTACCTTAGTTCACTCAGCATGATGGTCTTGAGATGCAGCCTTTTGTTGCAAAAAAAAACACTATTTCATTTTTTTTTATGGTCAAATAACATTCTGTTATGTATATGTACCACATTGTCTTTATCCATTTGTTGATGAACATCTGAATGGTCCCGTCTCATAGCTAGTATGAATTCAACTGCTATACACATGGGGATGCAGAAAACACTTTTATATGCTGATTTGATCTTTATTTGGATAAATTCTTAGGAGTAGGATGGATGGGTCATACGATAGTTCAATTTTTCAATTTCTGAAGAATCACCATGCTGTTTCCCATAGTGGCTGGACTAGTTCACATTCCCACAAAACCATCAAATTACTAGAGAAAAGCATAGAGAAAAACAATGCAAGACATTTGTCAAAAATCTTATTGGATAAGATCTCAGTAGCACAGATAATAAAAACAAAAATATACAAAAAGTATTGCATCAAGCTAAGAAGATTCTGCACAGCAAAAAAAAAAAAAAACACTTATAAGATTGAAAAAGCAACTGACAGAATGGAACAAAATCTTTGCAAACTATTCATTTGACACAGGATTGATGTCTAAACTATACAAGTTCAAGAAGCTCAACAGCAGAAAAACAAATAATCCAGTGAGGAAATGGCAAAAGACACGAACTGGCGTCTTCAAAGGTTGAAATAAAACGGCCAACAAGCATACGAAAAAATGCTCAGCATATGAACAAATGCTAGTCTGCCATCTCACATGACCCCGATGACTCTGTCCAGCTTTATAATGAACAAACGGGTTGGACTAACATACAAGTTAAGCTGATTAGGTTATCTTCCTTCTGCACTTAGAAGAATGATAGATGCTTAGAACAGTGAACTCCATTGCACAGTCCTGGTGAGAAAGCTTTTTCACTGAGTTACCTTGGAACAACATTGATCCCATCTTTTTTTTTTAATTGGAAAGTCAGATATATGCATAGAGGAGGAAAGACAGACAGGAAGATCTTTTGTCTGCTGATTCACTCCCCAAGTAGCCGCAATGGTCAGAGCTGAGACAGTGCAAAGCCAGGAGCCAGGAGCTTCCTTCAGGTCTCCAAAGTGGCTGCAGGGTCCCAAGGCTTTGGCCATCCTCAACTGCATTCCCAGGCCACAAGCAGGGAGCTGGATGGGAAGCAGGGCCAACAGGATTAGAAATGGTGCCCATATAGGATCCCAGTGTGTGCAAGGCAAGGACTTTAGCTGCTAGGCTACTGAATTGGGCTCCACTGATTCCATCTTCAGAGTGTCTGTTTTATCCTGCCTGCTACTGTCTTACCTGCCCAGTATTCTTTTTATTTTTTAAAATAAATTCCTCATCTGTCTATACTGCACAGTACATATTTCAAATATTCATATAAGAGATCTTCAAAAGGCTATGGAAAGTGGGAATTATGAACAAACTGCATGTAGATTTCAGAAACTTTCATGCCAAATTAGCATCTTTTAATTTCATTTTTAATGAATATGTGAAATGATCTGGTTAATTAACTAAAGCCCCATCTATATTTCAGTGTAATCAGTTCTTTCTGTTTATGGTAAAGCTCAGGAAGGCATTTTGAAGTAAACTTGGGAATCAGAGTGAAAGATCCAGAAATTCTATTCTAGAACCAAGAATCAGAAAAAAAAATAATAAAATGAATTCAGTCTGCTTAGAGCTTCTTTTCATTGAAAACATAGTTTGTGATATCTTTGTTCAATACAGAGAATGATTGTCAAAGTAGAAACCCTTTCAGCATTGGAGTTTCTTAGAGGATGTTGACGCATCCTTGCTCATGTGTCCAAGCACTACTGCCAACAGATGGTTTCATGACCACAGTCGTCTCTTTGCTTGTAGCTAATGCAGAACCTCCAGAAGTTTCCCCCAGCTGCTGTTTTGGATTTTGAACAAAGGAGTCCATTATCATCTACTCTTTCCCCAGCCTTGTCTACAAGTCATTTGTTATATTATGGCATTTCTTGAAATTTAGCAAATTCTTGAAAAGAAAGATTTAATCTTCTCAAGAGAAGCTGGGGGAAGATTTATGGACGCCTATTCTTAACATGTCAAAATGTGGCTTAGCTGCTAAATTTACTGGGACCGCCCACACAGCCGAGGATTTCTGTGACTCTGCTGGAAACAATGGCTTCAGGAGGTAACCAAACAGCATTAGAGGAAAACATTTGACAGAAAACAGATTTTTAGGTTGCAGAAGGATTTCCTATTTTACAAAAGAACATTACATTCTTAGGAGCTCATTAAGTTGTTTTTCTTTGTGTTCGACCTCAAATCAGAGTTTGGATTTCTTAATTTTCTACTCTAGAATAATCTGCAAGATATTGGTAACAAGTTCCCAATCTTCAAACTGAAGGCATTTATTCTTAAGTATTATTATTATAGACTGAATTGAATGTCTTAGACAGCCTTTTTATAATGCTGTTTTGTTTTGTTTTTTTCCTGGGCGTAATCATTACAAGTATTTTAAAAATAAATATTTCTGCAGGTGAAATATGTATTGTGCTTCCATTAAAAACTAAAAACATAATTACTGCATGGGATATATATATATGTGTGTGTGTGTGTGTATATATATATATATATATATTTGCCAGTAGTTCTTATTCACTCTTTCAACACCTTTTTTTTTTTCCCTTTATTTAACAACATGATTGCTCCCCACATAACCTGGCCTCTTTTATTCTCTATTTCATGGAAGGGAATGGTAGTCTGTTACACAAATGTGCTTCCTATTTCCTTTGAACCAGTATTCAGTCAGTTCCCTGCAGAACGAATAGATAATGAAATTCTATCTCTCAAGTGTGTATAGACATATCAATCACTCTAAGTGGAAACAATCATTCCTCTGCCATTTGGAGCCAACATCTCTGAACACAGAAGCAGCATTGCTTTCTGTTACTAAAAATAGTGTTCCATGTACTGCTAAGGTTTACCTTCCAAGCACAAGCCACAGAGGTCAAGAAAAGCAGATTTGCTGATAACATTTGATTTGAGCAAAGGGAGTGATAAAAGGTGCATTCCATAATCCAAGTTTACAGCCTCTGCAGGTCACCAAGCAGCCTGCCCGTCACCCGATGGCATTCCCTGATCTCTGGCCAGAACTGGCCAGAATGTACAAAGATTTATAATTCTTTTTCATGCTACTGAACTTCAACTTTCCCCATCTTAACATATCCTACACAACTCAGCATTTTTTCCTGCCTCCCACACAAGCAAAAAGATTTTAGCTTTGTGATAACACTTTTTCTCAAAAATCACCATACGTGTATAGCCTTTGTCATGGCTTCAGTATTTTAGGAAGCTGACACCAGAAGATAGAGAAAATAAGACCTTCAACTGCTTTTAATGCAACCACCACTATCCTGCGTGGCCCTTCTACCCACTGTACTTTAAAAAAAAAGTATATTTAAAACGCTGTTGGCTAAAGGCATGCTGCTGATAAACTAAAGCAAACCCTGTTAGCATAACATATTTTAGTTACAATAAGGCGCTGCTGTCTCTACCCAGGACATTACTGCTGAGAAGCAGAGCAGCCTTCAAATTCACTCCTCAGATCCAGAGCAGTATCGATGCAGAAATATTAAAGAGGAAATTAATAATTTATTTCAAAAATTCATTTGCAGCTGCACTTCAGTGAATTAATCACTTTTTTGTCTTTATCTTCTTATTTATTCCTCTCCTATACTAATGATCAAGTTAAAACCAGGAAGTAGAGTTAGCGGAAAGGCCGGTGAGTCTGAAGCTTCCAGGGAAGAAAGCAGGAGGAAAAATGTGCTTTTATGTGAGTTCCCTACAGGACCTGATAAACGAAAGGGGATAGGTTAAACTTAATCCCATCTTTTCAACCCCAAAAGCAATAGGAAACCATGTTACTATGTCATAGATTCTCCTTAGTATTTTATAGGGGAAAATTAAAACCCAGCAAGCAAAAGTTGCAAGTTATTAAAAAGATTAATCTGTTGTTTATCACTGCACTATCTCGGCATTCTCTTTCCTGTAGGCTCATTAAAATAGTATGGTCACACAGACAAAGTGACGGTATAATTTTCCTCAAGTGTTACATGGGGATTAGGTACAGACTTTCAGAAGGATTCGAGGTGGGCTCGACAGTTTTTGCATAACACTTGCTTATCACAACTTGCCAGATGACTCTAAGGTGACATTATGGCAAGGTTCAAATCCATAACTATTTTAATCATGTTCTAAGTTAGAAGAGAAAAATCAGTCAGAGAAATTCCATTTACCAAACCCCAGACGGTGGCAAAGCAGATGCTTTCTTCCACATTTAACACACTCAGACCCAGGAAGACACGCCAATCCCAGCTACCACTTTAAAGAAAAAGAAAAAGATATTTCTTTTATATACCTTATTCTACTAAGTTATTTAATGGAAGAGATGACCTTTGTACTAATGATATTTTTAAAAATTTTAAAATGAACACTGAAGTTTCTGTAATAACCTCATTGCTTGAGCACAGGATCCATAGCCATTTGAGTACCAAATGATCTCCTTGAGCATAAGCAATATCCATGATGGAATGGGATGTTCTGGCATGTGTATCAACAGAGAGGGGGTTACTTTAAGAGAGAAAATTCAGAGAACTTTGTGTCTGACAATATCCAAAAAAAACAAGAGATAACAACAGAGAAACAAGCAAAGCAAAGGAGAGAAGTCAGGAACCCATACAGCTGATGGCCAGGGCACATAGCCCTTGTTGACCCAGGCACGAATTTGTTGAATTCACATCCTAACACTAGGCCAAGATGCCCATATAGAGAGATTTGCCACTGCTTTCACACTGTATCACCCCATCAGGAACTCATCAGCTAACTTGAAATTTGCTTTCTAAGGTTAGAGTGCAACACTGCCATCAGTGGTACACTGGATGCAGTCTTCTCTCAATAAGATTCTTGAGTCTTAAATGCCCAGGTTTCTTCCCCATCTCTAGTCCTGAATCCAGCTTCTAACTATCACAGACTCTTCAAAGGCAGCAGTGATAGAAAAAGTAATTGGGTTCCTTCTACACACTAGAAGAGCCGGATGACATCTCAGGCCCCTGGCTGCAGCCTGGCCCAGTCACGGGTGTTAGAGAGAATGAGTGGATGGGAGCTCTCTGGTGGTTTGGTTACCCTCCCACTCTTCCTCTCTAAAAAGGAGTTCTTATCATACAATGAAAATCTGAAAAATCTCTACCTAAGATAAACTGTCTCTATTCCAAGCAAATTCAGAATATAATTTTACAATTCGATTTAAACAGCAGTTGATTGCTTGGTTGGTTTCATGTTGTGTGTGTTAAAAGCAACTGGCTTAAATGGAGGAGTCAATCAAAAAAATACGCTCCTGCCTCTCCTGGCAATTGACAGCACTAGCAGCTAGAAATTTGGTAAGTATCGCCCCTCCCTAATCCCTTCAGCAGAACACAGAACACAATAATTATTAGCTTTAGGGAACCTTTTGTTTCTGGAAGACTATTCTGCTTTTGCGGTATGCAAACTATCCTTTTTCTGCTTTATTGCAGTGTTTGTCTTCCGTGGGTCTTCACAAGGTCTAAACTCCTGGAGGTTTTTGTCTACCTAGTACTGCCCCCATGTGGGCCCACAGTGTCACAAGTGCCAGGAGCTACCTACATTCCATTTTTGACATTAGCAGAGGAAGGTAAAAGCCATGATTCTGTTTTCATTCTATACCTTTGTTTGAATTTTCAGGTAGAAAAGGAGTTGTTTTCCAGCCTCAGAAAAAGTAGCTAGGCTGTTATGCCTGGAAATAAAAACAGAGATGGAGGAAAGGGAAGGGAAAATCCGGGCCAATGTTCTTTCTCACCTGGGATTCTTATTTTTCTGCACCCAGAAGGTCAAATCTGAACTAAATCAGTATGCAGATCACATACACAGCAACTACAGTTCCAGACTAGGGAATGTGCTAATTGGCTCACCCGCCTGAAATACCAGGGTAACAGTCGTCTGACACACAGCCTCTGAGGGAGGCAAAGCTTAATGCAGGACAAAATGTTCTCGCCATTCTGCAACGTCACCTGTCCCTGCTTCTAGCAAGTAGTCTGACCACACACAACGGTGACCGCAGCACTTTCATAATGATTCTACTCCATAGACTAATGTGTACACTTGGGATTTTAGGATGTTAACTCACAAGAAATTAAAACTAGTGATCCTTCAGGCAGCTTTCCTCTTTCTGTTTCTCCTGTGGTGTTCCAAAAAGTGACCTAAATAGTATAATGCATAAAAAGGCAAGTTAGAAATTCATTAGTGGCGTTCACATTGTTCTTAGCATTGTGAACCTGATTAATATCAGACAGGGAATATATGGGAGAGAAATTCTTCTGGTTACCTGCTTGGATTCCCCTCTACTACCGCCTCATCAGTCCAACTCACGAACTGTTGAAGACTATTTAGAAAAGAAGTCTACCATCCCATGAGGCACAGCACCTGTACCTGGTGTCAGGAAGCGATGACATCCTTGGTGCTCTCTTTGACCAGGGAGCCTTCTTGAGTAATGGGGCTTCTATGTTGGTGATGCAATAGAAATCAGATTAAACTACAGCCATCAATTGTTGATTAAATCTAATAGCTTATCCTGATTAAAGAGGTTGGAGGTATGGCATGACTCTTCCGACTAATGTCACTCAGTAAGCCACTTGGAGAATGGGCCAGCAAATGGAAGATCTTTCTCCCTGTCTCTCCTTCTCTCCGCAAATCTTTCAATAAAAATAAAAAATCTTACAGAAAGAGAATTTTTGGAAAACTGTAGTAGTAAAAACAGTGGTAGTGATGCCCACAGGATAACAATGAGGAACAGGCAACCTTTGCGGATGGAGAACACTTCATTTGGCTGAAGCAAATCTAAGGCAGTCAGAGCACTGCTATCAGGTCAAGTGCAGTATACCCAAGACCATTTAGGTGCTCTTTTGTTTTACAATGTTTTTAGTAAACATTTTTTAGTAAATTGCATTTAGAAGATTTTCTGGGATTATTTAGACTTATAAAAGTACAGTTAGTTCCCAGGCAGCACAGTCTCTCCTGATTGGAATTTGCATTTAGATCTGAAAGCTCAGTCCCGGGATTGTAATTTATGGTCTGCTTCAGTTTCTTATTTATGATAGTTACATTTTACATCACATTCCCTAATGGAGCCAACTACCTTATATTAAAGAAAGGCTTCAGCCTGACTAAATGACATTGGCTTTTTTATTTGTTTGTTTCTATGATTGATTGCTTGAACAGGTGCTTTTGTAGATTTTTTTTTTCTAACAACTAAAAAAAATTTTTTTCTTCCCTGTATTTTTCAACTTTCATATTTGTCAGAGTCTCCAGGTTTGTTTGCCAGAGTCTCCAAGTTTGGGACAAGCTGTGAAGATGTCAGAAAATCCAAGAAAACTTCTGTTTTGTGAGACTCAAAGGGATTTGCTAAGAATATGAATTGTCAATTTTGCTTATCACTCAGTTTGAAAATCTATACTTGAAACCTTTCATGTCTGCCTTATCCCTGACTGGCATCAAACATAATAAACTCAAAATAAACTTCTGATGAAAATCAGGCCTCAATATTTTACCATGAATTTCTCTTCTGTTTGATTTTTTTTTGATCAGCACCAGATAAAACCAGAAACAAACAATTTTCTTCCAAATCCCATTTTGTCGAAACAGTACTCGTAGCAAGGGAAAAGAAACGGACAAGTACGGATTGCTATTGTTCAGATATTTCTTCTATCATCTCTTAACACGTTTATAAAAGCAATAATCATGTTGGGCTTATGAATCTTTCAAATTGGAAATAAGAGAATACAAGAGACCCAGCTTTAGAATGTGTGGCAATCTTTCTCTTACATGAGGAAATTTTGCATCACTGGCAGTTCAGTAGCAAAATTTACTCTTGTCTCTTAAGTCTAACGGTCTCATTTAAGCTTAAAATGAACAGTTTAGGAGTTTTTATTCTTAATCTCCTAATTCTGGATGGTGACAATAGTTCGCATTTTCTCCATGCATCTGATTGGTATGTGGTAGTGAAATGCAATCCTTTTGCTGTCAGTACAGTTTTTACAACACCTTTGCAACATAATGCACTCACTGACACTAGCTTAGCTTTTGTAGCCCTAGGCTTATAACCTGGTGGCATTGGAATGTACCTGTTCCAAAGAAAGCATTGGTCTTATGACCGTTTTGTGATGTGGAATGAACCGAAAGCAGGCTCAACTGGCCCATCATTACAATATGTAGTCTACATACTCTTCTGGTTACTAATGAAGGTTTGTCTCATATTTGGAGAGGATTATGGCAAAGGTGACAGGGAAAACGAAAGAAACATCTCTTATCAAGCCACTTACTTGTCAGAAATGTTTTTTCTTTTGTCCTGAGAACATAGCAGGATACTGCGAACACATTTAACTGATGTGAAAAATTGCAGATTCCAAGATAATGTTGTTGAACAAGCTTCAATGGTGGCAATTTAATAATTTTCATTTTGGAGAAGCTTGTGATTGTATATTTGATTGGGATAAATAGGGGAGGAGTTGAGAGTACCCTGTTTTTAACCAGACTGTGAATATATACCTGTATGGATATTTAAAATATATGGCCTGAGAGACATGCACAGTTAATCTTCCACTTGCTGTGTCAGCATCCCATAAGGGAGCTGTTTGTAGTCTCAGCTCCTCCACTTCCTATCCCGCTTGCTGCTAATGGCCTGGGAAAGCAGTGAAGGATGGCCCAAAGCCTTGGGACCCTGCACACACATGGGGAACCTGGGAGGAGTTCTTTGCTCCTGGATTTGCACTGGCCCAGCTCTAGCAGCTGTGACCATTTGGGGAGTAAATTAGTGGATGGAAGATCTCTCTATGCATGTCTCTCTCCCCTTCTCTGTAATTATTTCAAGTAAAAATAAATAAACCTTGGGCCCGGCGGCATGGCCTAGCAGCTAAAGTCCTCACCTTGAACACACCAGGATCCCATGTGGGCGCCGGTTCTAATCCTGGCAGCTCCACTTCCCATCCAGCTCCCTGCTTGTGGCCTGGGAAAGCAGTCGAGGATGGCCCAAAGCCTTGGTACCCTGCACCCGTGCGGGAGACCCAGAAGAGATTCCTGGTTCCTGGCTTTGGATCGGTGCACCAGCCATTGTGGTCACTTGGGGAGTGAATCATTGGACAGAAGATCTTCCTCTCTGTCTCTCCTCCTCTATATATCTGACTTTGTAAAAAATAAATAAATCTTTAAAAATAAATAAATAAATAAACAAACAAACATCAAAGAACATGTATATGGCTTTAAGAAGATTAGGAATAGTTGTGAAAGTCTTTTACCCTTAACCCTTGGTTCTTAGAAAACTCACTGCTAGTACGTGATCAGTTTGGAAGTTCGTTAATAGTTTCTACACTGTGATGTATGATATGTAGAATAACACAAAACTAGGTAGGGCCAATAAAGAATATTCATTTAAATTAACCTGTCTAATGAAAACAAAACAAGACATTTATTTTATACTAGTGTCTTTTCTTTTAGTTTCCTCTTAAATCTAAATGAGTTCTATTAAGTCTAATTCCCAAAGAAGGTTTCATTGTCTGAGTCCATAACAAAGTATACACATGTTGGGCAAATTTGCCATGACTATGTCAACTACTGTTGATGTAGGAGCAGAAACATTGTACACATTTTCATTGAAAAAAAAAGAATGAACTGAAGCCAGCAACTAAATATAAGAATTTTTCAGCAGTGAAATTACAAAATTCTTCCTGACAAAACTACCCACCAAACAGAAGAAAAATAAACAAATAGCACACAATGCCAAGAAAACAAAATCAAGAACTGACTTCCCTTTTTTCCTCCCATGCATACTCCGTAGATCTCTACAGACAACATTCTGTGTTGGCATATGTCCCTGATGAACTAGATTAAAGACAAAGCAAAAAGAA
This sequence comes from Ochotona princeps, assembly GCF_030435755.1. Lineage (NCBI taxonomy): Eukaryota > Metazoa > Chordata > Mammalia > Lagomorpha > Ochotonidae > Ochotona > Ochotona princeps. The sequence goes on along the minus strand of NC_080837.1, from coordinate 49,106,787 downwards.
CAATCCCTTGCTATGTCTTTAGAGTATCTGCGCTCAATTTCCTTCAAAGACAGAGGACATCTAGGAGATTCTTAAAGAGCATCTTAAAAGATCTTTATTTTCACTTGTGATAGTCTTCTTCTTATTCATGAGTGCTCTCAAAGCCTTCCTTGACAAATGTATGGTGGTATAATAATCTGATAAAATGGCATACTCATAAAAATAATGATTAATACTCATTATGACTCAAACTTCACCAATTTGTAATCATGCTTGAAAGTGGATTTTGAATAAGTAGCAGAGTTCATTCTGTGAAATTCCACTTGGAAATCGGACAGCACGGGGAGAGTGTGATCATTGCTGAGGCCTGGTGTGTGGGGCAAAGTAAAAATGTCGCCCCTCAGTACACACAGTAATCCCTATCTTGTGTTTTTGAACAAGCTAGGTAATAACACTAGCTTTTGAATTTGTATCTCAGAATAAATGGATTCGTATTTATTGCCAGTAAGACAAAGCCTCCATAAACTGCTTAAGAGGGACACTTTCAGAAATTTGGCAAAGTGGATTGCCATAACTGATGTTACCTTCTTCCAAGGATCAGGAAAAGCTCTAGACCCAGCATTTATGATAGGCCCTACATTAGTGACCAAGCAATTGTGCTCATCTGTCAATATTTTTGGAAAGCCAATCAGCCACAAGCTCAATATATTCATTATAGCTTCTTTTCTTACTGCTTGAATATAAGTGAAAATAATTTAACTTATCAGTAATTTAATGTTTAAATCTACACAAAGAAATTCTGAGAGACATGGACAAGAGGGAAAGATATGCATAAATAAACAAGTCACATATTTGGCCAGTAGATTAAACACATAATTTCAACTGATCTAAATTTTGGAAGCATTTGCTTGTACAGCTGCAACCAGTAAATTAAACCCCCTGCAGACATCAGGTGTGTTTCATGCACTTCCACAATACCAGATTATATGACATATGACTACTAGTAGATTTTTAACAAATTTGAACAAATATATGCTCCAAAATGAAGCCAAAGAGATAATGGACTGTGTGTTTAACTCAATGCCACATCTTACAGAATATATATAACTTAGCAATTTGTTATAGTATGCTAGGCAGGTCTTTAACACTGAATTGGAAAAAAAAATTATTTCTTCCCTAATGGGCTATTTGCAATGAAAGTGGGTCCAAACTGTGAATGGGTGACTGGAACCAGCCATTTGATAAAGAAAGTTTTTCCAAATAATAATACATTCTCCAGTGATCTAAGATCTATGTAGTCTCTTCAAGTGTAAGAGTCAATAAGGCAATCAGACACTTAGCTTTTAGGACTGAAATGGGAAAGAATTTTCTTTTCAATGAAGAGACAAAAAGATAATAGACACGGTGATGATGATGGAGAGGACAAGAGAGAGTTAGGTAGCTTAACTTCAAAACGGAAATGCACTAGAACATAACTCTGAGACTCCTGCGGCTGAAATCTTAAGTGATCCTGTATTCAGAAGCATTCCAGGCACCATCATGTGCTTAGATTTCTATGCCTGCTGCTCACTGCTGAAACCTTTACATATTTTTAAGAGATTAATTATATTCATTTGAAAGGCAGAGGAACACAGTGATGCTGTCAGATAGAGATCTTCCATTCCCTGACTCACTCTCCAAATGGCTATAATAGCCAGGCATGGCCTAACCCGAAGCCAGAAGTCTGAACTCCATCTGTGTTTCCTGTGTGGATAGTAGGAGCTTAAGTATTTGGGGCATCTTTGTCTGGCTTCCCAGAAACATAAGCAGGAAGCTGGGTCAGAAGCTTCACAGCCAGGTCTTCAACTGGCCATCTGATAAGGAAAACAGGTTATCATAAATTCTTATGGAATACAATACCATATCTTATCACATGTGCCTAGCATAAAGGGATCAAGTCAGGCAACTAGTTTTCCATCTTTGTGCTTAGAGTCTAACAGTTCTTCTAAATGAGTTTTTCCTTACAGAAATAATTGTGTAAATATTAGGGAGGAGTATTTTTAGAAGAGGAAGAAATCCTGAAATAATATCCCATAGACTAATCCCATCAACAGTTGCCTACTTGGCTTATCCTGTGGTGACTTTAAACCATATGGATTTTCTAACATAAATATGCTTAGAGTGACACCAAGCATTTTTTATTTGGAATGATTGCTACATTATATAACAGAAACAGCCATCCCATTATACAACACATTGCATGCATTCCATTTGGCCTCCCTGTGATGATTCAATCTCCGAGTGGTGCTTAAGATGGTAAAGGTTGAGAGAAACTATTATCCTCTAAGCAGATTGGGATCATTGGATGAAAAGTATGGTGTGTCAGCATTGCATCCACCATCGCTTATAATACAAAGTTCAGTCATATAGCTGGAAGCTACTAGCTGATTAGAACAGCTTCCTGGGCCAGGACTTTAGTTTTCTTAACACAGAGAAGCAGAGGGCTGCTTGTTTAGCCGAAGAGGTAGAATGGCACAAACTCTCCAGAGAACATTATGATTTCAATCCAGAAAGCCTGCTTACATCTCACTTCATTTTCATTCCATGTATTGATTTCTTCAGAATTGTGCACATGTATTCGAATACCTTTATTGAATCCCCAAGGCATTACAAGTAAATGCACACAGAATAATTAGGAACAACTGAGAAAGAACAAATTGGAAAGAACATATTTTCACTGCATATGGAGAAAAGAACCTTGGGTTTATTGGACAGCGTCATTTCAAGGCCAGCTCTACAGAATACTAAGTCAAACCATGCTGATATTTTAAAGGGAGAAGAAATCTCAGTAGTCAATGTCATAGCTGAAAGGACAATATCTGGACTTGCATCCCTATTTAAATACAGCCCAGCTTTGTGACTTTGGATGCATTTTCAATATACCACACCTATTATGTATAAAATAAAGATTACCAAATTGTAGAATTCCTAAAACTACAGAAATATGATCCATAGGATTTCAGATGGAACAATAGTGACACACAGTAACCTGAATGAGTTTTAACTCTTCATATTATCTTCAAAGTCTCCTCCATCCAGATTCAGTACATGAGGTCAAGGTACAATGAGTATTTCATAATGCATTCGGCTGTTCCCCATATTCTTTCTTTCTGTTTTGTGTACGCTAGTTTCTAGCAAGAGTTCAAGTTATGTATATGTGTGGTTAATCATGTCCTCAGTATGTTGACCCTGCAAGAAAACTAACTTGTTTTGCTTTGTAATCTCTCACCATAAAAAGAAAAGCACCTTCTAATTATTAAAGTAAAGCATATATGATAACAATAATCAAATGGTAGGAAGCCAATTGTTCATAAAGCCCCTGATATTCTAGCAACACACAGTCATTTACACAGCTAATATCTACTACAATGCTCTATGTGTCAGTTACTGTTAGATGTCAGAGATAGAAAGAGAAACAAGGCTAAGTGGATTCTCAATATTCACTGGAAAGCATGAAAGCATCCAGAAAGGGAACTTACTCAGGTCAGGTCTGAGATAGGATAGGAGATTTTGCAGACTCTCACATTTGTTTAATAGCAAGCATCAGTATTAATTTTATTATTTGACATTTGACTGGTTAGAAGATAAAGTTATCTCTTCCTACAATAAATTTTGCAAAAGTACCCTCCCAAGTTTTCCTAATGTTCAGAGAAGTGGAAAGAACACAATGATTTTCCCAAGTCAGAAGTGATGACTTGGTATCATACAGAAACATTAATAATCAATACCACTGAGGTAGGATTATGGGTCCATTTATTCATTCACTTACTCAGCCTCCTCCACAATGCCTTTGCGCATAGCTTATTGTGCCCAGGTTACTGGGCCCTTACATCTTGTGTCAACAGTGCTTTAAAAAGAATAGTCTATCAATTGAAATAAATATATTTACTCATAGGGAAAACAGTTGAAGGATAAATTGTATCTCACAGAAATACTTAAGTACAAATTAAATGTCTGATTAAATCTCAAAGAACTATTCAATCCATGATCCTTGATGTTCTGAAGAGTCATCACCTAAGATAGCAAACTAGAAATTCATTTCCAGTGCCATTTCCTAAGCTGGAAGTAGATGCCTGAAAACCCATGTTTCCAATTATAATGTAAGATTTCCAGATTCAGAAAACAGCTTGGCAACGAACTCTGGTCATGATCAAGTTTGACAGGAATCAGAAGTGTCATCACATGCCACCATATTTCCCATGGTGCGCTGGATATGTAACACAGCAGTTGATAAAGCAGTTGCAGAATCTAACTTGAATTATACTACCTTCTAGCTTCATGCAAATTATTTAACTTTTCTGCATTTCAGCTGCCTTACATGAAAAGCAAAGTTACTACCTTCTCAAAACATTAGCTATTGTCATTCAACTAGTCTATAATCTCCATGAAGTGTACAACAAGACTATTTCATTCATCTTGACATCCTTGATATACAACCCAATAGACACCCTCCCTTCAAACACACACACACACACACACACACACACACACACACACACACACAACATCAATGGGAAAAGGGTTTAGAAGGAATTCAGGCTTGAAAATAATTTTTAAAATAGAATATTAGTAAACCAATGTATATGATATATGAAGTTAAAATGCAAGCAAAAAGCAAGCAAAACGTGGAAACCAAATGAGTATGACAGTCACAGACTAAAGAGGAGTCGCATAAGCCAGAAGGAAAGATAAATAGTATCCAAACAACTTTGCTTTTGGAAAATGCTAAAAGATCATCTCATCTATATTTCATCTTCGAAGAAAGGGAACTAAAGCTCAGAAGAGTTTAAATAGCTCATAGCAGTAAACAGTGGCATAGCTGAAATAACTATCCAGATTGTGTTTGACACATACGTTAGTGCTCACTTGGGAAGGGACCGGAAGAAGACACCGGAGAGTCATTCTGACATCATATAGTACAGTTCTCCATATGGACGCTTACCGTCTAAGTATTGAGGATATCTTTTATCCTGACTAGCAGGCTAAGTTCAGAATGAAATTCCCCTGAGATGTCTTTTGCGCTGCATGGCCAGGATGCTACAGCCAAAAGGCACCTACTACTGATCAACAAACATGATTCACAAAGGAATAAGCACAAAAATCATCATAAGCAAAATTAATAAAAGAAAAAACAGTTTGTTGATAAGAGGGGAAGCAAAGGGCTGACTGCTTGATTTAAGCGCAGGCTAGATGAAAATAGAGCTTTCTCTATGCCTACAACATCATATTGTTTTTTATAATATGTTCATATATAAAGGTGAAAGCCACAAATGTTATTTTGCTTGGTACTTGGTTTTTACTTTCGTTTGATTGACTTTTTGGAAGAACTCATGATATTCACTCACATATCATTAATACAGCATCTGTCCCTTTGTGATTAAAATGTGGTCAGACACTTTTATTCTTGTTTTATAATATAATGGATCAAAAGTCAACAGTTAAACATGAGTAATACTCCAATTTCTTAAATCCCATTACCTTACTTCTTATATTTAATGCTATATAATTCCAAAACAGGAAATAACCTTCTATCTTTCATAAACAGGTAAATGTTTCTCATTTATATTTGTCATCTAGTGTACACCAGATTTGGAGGTGTAACCGTTGATGTGAAGTTGCTGCATCCTTAGAAAATGTTGGTGTCTGTTTACATTCATCCTTTAATGGAATAATCTTCCAGATCAGTCATAGTACTTGAAAGACAATCAATGATACATGTGCCCCTTTGTTCTTAATTAGCATCTGATTAAAATGTCTTCTCATGCTCTTCAAGCTTAATTGTTGTCATTGAGATCCATGAAAATACTCTTCCAAAGATTTCTGTATTGAAAGTTAGAGGCAGGGGACCTACAGTGAAGCAGTATGTCCCCAGGAATTTTTTGTCTTGGCTGATTATAATCAGTTTTTCACTGCCATCATGAAATAATTACAAAACCCAGGTGATGACATCCTACAGCTATGCCATGACTCTAATATTTGGGTTCTTTCGGCAAATGGGCCCATCAGGGACTGTCCTTAATGTTCAGTGGTACTCAGGAGTTTCATCTGCAGGTTTATTGCATTAAGGCTATACCCATCGCAGAAAAAAATTTGGACCTAAATTACAACATGGCATTCCCTCCAGTGGACCCTAGTATTGCTTCCTCAACATCTATTTCTCCCTTCAATTTCATCCTCAGTTCACCTGGTAGCAGTGAATTAGCTTTTAACTCTGTAACACATTCCAATCTACCTGGGAAATTTTTGCAACTGTTGGCCCAAAGCCCTAGCCTAGACCAGTTTAATTAGATTCTTTGCACAACGATTAAAGGGGGGCTCTGGAATCAGTGGATTGTCTGTATCCTGACTCTAGAATCTCTGACCAGTGATTGTAATGTTTAGTGTCTTGAGTGTGTCAAGAATGCAAACAGGGTTAACCACAGAACTTATTTCACAGGAGTGTGCTGAGAACACTCTTTGGCACTTGGAAGTACAATCCAAGCATTTTCTATGATGGTGATGACATTGATTATGATATGATGATGAAGGAATTGGAACCAGGACTTGATGGATTCCTGGCTGAAGCTCTCTTTAATGCTCAATTTTTCAAACTGTGAATCCAATGAACTCCTTCTTGTGGAAGTTTTTTGAGGTTAGTGCTTCTATTATTTTCAGTTGTTGGCAAACTTTAGGCTAGGCTGAGCAGCCAGGTTTGTTCTATCGATTATATAGAAAAAGTACCATCAAAATACCAGCACACCAATCCAAGGATATCTTCCCCAGGAACATACAAATATATAAGATTTTAGAACATTTATTATGTGTAAAATCTGGAGATTTATATCTTGTAAATCACCAATTAATATGCCTCACCCACCCTTCAATTCTGTCTATCTAGTAAATGAGGGGATTGAACTGGAAGAAACTGAAGGATGACCAACTTGAGAACTCTTGCTGACTATGGAATAAGTTAAATCTTAGTATAAGAACACGAGAGACTAGACTTTGCAGTCTGAATTGCAACCATCTTTTCTTTCCCTTGCAAGGGAATTTGCTTTCCCTCCTCTTTGAAGATGAATAGAAAGGAGGTATTCAGTGCTACTAATTTTCAAAATGAAAAGGAAGGCAACAGGAAAAGCAGAGAGGTGTTGATTCTGGATCACTGATAAACCAAAGCATTATTTGTCTTTGTTAAATATTTGGAGTGGGAACATTCTACAATTTATTTATACATCTCCAAAGCCTACATGCAAACACTGAGACATTTTCATAAATGGAAGTGATTCAAATGCAACATTAAAAAGCATTGTCCCTTGTATCAGGTCACATTCCACACAGCTCAACAGCATTGGTCTGGGCATGACATAAGCATTTTAGGCTGTAGTCACGTAATATCCACTCACTTGGGAAGTGAATTCTAAAGTATCGAATTGACTGTTCTATGGCGCCATGTTTAAAAATCAGTCCGTCTGGGCTCAGCACGGTGGACTAGTGGCTAAAGTCTTTGCCGTGAACACACCAGGATCCCATATGGGTGCTGTTTCTAATCCTGGAAGCCCCACTTCCCATCCAGCTCCCTGCTTGTGGCCCAAGGCCTGGGAAAGCAGTCGGGGATGGTCCAAGGCTTTGGGGCCCTGCACCCACATGGGAGACCCAGAGGAGGTTCTTGACTCCTGCCTTCTAATTGGCACAGCACCAGCTGTTGCAGTAACTTAGGGAGTGAATCATCGGATGGAGGATCTTCTCTGTCTCTCCTCCTCTCTGTGTATCTGACTTTGCAATAAAAATAAAATAAATCTTTTTTTAAAAAAAATCAGTGTGTCTTGTGTAAAAATGAAGGGGTTTTAGGGCATCCCTGAAAACACAATGAAAGATCTGGCAATGCTGGGCTGATTCTCTGCATGTCACTAAAAGAGCAGGCAGCAGCTGCCCTGAGTCTTTGATTTTCTATTTTGCCTTTAAACATTATACACATCCAAGTTGAAGTGCCTGCATTTTACTCTTTGCAAATTATAGAGGAGGCAATCATTCTGCTACAGTGGGTTAGGCTCCAGCTTGAGAAACTTGTATTTCACATGAAGGTATGTGAGAGTAAGTCCTGCCAATGCTTCTGATCAAGCTTCTAGCTAACTGCCTAGGAAGGTGATGATGATTCAAGTCCTTGGGCCCTTCCACCCAAGTGGTCAACCCAAATAGATTTTCTTGCTCTTCAACTATGCTGGCACAGGAGCAGCTACTGTAGGCATTCAGGGAGTGAACCAGTGGATGGAAGATGTCTCTGCTTCTCCCTCTCTTTCGGTTACTCTGCTTTTCACATAAATAAATCAACTTTTAAAATGTGTAAGAGATAATACAGCACATAGAAGTGAGCAATGGTTGAACTGGCTTCCTTTTCAGTACTCTCAAAGGATGTTCTATAGGCATAGAAAAGCAGTTGCATACATTATGAGCTTCTAATATGAACTTAGACCTATATCTGTCACAAAGAAAGCAGAGTTTTTCAAATCACCTACTGAGATGAATTGAGGAAGAGTTTCCTGGCACAGACCTCAAATTGCTTTATAGATCAGCCTGAAGCCTTTTCTGCATTTTCCTCATTTCCTTTATGGCGCTTAAGTCAGAAACAGTTTTTCAGAACCATCTATTAGAGGCACATGAAATGTCAGGTCAGATTTATAGATTCAGAAATTGACATTGGATCATAATTCAGTTTAGAATAGAAGGAAAAGGAGTGCCAAAAATGACTTGGAACCAATTCCTTTGTGGTCACAACAATAAAAAGAGAGCAATGGTTTGCAAGACAAAACCACTTCTCTTCACTCCTACCCTCAACTTTCATTTTGGTACATTCATTATTTGCACAAGCACTGAATATTTGTTTTAAATGCAGATTTGCACTAACAATTTTTTGAGAGTCCTGACCCTGTGCTATTTGAAAAGTTTACTATTTCATTTCTTCTATTTTTCTATTACTTATTTACTCCCATTTTTCTGCTCCTTATTTGCACTGAATCTCTTTTGTACATGGTAGACCTTGCACGAAATTGTGACCACCATGGTAGGAACACATTTTATTCATCTTTGTTCTGCCAATTCCTAGCATTCACTTGGCACCACAGATGATTCTAACCTGTTCGTAGTTGTGGGAATGACTGAGGAGTTCCACTTCAAGCCCTTCTTCTGGATTTGGGATATGAGACTCTACTCTGGTTTCTTGTACTTTTCTACCAAATCTGAACCCATGTTCAGCCACATTAGTAAATTATTACATTTCGCTTTTTCCATCTCCCCTGACCAAATTTCCAAATTATCAAGTTACTAGTAAAAGTTCTGAAGACATGTTTACTAGTACTAGAATTCTGATACTTTATAACATACTTGCTGATCCTTCACAGATATGTATTAATACAACTACTCCGTCAGTTGTTGCAGATTTTTGGCTTCTAATACTCCCATACTCTCTATCTTATTAGATGACCTGGACCACCTATGAAATTTAGGTAATCTCACTTAAACTCCCTTAATTTCTTATTTCCTTTTCCAAGATTTCATTGTACTGCTATATATCTTTAGTAATTGTCACTGTTGCTCATATATATTGGTCATCTAATTGGTCCACTTGTTCTTTCGTGTTTTACTCTTTCGTCTGCCTGTCCCTTTCCTTTATCACTCTCCTTTTTTCTATTTTTCTCTTTCCTGAGTTTGTCATATTTTACTTTCATCCACTTCAATCTAAAAAAACTCCTTTTAAAGAAAGATTGAGGAGCAGAGGGAGGGAGAAGAACAGAGAAAGCAGAAGGAAGAGGGGAATGGAGAGGGAGAGAAAAATAATGCTCACAATAGCCAGACCAACTTCAAAATTCACAAACTCCAACTGAATCTCCCACACAGATGGTGAGAGCCCAAATACATTATCTTCTGTCTCCTGGGTACAGTTACAGGAAGTTCAATCAGAAGTTGAGATGGAAACTGTCTCAGGCACTCTGAATATGAGACATGGATATCCCAACTGTCCACTTAATCTGCTGTGGCCTCACAGTTGCCAAATCAAATTCTTTTCTAATTTCTATTCCTCCTAAACATTTGTATTTTTGACGCTAAATTTATTAACATTTTAAAAAGTTTTATATAACATTATTGATAACTCTTATATTTTGGTTCTAATACCTTCTCAATAAAGTGTTATCTACTTCTGAGTTTTGAGTTGTCTTTGTCCCACACATTCTATCACATGGGCTTCTGATCTATTTTAATTCTTCCTTTTCCTTTCAGCAATCAGCACCCAAGCCTCAATGGGCAGTGTAGGAAATACAGACATTTCATTTGACATGTTGCCCCCTTGTACCAAATTTGTACATTTTCCTCTTTCAACAGACATAGAAGTGCTAGAATATTCTAGAAGCACACCCTGAAAAATTTCAAGTGAGAGAGTAAAATCAGGGATAAGACTAAAGTCATACAATGAGAAAAAAAGTTTGGTATTTGAAATATGACAGAAGAGATGATACTTAGGCACTTTATAATACCTACCATAGATAGAGGTTAAGTTTAGGGAAAACATATTCCTCACGAGGAGCCTCCCTTATAGTCCCTTCCTATTAAGACGAGGAAGTAATGCATTTTCATAGTAGCAGGAATTGTTCATGGCTGCAAGTGAGAAAAATCTAACTCATCCAAGCTTAAAACAGTGTAGGGGATGTATTGGCAAACATAATTAAGCTTGGGGAGGAAAGACAGTGCTTCTAAGATAGCTAGAACAATTGACTGCTCCTGATCCCTGGCCCAGACTCTTCTTCTGCTTCAACTACATTCTCCTTAGGTAATTTTTGCCATGAAGCTTGAATCATGACAATGGCATATTCGGGTTCATGTCTTTTCATTCTCTTAAATAGTGAAGAAATAACTCTTCTCTGTAGCTCCAAGTGAAAGAAATATAATTGGAACACTTTGTGGGGCTAGTTTCTATGATATACTAACGTCTAAATAAATTATGATTATTGGGTTCATAGAGACAAATAGGAAACCATCAGCTCTTACTTGCATTGACCTAGATCCAGAAGATTCAGGCTTGTCCACAGTACTTCCTTTCAACCCAAATCAGTCCTGACCAAGAACACGATCCCTATTTTATTGAAAAGCCCATTTCTCCTTAAATTTGTTGTCAATTTTAAATCTTCTTTTTAGTCTTTAAACATTTTATTTACTTGAAAGTCAGTAGCAAACAAACCAACAGAGAACAAGAGAGCTTGTTTACTCCCTTGATGTCCACCACAACGGAGGTTGGGCCAGGGCAAAGCCAGGAGCCACAAGCAAAATCCAAATCTCCTATGTAGATAGGAGGACCCTAATTACTTGCTGCTTTCCAGGATGCACCATAGCAGGAACCTAGAATCAGAAGAACCTAGATGCAAAACAGGCACTAGAATAAGAGACAGAGTTCCTTAGTAGTGGCTTGACTTCTAGGCCAAATACTCAGCATAACATTTTGTTTCTCAACTAGAACAGTTCCATATTAAGCATTACTTCAATTCAGAAATTATTTTTCTATGTAAAAAAATGAGGATTTCAAGCATCCTTGGCCACTGGGTTGGGGATTGGGATCAAATACAATCTCAGAAATCAAGATTAACGAAAATCATCCATCTGAATTGCATGGCAATGGCACCTGTATAAATTTCACAGGTGCTGTAACATATTCATGAATTTCTTAGAACGATCCATCAGAGCTCTTCCGAGGCTGAATTTGAATACTGGCTGAACTCACGTAGGCCAAAAAGCAGACAAATGTAAAGTCGTGTCCCTGCCTTGCTCTGTTTACTATTGGTCATCACCACTCACTTCTATCGCTGTACTCCTAAGAATTAGAAAACCATCTTGTTCCATCATACAAAGAATTTCCCCATTTTTCAGATTTGAAATAGGAACTAGGAAGGGCCAGGCAGACATTTGAGTTAGTGGGTAAGATGAGTTCTGAAGTGCCCACAGCCAGCTCTTTCCTTTCCAGTCCAGCTTGCCTCTCCTGTGCATCCTCTGAGAAAACATCAGATGGATCGAGTACCTGGGTACCTGCCACTCAGGAAAGTGATCTGGACTAGGCTCCTGGCTCCTGGCTGCAGCTGGGCCAGAGACAGACATGTGGACAGTGAACTCATGGATGGAAGGACTCTGTCCCTCTTTATTCCAAGCAAAGTGGAAATACATTTTTTAACAGAAGAATAAGAAATAGGTGAAGAATCTCTGTCTTACTGCCCAAGTCCCACATAAAAGATTCATTCCTGGGGTGACACTTCATTCCATGTGAAACCTAAATGACTTCAACTACCTTGAAAATTCAAATGTAAGGAACTACTTTCACAGTCTTTTGTAAGCAAAATACTGAAGGAGGAGAAAATGTCAGTGTAATAGATTGTAAGTTACTGCATGTGTCTCAAAGTAGATGTTTTGGAACTTCAGAAAACCAAACACTCAAGCACAGGGATGACTGCCTTCTGCTTCTCAGACAGAAATCTTTTTTGGGTGATATGATTGAACACAACTTTCCATGTAAGACATATAACCACAGTTGAGAAATTATAGTGTTACAGAATCTGAAAATTCTTTTTAATTCATCTAAACATATAAATACTGGCAAATATTAAAGCTCTGAATAGGCCAACAGTGGTTTGTAGATTTAGCTCTGCAGTGGTTTCTTCTTATTTTTTGTATTTTGGTACTCAAGGCCAGTTGTTGCAGAAACAGTAATTGATGATGTATTGTGCTAAGCTCAGAGGAGTAACAGTCAATTCTCCAACACTGACTGCTTTAGTAAAAAATTGTTAGTGCCTCAAGTATTCCAATAAAAATAATAATACGAATGAATCTACTGAGTACTGATGGGAAGGCTATAATATGCATTTCCACAGAAATGTCTTGTAATTTAGGATTAATTAATGTCCAATTATTGTAAACTGTTACTAATAAATTTTAAAAGTCAGCTCTGCACTTCCATTTTGTAATGTTTTTATAAAATGGAACATTAGATGTTTTTAATCTTGTCTGTTCTTGCAAAATTCCCCAGATAACAAACTATTTTGCATTTCAAATAATATATACTCATTTAAATGCAAAACCAGGGTCCAATCAGAATAAGATGGCAATCAAATTACAATATTCAATGAAGAGTTTTCCAAGCTGACTTCATTAGTAAACTATCATGAATTTCAAGATCTTACAAGGTTTCTATTTGTTTGTACAACTGCAAAGGGCTCAATTACGGAGCTTTGAGAGCATCTAAAAATAACATCAGACTAATTAAAAGTTTCAGCCAGATTTGGGCTAGCACTGTTTTGAAACTCGTTTGAATCTGTTTGACTTTCAAAATGGACTTAGGAAACTAAGGCTCCAGTTTTAAGATGCTGAGTGAAAAAGCAACTGGGAAAGAAAGGAACCCTTTGCTTTTCTTCGCCTGGTACCTAAGGTGATAGAGATGTCTGTGCAGCTTTGTGTAAAAGACAAGCTGTGAGGGTGCTGTCACCACATCCTCCTGGGCTCTTAAGGAAACTCAGCCTCATTTCCTGGCATTATTGTACATGTTGAAAACAAGCTGGGAGAGTATGTGGCTTCAAGTTGCTGAATCTTTGAGAAATGCAGGCAAGAGATTCAGTCTTTGAAGTCATTTTCCCTTTGGGAGGTAAGATCCAGGTAATCAGGAAAGGCTCAGAAGGTCGGGCTATTATGATAATGTTCCTCCAGTGCAGTAGCTGCTCTTGATGTTACATCATTTGGATCATGGAACTTTGTGGAAACTCACAGCAGGGTTTCTACCTCAACAGGTGCTTGCTTTGCATGTCAAACAGAGCAGTGATAGGTAGGGGATAGAAAGCACCTAGATGGCTGATTTTTTTTCCCACATTTATCAGACAGTGCAGTGGTGTGCTTCAATGAAGATGGCAGTATAGGGGAGCTGGTATTTTTTGTTGCTCTTTCAACTCTTTATTTCTGTTTGAACTGTCTTTTTTCTTCTTTAAAACAGTGAATTGTATGCTCTCCTGAGATTTTCCACAAGACATGTTAAAATTTAAGGAATTATTGTCTTTGGAGAAATGCTAATTTCTCACTTGCAGGAATACAGAACTGAGTGCCACTGATTTCAAGGTTTCTCAAGCTGCATAAACATAGTAGTCATTAAACTCTCCTTTCGGAGATTATACAGGTATCAGCATCTGTCACTGTCACAAACAGTAAAGCTATCTAAACAACCTGGAGAGGAGCACAGCCTTGCAGTAATGTTTTATGCACAAGGAACTACGGCAAACAGTCTTTATGTTCCTGTGAACTTAAATGAACAAAGCAAGATCTTGGCCAAGGCAATGACATCATCATTAAACTGAAGGAGGGAAGTTGTGCCTTGCAAAGGCTCTTCAGCGCAATGGTTGTAAGCTTCATTTCAGAGGCTGAATTTTCTTCAGAGAACTTTCTTTATGGTTAAGTATTTTCAAGGGCAATAACCCATGAATAAAATATTGATGAGTGAGGAAACTCTGAACTCTTATAGAGCCAACTCAATTATCTATGCAAATGGGAGCATGGGTTGCATAATCAACAGCTTCCAAAACTAACTCCCCAGCTTCAATTTAGCCAATAATTTTCACTTTTCATCTTTTTCTCTTCAGTAAACTCTATACTTTTCAACTAAAGCCTCTACTAAATAACAAAATGGACCAGCTTGAAATTCATTTATCATCTTTTAATTTTTATCCTCAAAAGACTGATGGATGATGAGGAATTGTCAAAAGAGGCAGCATGAAGAAAGGACGGAAGCCAAAGTTCTAAAAGCCCACGCACCAGGTAATGAACTCCAGAAGAGGCTACTCATGGGTGGAAATTCCATATGTTCTCATTTTCATTCAACTCAGGTCAAAATTCAGTAAAATCCAATCATAAGCGTATCTGGAAACCAGACATAAAGTATTTGGCAGCCAGACTAGATTTCTGCTGGGTAAAATTTGTATATGTCTTTACTAAAGAAGATTCTAAGGTAAGAAAAGATCAGAAAGCAAGTGAATACTTTTATAGCATGAAAGTAATAGACATTGGTAGAACACGGGCCAATGTGAAATATCACACAACAAGCCAACTCAATGTCACCCTCATGCCATGTTCCTTCAAGATAATTGAACCTTGAGTCTATCATAAGTATCAACATGCCAGCAATACCCTTAGGAGCTGTAAGGAATAACAGTTTATCAAATACTTTTCATGATACACCAAGTCCACTTAATTTAATTATTGAATAATTTAACCACCATTTTACCACAATAGAGAATAGATTTTTAAAAGATACACAGTGATTTTCTCATGCAGTACACTGTACTTCAAAAAATCAAGAAAGGGCACAGCATGATGACCTAGTGGCTAAATCCTTGCCTTATCACATGCCGGGATCCCCTACGGGTGCCAGTTTGTGTCCTGGTTGCTCCATTTCCCATCCAGCTCCTGCTTGTGGC
Organism: Ochotona princeps; assembly: GCF_030435755.1. Classification (NCBI taxonomy): domain Eukaryota; kingdom Metazoa; phylum Chordata; class Mammalia; order Lagomorpha; family Ochotonidae; genus Ochotona; species Ochotona princeps. The sequence continues at coordinate 49,091,305 of NC_080837.1, read as the reverse complement.
CTGGGAAAGCGTTAGAGGAAGGCTCAAAGCCTTGGGATCCTGTGCCCATGTGGGAGATTCAGAAGAAGCTCCTGGTTCTTGGCTTGGATCAGCTCAGCTCCAACTGGCCATTTGGGGAGTGAACCAGGGCAGGCAAGATCTTTCTGTATCTCCTTCTCTCTGTAAAACCCGCTTTCCGATAAAAATAAACAAATCTTAAAAAAAAATCAAGAAAAACAACCATCAAATAAAAGATGGAATAAAGCATAAAGATAGCTCTTAGCTTAAACAAAAGAATTCCATACATCTGTAATCACTCAAGATAACAGAGTGATGAGTGAAATTAAATCAACATGTCAAAAGGAGATGTGACATAATTGCAATTCTCAGAAAACTGCTTTGTCTAAACTCGTATGAGGAAGATGCTCATGGGACCATAGATGGAAGATGGGTCTTCCACATGATTGTAGGGTACCAAGACTTTGGACTGTCCTCTGCTGGTTTCTCAAGTCATAAGCATGGAGCTGGATGGGAAATGAAGCATCCAGGACATGAACCAGCACCCATACGAGATCCAGTCCTTGAAAGGGGAGGATTAGCCAGTTCAGCTATTGTGCCAGCTCCTGCTAAAAAGTCTTAAGAGGAGATAGTTATGCTAAGATGATAACATCCCCCTGAAGGGATGGTACCTTGACACATAAGCTGGACAAACATCGTGTCCTCCGGAAACATTCCATAAAAGACCTTAGGACCAAGGACCTCCAATTCTTTTCCACACTAGTATGTCCTGGGGAGAGAGAGAAGGTCATCAAATTGACTGTCCCCAGAAGCAGTACTCAAGAGCTCTCAGACCAGCAGAGGGTGAGGGGGGTGGAAAACGATGCAGAACAACCTGAATGCTTCTCTCCCCCAGGTCTGTCAGTTTGAAAACTGTGGTGTTAGTAGACAAGTTGGAATATTTTTTTTTGTACGTATGATTAGGTACTGATAAACCAAAAAAACTGAAAAAATTTTTAAAATGTGAATTTACAATATTCCAAGGAAACCCATGGCTTGCTTTTTCATTTTGATGACACTGAGGTATAGACAGTTTTACTGTCCCCAGGATTAAACAACTGATTTCTAAAGGCAGGACTTACTGCTTGTGGATCTCCACTGAAACAACCAACCTGTTTGTTTTTTAATTCTGTTTCTAAATAATATTGGTTTTGAATGTATGCCTGATTAGTGTTAAAGATTCATCATGATATAATACCTAATTTATGTACTACCAAAAATCATAACTTAATGAATTATAACAATTTGCAGTGCCAAATCTGAAACATACATCAGATGGCAGCTGCTACTAAAATTATAAATACCTGAAATATTAGACATAATATTCATGATACAACTGGAAAATTTAGACCAGATTGTTTAATGATAAATATTATAAATCTGAATTAGGTAATTCCAATAAATATTCCACTGTATAGCACAACATATAGCAAAAGCTTAAATTAATGTTACATCTTTTTTTAAAAAAAAGCAATAAGATTAAATGTTAGTTTAATTCACCAGAAGCATGAATTAAATTTGTGATTTTTTCCCACCAAAACCAAAATTTATCAGCAAACTTCTTTATAAAATATTAGTTCTCAAGTATAGCTTTGAATAAACTCAGGTACATCTCTAACACAAAGAATAAATGACAATCTACATTCAATAACCTCAAGAGCACTATAGATGTCCTTTGAGTTAAAAAGATACTGAAAGCATTTACATTGGGTTGATCTCAGGGGATAGTCTTTCAATCACTAGCTTATTTTCCATAGAAGCCACAATTTTGTTGTTTTCGAGGTGAAAATATTTGTGTGATTTTAGACAATATTTGGACGTTTAATTTCTGAATAATTTTTTTATTCCTCTTTGTCTTGGTGAGACTTGGTGATAAAGTCCTCAAGCTGTTTTGATTTTATACTGTCCTACTTGGGTTTTTCTTTCTGTTTCTCATTATTCATTGATGATACAAATAGATTGTTGACTGAAATTTTCTTTTTCATGGTTCATAATTTATAAAGAACATGGCCTTGTGTGATAAAGACCCATCAAAAGCATTATTATTTTGCATTTATCTGCTAATGAACTGCCTGTTTTATCTGTTAGCATTTGAAAGGTTCTCCTTTTTTTCTGAATCTGGCTATAGTGTTCTAATTCATCTCTACTATCTTGTAGGATAAGGCTTTGCCTTAGATTCGGGGTCAAAAAAAAAATAACAGCATCCAAATTACCTGCGACATTCAGAAATATAAAATTTTAAGATGGCAAATGAATATCATTTAGCACTCCTGATACTGATCTTATCTTTTGTACTGATTTTTTTTCTGGTAATGTGTTATTATACAAGATGTACTAAAATAAACAATTTGTCCTTCAGTTCTTTCAGTCTTGTGTTCTTCATCTGTTAATGGGTTTCCACATGCTTTGTCCTTCAAAACTCAAGTTGCTGCCTTGAATGTTAAATGTTTAACTGAATTTATTTCTGAACACAGACCACTGTAATCTGCATATTAACAACAAATGAATGAAGATGGTTGTAAAGAGGGTGAAGAATTTAAAATAAAATAACTTTCACAGTATACAAAAACACAACATGAAATGAAGATGGAAGAAATCCATCAAATCAGATAGTTCTGAATACTCTGAAACTGCCACAAACTCCTACTCATTTGGTTTTAAAATGTGGAATTTTCTGGGGGAACGGAGTGGGAATTAAAAATTTGATTTCCAACTGTGTCATGGAGGCAAACATCATGTGTCTTTATAACTTCCACTCCATTAATAGTGTCATGTATATGAGTTACCCAGTGTAATAACTCTACTTACCTTCACTGTCCCCCCAAATTGGACTCGGAGCCTGATTAAAACTTTTGAGTTTCATGTTATGTGTAACACAGCCAAGGGAAAGGAGAATTCAGAGTTGGAAAAAGCAAAATGCAACTTTCATGTAGGAGATGACAGAACCAAAATCAATCCTGAGAAATATATATTCTTTTCTCAACTTACTGGATGATGTGCTCCAAGGATTCTTAGTCTTATCAGGAAAAAGTTTACGTCAGACTTAATGACTTCATATCAGATGTTTTTAATCAAAAACGCAACAGATTTTATTTATCATGCTGTAGTATAAGTACCCCTGGGATTATAGTTCAGTCATCTACTGGTTGTGGTTTTATTTCAAGACATTCAATGACTTCTGTGAATCTGGATTTCTTCCTTCTGACAAAATTACATCAGCAGCACAGTTATTAAAGAATAGTGTACCCTATTTTAAGTTTACTGTTATAATTATCAGTCTCAAATCTGATAGCACACTCAGCACCTACCAACTAAAGGAACCTTTGTAAAGTGGAAAACAGCCATACCTTGGGGCCTCTGCCATTAAGGAGCTGAGCACTTTGTAGAGAAGGAAGATATGTTCATAATGCATAAGCTAAATTGATAAAATAACATATGCTACATGTTAAATTGCAGGTGTGAGAAGCAGTTCCACTAATGCTTTAAAGAGACACTAATCTAATATTTGCTGGAGGAGCTAAAAAGTCAGCACGTTCCTAAAATCACAGGTACATGTGGCTTCTGAAGAGAAGACAAAGAGGACTATCAAGGGCCAAATCAAGGCTCATTCCTTAAACACATGGAACAAAACTTAATCGTAAGTAAAACGAACTCTTTTGTTGCCTTGCATCAGTAGATATCACCCAGTTATTTATTTAGCAAATAATGACAATTTCCTTGTGATGTACCAGATTAAAGGGATAAATTAAATCACGGTTGTATTCTGAAAGAATCTTGAAGTGGAAAGAAACTGAAACTAAGATAAGTCAAATAATATTATCACTTGAACCAAGTAGGAAATAACAGAATAACAGTCAAGATTCCCAAAAGGCATTTCACCCTGTACATCATGTTACTTACCAAATTCTACTGTGTTTCTCTCTCTCTCTTTCTCTTTCTTTCTCTCTCTCACACACACATACACACACACCAGACATACATGTTTCACATACATGTGCATGTGGGGTCAAAGTTAGCACAATCATATTTCATAATAAACTTTGTTTTTAAAGTCAACTTCCCTTTTTCTTCATAATTCAAGCAGAAGAGCTTAATTAATGTGCATCAAACTCAGAGATGAAAGAAAGCAACCAGAGTCAATTAACTGGATTTTTACAAAAATCTGAGCTACAAGTCTAGTAAAAGTAATGATCATGAAAATCATGCCTTTCATTTCCACGAGCCAAGAGCTTATAAAAGGAATATATCTATTTCACTTTCTTATTTCAAATAGTTTTACATTTTAAATAATATTCAGAATTTAGAGTGTGAGATTTTTACTAAAACTTCAAGCCATCTATATCAGAAGCATCAGATAGTGCCATAAAAGTACAAGCTGTGGAACCATGCCTAGCATATATAGGGACAAATACAGGAATAGGCATTTTAACAAGCAGTTCCATTTCCCTTGCTCATAATAAAGTTTGAGTAAGTCTTCTTAAGTAATGCTATGAAGAAGAGAAAATGACATAGTCATTTTTCTGTTCAAATAAGGATGTGTATTTGGCCAGCAAAACATACAGATGGAGAATTGACAGAAAATAATTCAGGTAGCGATAATCAAAGTTCACTGAGAAAAGTTCAAAGCTCAACCTGGACTGAGCCCAGTGGAGATGATGGGGTAATGGAAACACTGGTGAAGACATGAGTAAAATTGGGAAAATTTGGATCAAACAGGAACAGATCATGATCTGTCCTCTGCTTTTCTCTCCTCCAGGAGCTTTACACCTTACAACTGAGCTCCACTTTTACTAACATCCTCCACCCCGCCAAGGAGAGTATAATTAGGAACGTACCTTAGAGAAATCTCTTATGCCCTGTTTATCCCAGGGAAACCTTCAAAAGGTGAAACAGTGTTTGAGAGTAAGTGGCTGGTATGAAGAACACGTACTTAAAGTAACTGGTTATTGTGGATTGGGTTTGGGTTTCTCCAAAATAGATATGTTGATAACCCTAATCTGCAGTGGTTCAGAATATGAGCTGTGTTAGGAGACAAGGTCTTAATATATGCAGTTCATTACCAAACCCTGATCCAATATGAGTATTGTCCTTATGAACAGTGTAAACATGTACACAGAGACAGATCTATATATAAGAAAGAAAATATGAAGATATACAAGGAAAATACGCAGCCCAAGAGCCAAGAAGGGAGATTTAAAATTGATCTGTGCTCAAAACCCTCAGCAGATGTGACTCGCACTCCTCGGTTCCATGCAGGAACAGTCTTCCAAAGGAGATGCAGCCTGGACAGTCATACACAACTCTTTGTACTCTGAGAGTCTCTCAATTCCATATGAAGTTGCCACTGCTCTTTCTGTCACCTGAGGACATCAGTGGTAAATGTAGCAGAACTAGAAACCCATGTCCAAGGCCAGCTGACAAGAGCTATACCTCAGCTAACAGCGCACAGGGGCACAGATGGCATACAGAAACAATGTCTCATATGCCTGCAGAGGACGTTCTGGTGAGATGACAAGAGAGTCCCAGGCAGTGAATCCTCATCAACTGAGGACTTTCCATTTCAAAGTGTTGCTTCTGACAACAAAAGTGCCAGATTCCATGTGGCAAGCACTCATCATCTGCAGGAATTACAACATATGAAAAAAATAGAAAGAGATAAGGGTGAACAGATACATTATTTTCATTTCAGTAAATATACTTGGCAATTAATTAAGAATCCAGGATAAGGGATGCATATCTCTCACTTGGTGATTGATGAGTGGTGAAATGCTTTGCAGACATCATCACTGTGCCCTATATCACATCCACATGTGAGTTTTACTTTTCACCTTCAAAAAATTAACATACTAAGGACTAACAAGATTACCCTAATTGGTGATTAGTTAGGAAAGATCAAACTATTTCATTCATTTCTGTTACCTGTCTTTTACACATTAAGCTCCTTAAAGACTGAGTTCCATAATACAAGAGAACAATTGGATTATAATAAATAATCAGAAAAGTCAATAAGAATGTATAAATAAAGTTGGAAGTAGCAAGTCACTACTGTCAAAGGTTTCAGAAGTGTTATATAGGAAAAGTGCTGTTTTGAGCTAAGAACTGGGTTTTGGAAGCAACAAAGGGAAAGGGGAGATGTTCAATGAAAAGAAAAATAAATGGCGGATTTAGGCTAACAATAAGTCATGGCTGGTGCAAAGGTGGCAGATCACACCATTCTACCTAACCACAGCATGGATCTGCCAAGGAGCAGTAAGAACGCCTTCTTGAAGAGATCAGTTAATTCAGGATGGGAAGATATTGAAAAGGCATGCTGTTTAATGGCAGAAATTATGCTCTCCATTTCTCAGAGAGTCAGCTATGGAAGTGTACAGGACAGATTTGGGAAGCCAAGGTGAGTGCCTATGTTAGGGGAAGATTCAAGGAGAGACTGCAGAGTTATCCAGGAGGAAGACAATGGAATGGCAGAAGGCAAGCCACAGATTTAAAGTTCTTCCTGAAAGAGAATTAGCAGACATTTGTGGCTAGTGGTATGAGTGGAAGGCAAATGAATACTTACTTGAGTACTTCTAAGGAATTATTCTGTAAGACAGGATGGCATGGGTTGACAGTAAACATGACAGAAAATCTAGGCGAAGCTGCCCGTGTGGTCATCAGAATTGATATGAGGTTTGGGACAATCATACTCATGGAAATAAGAGGCTAGTGTAGGCACAGAGGCCAGAAGAACACTTAAAAGACTGTATATGGGCCTGGTGCAGTAGCCTACTGGCTAAAGTCCTCACTTGTACCCCAGGATCCCACATGGCCACCAGTTCTAATTCTGGCAGCCCCGCTTCCCATCTAGCTCCCTGCCTGTGGCCTGGGAAAGCAGTAGAGGACAGCCCAAAGCCTTGGGACCCTGCACCCACATGGGAGACCCGGAGGAGGCTCCTGGCTCCTGGCTTCGGATCCACTCAGCTCCGGGCTTTGCGGTTGCTTGGGAAGTGAATCAGCAGACACAAGATATCCTCTCTGTCTCTCCTCTTCTCTGTATACCTGACTTTCCAATAAAAATAAAATAAATCTTTTTTTAAAAAAGCCTATGTATAGGCATGTCTTTGACATGTCTTTGCTCAAATTTAAGCCACTATGCACATGTTTTGCATAGGACTTTGTGATTCTAACATATTAGTGGTAAAAGAATCTAATGATAATCCTAATTTTATGGCTACACAATTTCCAGGAGTCCACACCTCAAAGTACTAGGTATTTTACTCTTTCAAGCACAATTGATATCAAACTCTACAAACTGGAAAATACTGTAACAAAAGGCTAATGAATCGAAAGGACTGGATGGAAATTTTCCCAACTAATCTCTGAAATTTATTAAGATAATGCTCATCATTAATTAGTGTCTAGAGCCACAGATGTCATATATCATAAGAGCTTCTTGCTCATCTGAAAACTTTATGTTTCTAAAGAGAAACAGCTTACAGATACAGCTATATACAGAATTCTAACAACAATCTACGATCACCCAATGTATTCATTCCTCAACTGGGGGGCAGGGGGAATTGTGGAGGGAGAGAATGATTAATCCTACAGTCTTGCTCCAAATGCCAGGTCTTCTTTTTCTAAGAATTATACATAATAAAAAAAGTTTCATTTTCTAAACTGTTGTTGAGTTTGCTTTTTAACTTATAATATGACGACCTACTTCTTAAAAGATAGTCCATTCTCTAAGATTCCAGAATAATTCAAGCAAAGTCTTTTCAAGGTGAGTTAATAACCAAAAGTGTAGCCTTGTAACAGGCTAGTAGTTGGAGACAATCATTTCAAACTTCATCCAGAAATTAAATGGTTATTGATTGATATGGACGCTACCGTAACCTTTCATATTAAATTAGGAAATGCTGCTGAACACAATTAAAATGTTTCTAATGTACTGCTGTTTGCAGAGTGCATTTTTGACTAAATTCCACGGCTGAGGTTAATTACCATGCCCAGGGCCCAGGGATAATACATTAAGTGGAAAGTTGGCTCCAAAAGTTAAAGAACGGGAAGAGAGCAAGAAGTATTCAGAAATGATTTATGTTCCACTGATGAATTTGAGGGAAGAAAGCCAAATAACCATGCCATTCTTCGACACACAAAGTTTTAAGCTGAAGTAGTGATATAAAATTAGAAGGATGTCTGTTCCTTTCAGTGGAGCAGAGAGCGACTCCATCTTTCTTTCACCATAAGAAACTATTTCCTCTGTGCTAGCTTAAGGTTAAAGACAGAATGTCTTACTGAGTGGCCCAGAGACAGATCAGATAGCATGAACCACCCACGTCTTTAAGCAGCTCTTGAATATTTAGGAAAATCAAACTAGATGCTGCAATAATCATTCTTTGAAGGTAGGCAATAGAACATAGGTGCATATATAACCTCCAAACACAGAATCTGTCACAAAGTGACAAAGATGGTATGATACGCAAGAATGCCTAAGAAGAGTTTGTGTTTCTGTCTCAAATGTTCTATTCACTGGCCAGCTTGTCACAAGGTACCCAGTCTAACTCTGCCTCCTCCTTTTTTATACCTGTGGAGTGAGAGCATTGTGCTGAGTGTCCCCTACTGTTATTCCAGAGACAGTTGTTTAAAAATTGTAAATGCATGTGCCAATCTTTTCTTAAGTTCAATGATGTTTCCTGCTATGCCCCTGCTTCGCCAGAACTGAGATACATATAGAGTACACACTTTCAGCAAAATCCAATTAAATTTGCTTTCATATAAATCAGGTTTCCAAAAATAAAAGGCCGTATAGATTATGGTGACACAGCCAAGGATATATACTTTAAAAAAAACCAAACAAACAAACAAACAAAAAAAGAGCTAAATGGCCTTCATCACAGATTCCATGAAGAGATGCCCTGGTAACTTTTACCAGTTAATTGATGCATAAAAGGTTGTGAAGATTAATGTACATCAAAATCAGAACTAAATTGAATTTTTGACATTTTTGCAAATAAAAACTCCAAAGAATACATAGGTGCCTTTTGATTTGTCACAGCTGGAAGACTGAATCATGAAGCGCTCTAGGAGAGGCCATTAAATAGCGTTAGATGGTTTGTCAGGCTGGAAGAAAAGTAATTGAAGAGCCAAACTGTGTGCATAAGCTTTGCATTTTAAAATATTTACTAAACAGAGAAAGTGAGTCTTTTCCTTCCAGAACTAAAGCATCTAATGTGTATTAGATGGTCAATAGAAAAAAATAACTTTGAATTCCCACTTTTTCTTATAAGGTCACACGAAGTGATCTTGGTTTAAACATGCTTGTGGTCTGTATTTTTGCCTAATGAGCAAAGAAGAGACTTAAACACTAACAACTGTTTCATGAGTCATATATTTTAAAACAGCAATGCAGTAGGGAATGAATATAGAAGGTAACACAAAAACCGAATTCTTACTATTAGTTCAGTAATACCATGAATATGAAAATAATTTCAGATCACCTCATTATACTTTTACCCTCAGTCATAAGAGTAATCACTGATTTTAAAATAATAAATACCACAGAAATAAGCAAATGCTAGCATATCATAAAGTCAATGAGGTTCTCATTTTTATTCTTTTCAAGATAATGTTAATACTAATAATGTTAATCAGGTAAAGGTAATACATTTTGCAGCAGATGCAAAGAACATGCAGAATAACACAAGGTCTTCCTCGAAATCCAGGCAAATCTTTGTTGGGGCCAAAGAGAAGAACTCAGGGAACCCTATTGTAAGGCCTATGTATCTTTATACTCTGAGGTGCTGATTTAGAGGTCAATTGTAGCATATGGGAGACAAATCTGCCACTCAAATAACTGGCTTAGTTTGATTTTACTCGAGACTTAACAGGTGTATTGTTTTTCTCCATAAGTGGATGACTTATTGCTTTTTCTTCCTGCTTTTTTTTTTTTTAAGATTTTATTGTTATTGGAAAGCCAGATATACAGAGAGGAGGAGAGACAGAGAGGAAGATCTTCCGTTCGATGATTCACTCCCCAAGTGAGCCGCAACGGCTGGTGCGCCCCGATCCGAAGCCGGGAACCAGGAACCTCCTCCAGGTCTCCCACGCGGGTGCAGGGTCCCAAAGCTTTGGGCCAACCTCGACTGCTTTCCCAGGCCACAAGCAGGGAGCTGGATGGGAAGTGGAGCTGCCGGGATTAGAACTGGCGCCCATATGGGATCCCGGGGCTTCCAAGGCGAGGACTTTAGCCGCTAGGCCATGCCGCCGGGCCCTCCTGCTTTTTTTTTCTACTGTCATTTCAGTGGTGATAACACTAACAAAAATGATATAGAATAGGTCATGTATTTGGTAACTCACAAAAGCTTTTGTAGCTATCTCCACTCTCTAATGGTTACTTCAACATCTGACAAAACAAAGCAGTTCCCAGCATAGCAGAATCAAAGGTGGTAGAAAAAAATACTTGAATTTTAAAAATGGTCTTTTAAACAACCAGAAAGAACAGTTCCTATACTTGGGAGGACATCAACACTTTATTTTAATCAGTTGCACAGGATCTAAAACTCCAAAATACTAAATGAGGTTAATAAATCAAGAAGCGTTAAAATGAAAACACATTTCATAATCAGCTTGCAAATAAACACTGCTGCATATTCTATTAAGATTAGTCCCAAGGCTAAGGCAAGTCAGAACAAACTTTTCCTACACATCCACAGTTCAAAACTTGTTAGTAAAGAGAGATCATAAGAAAATATTTTAATAAACAATACTATAGTTTAATAAAAAGTGAGTATAAACAGAGGTTAATGAGAAAAGATCCTTTTTCCTGAAAGAATTTTTCTTTAGCCTCCAAGATTGCTGTATTTGTGGGAAGTGTCTGAAAAGGAAGTCTAAAACATCTACTCACACCCCACTGAAATATGCCCATCTCTCACTGAGCATGGAATGTTCATGGCCATTGCAGCGTTCAGCTTAGTTTCTCTAAGGATTCTGCATACTGTCTCCTGAGGCTGGTAGCATTTAGGAGAATGCAGTGTCCGCATAAAGCTCTTAGACTTCAGGAAAGTGTCCAAGTCCCTGCTTTCGGTAAGCATATAAGTAAGTTTATGAAGGAAAAATTACTTGAGGATGTAAAAATTATTTACATTTCATACAAATCAGTTATAGCAAATTCCAGTAATACAGTGGTTCATGTAAATGTGGTCAAGAGATCAGTGCAAGAGAGCAGCTATAATATCCAAAAAGAGATGATAAAGTAGAAACAAAATTGAGCACCAATGCTTATAACAATGATCTTCTTTTTGAAAAAAAAAAAAACAGCTTTAAGAGAAACAAATCAGAAGCAAATCAAAAAATGTGGGACTAATCACCTTTATCAAATGTCACAGGTATCTGAGTACGGGTAAATAGCACCTACTGTATTTCACATGTGAGGGCAATATTGGTGATGCAGGTACTTGAGATGCTCACCCCCAATGTTGAGGTACCTAGCTTTGAGCCCCAACTCTGCCTTCAATTCCATCTTCTCAGGAATGCACATTTTTGGAAGCAGCAGGTGACAACTGAAGTCACTGGGTTCATTATCACCCATTTGGGACACCTGCCTGAGACCTGGGTCCCTGACTTAGACTTGGCTTAGGCCCAGCTGGTACAGGCATCTGGGGAGCGAACCACAAGACAGAAGATCCTGCCACTCAAATAAATGAAAAATGAATAAACAAACACATCTTTTTAAAACATATAAACTATAGTGAAAAGATGGATTTTTTTTTAAATCCCAAGTTCACTGGTTATGAATGGACTACATATATTTAACAAATAATGAATTTGAGAACACCAGAGAAGGAATGATTTGGACAATGCTCTAATCTGCAAAATTATTCCATTCCATGATAAGAAACTACATGTGTCTGGTGTAACACTTCAAGACTGTTCTTTTAGCTGCAACTTCATTGCTTGTTTAGGGTTTATACGAAATAAGAAAAGTCTTTAGTGACATCAGAAAAGACTATCTTTTAGTAATGCTCTTGTGTCAACATATTTCATTACACTTAAAATGGCTGAATATTAAAAAGCCAAAGAGACACAGCCCTGAACAATTAACACATGAGAAATCCTTTAGACCCACTCACGGTGCCTATGCATGAGAAATACTTAGTTGATAGGCTTGGCTGGTGATCAGGCTAATCGGGGATGGGTAGGGGGGTGGGGAAACCAGGTTGGGCTGAAGCTTAGAAAGAACATCTCAGCAGGAGACTTGGTGCACTTTTCCACTTTCTCTCAGTCCAGCTCACACCCTAATGATGAGCCCAATCCCCTTTCTTCTCTCACCATCATACTCTTTAGAAATCAAATCATATTTTATAAGATTACATGCAGCAAAGTAAATATCCACAAATAACCCCACAGGAGAATGGTAGCCACGCCTGAAGGTGCACCCAATGCACCCTGATAGCTTGCTGAAGATGCATTTTTCAAGTTCCATCCTCCACAGATTTTGACCCAGAGAACTTAGGGTGAAATCTAGAGTCTGGGTCTTTGGCAAGCAGCACGTGTGATCCTGCTATGGTAACCGCATCCCAGCCCATTGATCAGCCTTCCTTCAGATGTAGAGATTGAACTCAGGCAATTTCAAGTACACACTCAGAATTTTAAAAAGACAATACCGATGATTTTAGACAGTGTTTGTTCAGTTGGAAGGAATGGAAATGAATTGGAAAGAAAATGAGAGATGAAAAGTTGAAAACAATAACCTTGCTTCTTGTAGCCATTCTAGAATATCAGATAAACATGTATGCTCCTGAGGCAAAGAGGCTTGGATTTTAATATCTGCCTCACCATTTAAGATTGTGTCTTGAGAAAGCCACTTAACATCAAAAGACCACAGCTTTTTTTGTTGTTGAGACAGTAATAGTACCTCCTAGAGTTTGATGAAAACAAAAACAAATATTGCATCTAATTTGCTAGAATATTGCCTGGCATATGGCAAGCACTCAATAAATGTCAGGTATTATTTTGAAAAAGAGAGTGATATAAAGTCAATTGAGTCATTTTTGTGTCGTTTTTGACCTTGTTCAGTTTTAGAATTTATGTGGATAAGTGTATATTAAGTGTGGTGTTTTAGACAGGAGTAAATTGATCATAGTTATAGGCAAAGGAAAGTCAGCCAGTAAATTTTTAAAAAAAGAGGCACTTGAATTCTGTTTAGTGAAAGGCATTCTTATTTGAAGAATACACTGATCTTCCCAGTATGGACAGATGAGTTTTTCTAGTCAGGGGTAGAGACTAGTGCTAAGACATTAAAAAAGAAAATGAAATATGTTTTATATGACATGGAAGCAAAGTGGTTTGTATTTAAGAAATGCACAGCTTAAAACAAAAACTCAAGTGCAAGTAGTTTATTGGAAAGTGCTTCTATGGAACAAGACTAGAGGACTGTGGACTTTAAAACTTGACAGGAGAGAAAAAAATGACCGCACTCTGTCTTCCAAATAAATTTCTACCTGAGGATTGAGAAAAAGCATTTATTTCTTGATCGTCCTCCATTACACATTGGTGGAGGGTTGCCTAGAAGTTATGAACTTCCTCATAGTATAGGCATGATTCTGTATGTCTGGAATCCCTCCCACCAGCATCCCACCGTAGTCAGACAAAGATGGCTTGAAAGATTTTTTTAAAGATGTGTTTATTTTTACTTGATAGGCAGATTTACAGAGAGAAGGAGATACAGAAAGATTTTCCACATGCAGGTTCGCTCCCTAAATGGTTGCACTGCCTGGAATTAAGCAAGGAACTTCTTCCCAGTCTCTCATGTGTGTACAGGATGTCTATTACTTGGGCCATCCTCCGCTGCCTTTCCAGACCACTAGCAGCAGGGAGCTGGTTTGGAAGCGGAGCCACCAGAACATGAACTGGCGCCTATATCAGACACTACACTAAATACCTACACTGAAATAGTTGCTGTATCCATGATTGGAATCACAGATTAAGCTGGGAAAATGTAAGTTGCTGGGCAAAATTCATTTTGAAAATATACTTTATGCCGTTTTCCTGCCTTTCATTAAATCTCATCCTTAAATAAAGCTTCTAAGTTTTGACCTTCAAACAATTTAGTAAAGAGTTGTGAAACAAGATCCTTTTTCCAGTTTGGATTTGAGACTTAATTGATATTAATTAGCTCCTATCTTTGTCACCTATTTTGAATTTCCCTCATACTATACCATAATCTTATTCTGGATATTTGCCTATTGAGTAACACATATTCACCACTAAAAGGTCTTGAGTCCTTATTGGTTTCATTACTAATAAGTGATAATTACTGAAATATTTCATTCCTCATTCTCCTTGGACACAGACGCGCCAAGAAATGCTCTGGTGAATTCCATAAGTTCCAAATCCATTCCTTCCTGCTTCCATTGCATATCAGCATTTTTGTCTCCTCATGGCTCCTTGCTGTTCCTCCTGGTACACTGACATGGGGATCCTAACAGCCCTGGCTATATTAACTGAAGCTCATGTCCAGAGAGAAACATGAACTACAGTATGAAATTTCAGCGGATTCCTGCTAGGTCCACACACATGTAAAAAACATATGTAGCTGAAAGTTAACACCTGGTGATTATTTCCCACTAAAAGGTAATTTATGCCTCTTTCTATTCTTCACCAGACTATTCCATTAGAAGGAATTACCTCTGGGAATAAGGGCATCAAGGTCTTCTTAGTTTAAGGCTGAATTGCACAAAATCTGCAAATGGGTCATGAGAAAGGGTGAAAAGAACCAATCGTATTTCCAAAGCTTATTTGTCAGTTCAGGTAGTTTAGCTTTTGATGAACTAGCACATGGATTTAGCAACTTACTGTGGCACAGCTTTTCATCCAAGCTAGTGTCTAGCCAACATCTGAATAGGCTGTTCACTTTGTAATAGTCTGGCTGCTTCTCAAAAATACAAAGGCACGTCAAAAACTGCTCCAAAATAAATGAATTTTTAATTCTACCTTTCTACAAATTATTTGAGGTCTCCCTGCATTATGCTAGAAATGAAGAATTCCTTGGTTACAAACCCATTGCTCTGAAACGAATCTATTTAGAGACAACACTGTAGAAAGAGGTACAATTACAAAAATATTATATACGTTCTTGCATGCTGGTAGGATGGAGGAACTTTGGCCGGAAAAAAGTAGCAGTAAATCTGGAATAGATGTTAATTTCTGTCTTAACTCCTGCTACCCGCTTGATTATGGAAGGTTTTTGTAACATTCCCAAGCCACCTCACTGACTTATCTAGTCTCTTCAGAAAAGGACCATAAGAAGATTCATCGTCAATTTGTAATGTAGGCAGATTGAGTATTCAGAAATACAGTAGCTAGGTCATCCATGGAAAGGGTGAGTTCATGATCTGAAATGTGCTGCCTTGGCCTCTCCTTTCATGGAGAGATCTAACCACTGCAGATGACAGGTGAGGGAGTCTGATCGAGACACGCAAGACAAAGCACAGGGAGCCGGACTTCAATTTTTTCATAAAGCCTTTTAGCTTGATTGAGTAAAATCTTTACTGTAAAATACAGGAGTTGAAAATCTTTTTTGAGAACCATGATTTGACAGTTGGCAATCTCATTCTGTCATTTTCTATGCTCAAGTCTTCCAAAGTTATAAACAGCAGCCAGCCAAAATCATAATCCTGAAAATTACTACTGTCCCTGTGTCATTGGTGTGTGACAGCCTCCTAGATAATGCAGTACTCCACCTTTGACTCGGCTTCAAGCCATTCCACTGCAGGCGAGATAATTAGCAATTACGGTACTACAAATACCTGGGCTTCATCATAATTCCACTGCTCACAAATAAATTTTCTGTTTCTCTAAATTCTGCAATCCATTCCTTTCTATATACCACTAACCTTAGCCATGGCCTTCCCAGAAAGCAAAGATTCAGCCAAAGACTTCTGAAAGTCTAGTCAGATGATAATCACAGTAGGAAGGAGTGAGAATTCAATAAAACTGATAAGGAGAAAAGACTAGCCTCAAGTTTGTCACTGCTGGCACAACAGTGCCTCAATCATGCCAGAGAACTTCTGAAGAAAACATAATGTATCTCCCAGAATTTCTACTTGAAAAGTGACAAAGTGGTACCCACCATTGTCTGTTGGTGCAGAACTGTGTTGGAAGATGTGAAATTCCCTCTATTTGGGGGATTTGCATATGCTCAGAGCCCCTCTCCTCTCCCAGGTGATGGTGCTAGAAGAGCTTATCCAATGTCCAATGAAAAGAGATGTCACCAGAATGAAATGAGTGAAAGCATACACTGAACTTTGCTGCCTTAGCAGCCAAACGCATGTAATTTGGAGATGATGTAGGTGGTGCACAAATAACAACAGACCTGCTGGGGAAGGGAATAGGAGAAGTAATTTAGAGGAGAACATAGGCAAAGGACAAATAGAGTAAGGGGCTGGAACTCACTCCAGCAGGATGGAGTAGACAAGGTTATGCTTCTGAGCAATGATATTAATTACCTTTGGAGTTACATGCATAACTGTAGGATAAAATCGGTTTTATTCTAGACACTTTCAAAATTCGAAGCCACTGACAGTGACAAGGTAACAGATAAACAGGACTATAAGACGTGTCTACCCACTCCACCTGAGCTAGAACTGGTGGGGAGGTATAACAGCACTCAGGGTAGGCAAGAGGCCTGAACGAAAAGAAAGACAAGAGAATAGTATCATGCCTCCTTCTTCTTCACATTTAGATTAATACATGGTAAATACTTATGGAATTCTAGCAAGTTACAACATTTGTTAAATTTGAATATAATAAAATATACAAGTAACACTGAACCATTTCATGTAAGGATAACCAACACTCATATCAAAAAGCAGTATTACCCTGACAGGAAATGGCTAGTGTGGATTTATTCATACCTCACTAGGTGGGACACAAAGATTAGTCACTCCTCATCATGGTGTTGAAGATCTCCCTGCACACCCCTCCAAAAAAAAAAATGTTCTGCACCTTAATTGTCGACAAATGTCTTGTTAGAGTTATAAGCCAGTCTAGATTATTCCAAAATCAGCCAAGTTCAGCAAAATTATACTTCAACACAATAAACGGCTAAATACTAAAATGAAAATAGATGCGAGACAGCTGAATAGTACCCTATAGCCGTTTTAAGGGGTATAACAGCCGGCTCTATATATAAACTAAAATTGAAATATCAACGAGCTAATCACAGGATGTGGCTAAGAACTTGCATTTTTTTTCTTTTTTTTCTCTTAACATATTGGTTACTCAAAACCATGTCAATTCCATAATGGTGTAAATCATTGTTGATGTTATGTCGGGATTCTTAATTGACTGGGACGATATTCTACCAGCTCTACCTTCAGACCAGAAATGGTCTCACCAAGAAATTGTTCAACTTATCTGGACAATAAGATGCTGGACTCTATACTTGGCATAAGTTTGCAAGGAAAGAATCCTGATTGCATTTGAACTGTAATATTGCAACAAGGTGGAGGAATCCACCATGGGGGAAGGGTATGGGGAGGGGATGGGGGAAACCCAGAGCCTATGTAACTGTCACATAATGCAATGTAATTAATAAAAAAAAAAAAGCAGTATTACCAACCCAGAATCCCAAGGATCTTCCTTGTGATCCATTCCAGTCACCACCTGCTGCTGCAAAGGTAGGCAATTTCCACATTTCTATCAACATGCTTTGGTTTTGGAGTTGTCACTTTATGAACTTTGTTTAAATGTAAATAAAGAGAATGTAATCTTCAGGTGGTTTATTTCTTACATTTGTGCTTTGGTTATAAGACTCTGAAAAGCTTGAATTTTGAGTGGTGAAATGTAAGCCATACTTTCTTACGTGCTTTTTTTCCCTCTGATAATTAAGCTGGAGATACTTGACAGCTGTGCCTTTGTCTCTCACTTGGCTGTGAGGACCTATGCCATATCTTATTAATCTTTGTCTTGCCTGGATGTAGTGTCAGTGTCCAAAATCATAAAAAAGCAAATGACATCTCTTTTTATCCATTGCAGGCTGACTAGCACAGGACTTGCCTCTCATTGGCACCCAAGAAATGTGAGTTGATACTTCAATGAGAAAATTATTGCAGCTGTCCAACCTTATGTCTTTTATATTGCCATTGACATATCGATCTACAAGTATTAATCTTAAGTAGACCATTTATACAGGTCTATGTCTTATTTCTTTGTTTAAGCTTTATTGAGAGAAAATCTTTTAGTTTTGTACTTAAGATTCTCATCAAGTAATGAAAAAAGGGAAAGATACGGCATTACCAGAAAAGACAATGCTATGATATGTCATACGACTAAAATAAAATATCAAGAATAATGAAAATTTCAGAAGATCCTTATTACCTACAAATTGAGTATTTCATTACTAATATATTTTAGTATCACTTGCTAGAGCCCAACTGTAGACCACAATTAAACTGCAGATTTTGAGATGTCACTATTGCTTTTGTGAAAATTTAGAATACATTTTACCAATTTGAACAAAAAGCACTAAAGATGGTCAAGATTTTTGCAGCAAATTGTTGGACTGATAAATAAAATTGCACTTCGTGGTCCTGCCTTTGTCTTAGCAGAACTGTATATGTGTGCTTCAAGATCAAGGAGATTTTGTTTAAAATCTTATTTTTTTTCATCTCTTTTTGATGGCAAAGGCAGTCTGGTATGCTTTGCTCTCAAATCCCTGATTTTCTCATAATTTTTGTAAAGATGTTTAACAACAGTATTAGTTAAAATGTATGCAGCTGTAATACCCAAATAACAGTAACAGTACAACATCAAGCAAATAATTACATGATAAAGGCACAACTAGCACTCACTATGTGCCTCTTATATGTTAAACTTAAGTATTTGTACGTTAACTCATTTATCTCCATATTCAATCCTTATCAGCCCTATGAAATGGGGACTTCTATTACGCTCATTTTACAACTAAGAAAACTGAGTCTCTTAGACATTAAGAAATAATATTGCATACTAGAGACAGAAACAGAGTATAAGCACAAGATTTAGAGTCAATTCTTTAACCATCATGTTACACAGCTGTTAACTAAACTCATAAGAGAGCTTTAGCATTTGCACTTAATTTTGAAAGGACTTAGTTCTTTTTTTAATGTAAACTTTGTTGAAATCTAGAAGGAAACATGTAATTAGTCTCAAAGACAGGCACAGAACAGATTCAAGACAAGAGGAACAGAGAAGAAGGGAAGGGTGGGCTTAAAAGGC
This sequence comes from Ochotona princeps, assembly GCF_030435755.1. Lineage (NCBI taxonomy): Eukaryota > Metazoa > Chordata > Mammalia > Lagomorpha > Ochotonidae > Ochotona > Ochotona princeps. The sequence goes on along the minus strand of NC_080837.1, from coordinate 49,072,036 downwards.
AGGAAGAGACCACAAGTTGGATAGGCAGACTTGGAAAGAGTTGTAAGTAGTGTGATCTAGGTAAAACCCACAGGAGTAAGAAAATTCTGAAATACTAACTGGAGAAAAATTGCAAAGAAAAGAACATAGTTATTAATAACAAAGTATGATTTTTCAAAACATCATAGGGCTTGAGTTTCTGCTTAGCTATCAGATTGTTGGGAGGAATATTAAAATATTAAAAATTAATATATATTATCTTTTAAAAAGGAGATTAAAATACTCTAATATTCTTAAGCAATTAGAGTGTAATTGAAAGGAATTAATAAAACTAAATGACCAATTCTGTGATGATCAAATAATGAACAAAATATCATTTGCAAGAATAGAAATCTAATTACAGAAAGAACAGTTATGCTCTATCGTGTTGGTCAGTATCCCAACTTGGTGAACTTGGCACCCAAGTTTTTGGGTCAATATCCCAACATGGTAAACTTGGACTAACTATTTTTCTTCACCTCTTCCAATCCTTTCACTTCCAGTGTGCTTCAGAAATAAGCCAGCTGAAGTGTCACATGTCTTATTCTGCAGAACTCCTTGCATATGAAGGCACTTCACAAGGTTCAGGGGAAAATATAATTACAACTTCACTTAGGAACAACAGGAAATGAAATTCAGACTGTTTCATACCATACATTTTCATGAAATTTTATAGGCACAAGTATTAGAATTAGACTTCTCAAAATTTATTCATATAGAATATGACCAACAGTTTGTCATTAATGGAAGTAGAGTCACAAGAAGATCGCAGCCTCCCAAGTTCTTTGTGGAATGAATATTTTAATACCTATCGGTGATAAGCATAAATTGAAAACAATGATACTTGGTCTCAAGACACAGATGGAAAATTTTGAAACACTGATGAGTCTATTCTTCACTATTATTTTATATCTATATATATTTTGGAGTTAATTATATGATTGACCCAGAACATGCACATATTTTCTGAGGTCCTTAACCTTTGGAATTTGATTAAGATATATAAAACATGTAACCACCACCTCAGAAAACATCTGGCTGATTTTTTTGGAAAAAATTTAGCAGTGTTCTGTGAGAAATCAGATATTGCATGTGCAGTAGAGAAGAATGATAACATGAATTATTAACTCAGTCATGGTCAACTTGGACAAGAAAGTCTCTGGGAAGGGTTGAAGTGGATCTAACATGAATGCTCCAAGGTCCTAAAGCACAGACAAAATCAACAGGAGGCTTCCACAGGGCTGAAGCATTCCTTCATTGAAAAATACTTATCATGCATGTACTGTGTATCGAGGGTTTTTCCAGGTCAACATTGCTAACTTCCAGGAACTTGCTTCCTAACAAGAACCAATCAAGGTACCATCAGTAAATATAACATTTAGGCACACAAGTAGATAAAACGATAGTTTCAAAGGTTATAAAAGCTACAAAAAAGGTCAGAACAAAGTAACATAGTCAATCAAGGAAAAAAAAAGTTTTAAGTTCTAAAAGTTTCTGAAGGATGATCCCTCTTAATAGACAGATACATGAGCAAAGATCTTCAGTATGTTATGTATGAGTTTTCCAAACAATTGGTCAACAGTACTAGGGCAGGAACAACATGCTGCTTTGTACATGGGATAGGAAAAAAAGAGCACGTGATGATGGGACGGATGGAAGGAGCAGAGGCAACTGATAAGTTCACAAGGGCAAAAGAACCACTTGATGGAGGCCATTGTATCAGATTTGGTTTGCAGTTTGTGTAAACCAGGAATTCCTTAAAGGGTTTAGAAAAACTAGGACATGATATTGACTTAGATTTCAAAAAAGCAAAACACACAGACTGCATAATGAGGATAGAATCATAGTGGATGGAATTGGGAGGTCACAAATTGAAACAGAGTATGAGACTCGTACAACAATTCATATGAAATCTTATTTGGAATTGTATTATGCCAATGGAAACAGAGTGGTGAGAGTATAGAGTTCTTCCACAAAGAAGAGTATACTGGTGCTTGTACACTATCTGGACTTGATGAGAAAAGCAGAATACATATTGTAACTTGAGGAAGATGGTTGTATGGAATCTGCTGCTATTAGAGACCCAAAATCAATTCAAGGTAACCTTGAAGGCAGAGAGCAGAGGCTCAATGCCCTGACATCATTCTTCTATTCCCTTCCAATCTCTTACCAGGTCCTCCAGCTGACTGCAGAATACAGAGATCCAGACGCACAGCCATTGTCTGATGTAATTCATACAGCCTGGCCTCATACAGTTAAATGCAAAGATGAAGGGCAAACAGTGCCTTTGGAAAAGTAAATGGAAGATAAACAGAATGTCTTTTCTTGGAAGCTAGCTAACAGTGTGTCCAAACGGATGGAGTGATCTATATTGTCAAAGTCTTCAATGGTGCAAATACGAAGAGGATGAAGAATAGGCCATAGAACCAAATATGGGGTTTATTGAAGATCTTAAGAGAATTTCTGTTCAAATATTGGGGAAAATTAAATTAGGGTTTAAGAATAAATGAGGGGAAAGGATAGGAACAGTAAGTATGGACAGCTGCTATGTGGCACAATAAGAACTGCAAAACTTTGCACTTGAATATCAGGTTTCCTGAGTAGATTTACAGAATTATGATAAAATGCATTTCTTCTGGGTGCTGACGTGCCAGTGATAGAAAAGACAGTGATACCATTACTCTTGGTTTCTTCAGCCTAATGGAAATCACCCAAAACTGTGAGCTGCCAAGACTGCAATTTGAGCACGTCTCCATGAGATACAAAGAAACATCAGGAACTAGGACTATATACTTGCAACTGTATCTTTTTCATATACATTACCTGCTGCTCTACAGCTTTGATTTGCATCAAGGGTAAATCAAAAAAATATATATATGAACTGCTGATTCTTGTCCTGCTCTGACTCTAATAGCATGCCTTATGTTCCGGCTTTCTTAGGTTAGCTTTATAAAGCTATTGCGACAACAATGGGTAAGGTGATATCAACATGGTTAGGTTAGTGAACAGAAATTGAAGGTTCTATAGACAAAATAACTAACATAAAAGAGCAAAATGACTGGAAACACAGTATGAAAAAGTAAAGAGATGACAAAATCTCTCCTAGTTTTCTAACAAGAAAGTAGAGAAGACTTCTGATTCCAAAGACAAAGGCTTAGAATTCATAGGAATTAGGCACTAAAATACAACTTTATCATTTTTTAATTTTTGTCAAATTGTTAAAAATAATAAACTATTGTAGTTTTGATTATCAATAATTATTTTAAAATACTATACATGAGTAAATTTGACATTTTCATTTTATTATTGTTTATAGCCGTGGTGTTACTGTTCCTGGTGAACTACATTTTTTTTAAGCTCAAGGTTAAACCGAATTTTGTGGAGCATTAAGTTTTAGCTTATCATATGAATTAAGAATATTTACTTTAAAAATTAAAAACCTGGAATGAAGGAAGGAAGAAGGGATGAAAGGAGTGACGGATGAAAGAAGGGTGGGAAGTTTCATATTCTTACTATTATGTTTATAAACAATGTAAAATCTGTTCTGCTTATACTGACATAAATTTCAAAAATAAGATGAAATAAAGTGCCAGCAAACAGTATGGGAACCAAAGAATGTTCATTTATAATGATAAAACTTCTGTTTTTTGAATATCCAATGTATAACGAACAATAAAATAGATGTATGAACATTCCCTGAGAAAGCAGACTGAACCTCATCTGAGAGTGAAGAAACGGATCTGAACCCAGACATTAGAGAAATCCTGCTTCCTGCAGGGTTGGGAAGGTCTGTGAGTGGACAGCAGAGCACAAACGTTGCAAACCATACATGGTAGTTGTGCAGCTGGTCATCAAGACACAGATGCTTGTTTTTTGTTTTTTGTGCTATTTTTTTTTTCATTTTTCTCCTGGTTGATGAAATTTTAATTTCTGATTTGTTATCTTCTCTCTGCAAGCTTTGAAGTTCGTGAAACATGAGAAGTTTTTTTTTTCTACAGCTTCATGTAGGCTAGGATTAAAGCTGCTAAAGGCCCAGAGTAAAGAACAGAGCCTTGTAACATTTGCTTTTGGGTGATCAGAGCACAAGGCAGACTGAAAATGCCAACGGCAAACATAGGAAGGATACTAATTGAAAAGAAACAGATTTTCAGATTGGAACTTAAAGCAACAGAGAGTGAAGAAATCAGCCAACCCTCTTAAGAAAAACAACTATGAAAATAGAAAAATATTGATAATCATGTCAGGTCTCTGGAAATTGACCACTGAGAACAATATATTGAGTAGCATTTATCCATGATCTTTGCATAAGAACAGTAAGATTCTGTATTGTTCTTGCAAGGGACTAGCCCTAGCCCACTAGATCATACTGTTTGATCAGGACAACAAAGCAGAACTTTCACAGCTAGAGCGGAACAGCATAGCATGAACAGGAGATAGGAAAATCTATACCCAGTACCTGGTGCTTTGGCGCAGTGGCTAAATACTTGCTTTGCAAGTGCCAGGATCTCATATAGTTGTTGGTTCATGTCCTGGCTCTTTCATTTCCTATCCAGTTATCTGATTGTGGCCTAGGAAAGTAGTAGGGAATGGCCCAAAATCTTGGGGCCCTGTACCCACAGAGGAGAACAGGAAGAAGCTCCTGGCTCCTGTCTTTGAATAGCCTCTGCTCCAGCTGTTATGGCTATTGAAGGGTAAAGAAGCTGACAGAAGATTTTTCTCTCTGTATCTTCTTCTTTCTGTAAAATTGATTTTCTATTAAAAATAAATAACAATAAAAAGAAAATCTACACCCCACAGTGTTTTCCCTGACTGACCCACACCTACAGACTCAGTGGTTCAAAACCTTGCATAAATGTGAGACATTGGGAGCAGTGCTGTGACTAATCATCAACTGACCTACAATTTATAAACAAAACAAAATAAGAAATAACGGGGTAATTCCTACATACCAAAATTTCAAAAGAGAGGTTTAAAGGAGAAATAGAGACATCTGTGGTGACACACTGTAGAGACAGATTTTCAAGTTACTAAACCAAAACAAAGCAAAATAGAATGGGATTCCAGAATTGTTATGATAATTATGCAAGATGTCTAGTTTCCAACTGAAACTATTAGCTATGCAAAGTGTATTAGTGAGGATTCTTGAAAGGAACACAAGACAGATATTTAAACATTTAGAGTTTTTGTTTCGTTTTGTTTGTTTTGCTTGAGGAATTGGCTCATGGGATCTTGAAATTGGTGAATGCAAACTTTATAAGTAATGGGAAGACCAGCAGACTAGAGACTAAAGGCAGAATTCCAGTTCAATGCAAAACAAAACAACTAATCTACAAATTCAAAGAGCTCAACAAATCCCAAGTAGAACAAAGCATAATCAGACTACAGGACTAGACTACAGAAAGCAACTCTGCAAGAGAAACAAAGATGACAGGAGAAATGGACACTTCCTGGATAGGGAACAACATATGATACACTGATGATTTCTCATTGCAACAGTAGGAAATACTAGCGGAATAACATACTCAAAACTCTTGAGGCTGGCACCATGGCTCAACTAGCCAATCCTCCACCTTCAAGTGCCAGTATACAATATAGGCACTGGTTTGTGTCCTGGCTACACCACTTTTCATCCAGCTCGCTGCTTGTGGCCTGAGAAAGCAGTGGCGAATGGGTCAAAGCCTTGGGAACCTGCACCCGCATGGGAGGCTAGAGGAGGCTCTTAGTTCCTAGCTTCAGACTTCTACAGCTCTGGCCATTGTGGCCATTTGAGGAGTGAACCAGCAGCAGATGGAGGATCTTTGTGTCTTCTCTCTGAATATCTGCCTTGTCAATAAAATTAAATCAATCTTTAATAAAAACATTCAAAAGTGTGATATTTTAAAATCTTTTCCATGAAGAAGTCTTTATTCAGGCAAAACCATGTTTCATAAAAGAATATAAAAAGGACATATTTACACAGAGATAAAAATCTAAAAGGATTTCCTCTAGCAGCACTAGACGATGAAAGGATTATATCATCAAAATTTGTAGGAAGAAAAACATAAGATATGGGAAATATAGACCCAAAAAAGACAAAATAGTATGTAATACCTTTTCTGACTCTAAAAAAAAATTCATCCATAGACAAGCACAAACTATGTGTGTGTCCCTCGGAGAGAAAACGGGGAGGAAAAAATTGGAGGTCCACTGAATTACACTGTTCCATTTTACTGGTACTAGCAGACTGATAAATGCAGATGAATATTATAATCCCTTAAGCAATTTCTTAGACTAAACCAAAACAGTACTATCATCTTAAGTATCAACAGATGGAACTACATTGATGCTTAAAAATATTAATTGAAAAAAAATTTTATTGAAGAAACAAAATTATGACACACTTTTAGAAAATGTACAACAAGGGATCCAATGTAAATCTACCATCTCAATAACCTCAGTTATGAACAAGACCAATAATCCAATCAAAACACTGGGGGGGGGGGCGCTATTGGCACACTAATTAAGACACTGCTTCAGATATCTGCAACCCTTTTTAGAATCCCAGCTCCCTGAATACACATCCTGACAGATGGCAAGTAATGGCTCAGGCACCTACGTCTCTGACACTCAGGTACGGGACATTTATTCAGTTTCTGGCCTGTGGTTTCAGCTTATCACAGGCCTGGTTGCTGTGAGCATTTGAAAAGTGAAGCAGCTAATGGAAGAGAGATTATTTCCTTTTTTGTCTCTCCTTCTCTGCCTTTCAAAGAGATGTGGTGGGGGAAGGTGGGAAGGACAACACAAGACAGATTGCCAAATTAACAAAAAAGTTAACTCCAGAGATACTTTATCTACAAAAGACATGAACTAGAGTCTTAGCAAATGGTATCCATAAAATTAATGTAATGACTATGTTAATGTATCAGTCACAGAACACAGGAAGTAAAATCTAACACAATTCAAAGAAAAAATAGGTAATTTGAACAAGCATAGCTAGAGGGGCTGACATCGAAGGTTAAAACACTGTCTATAGCACCAACATTTCATATAAGCACCATCTCTACTCCTGGCTGCTCCACTTACAGCCCAGCTCTATACTAATGCACATGGGAAATTAGAAGACGGCCCAAAGCCATGGGCCCATGTAGCCATGTGGGATCCCTTGGTAGGATTTCTAGCTTTATTTTGGCCAGTCCAGTCCAATGCAAGTATTTAGGGAGTGAAGCAACAGATGGAAGATCTTTCTCTGTCTTCCCCTCTCTGTAACTTTGTGTTTCAAATAGATAAATAAATCTTAAAATGCATAGAGCTCAGAAAGCAATACTTCCACAACAAAAACAATAATAAAAAATTATAGCTGGAGATTTTAATACCTCACACATAATACTTTCTAAAAAAAAGTAGCCAAGGAATTGTCAAAGGTGCAACAGGCTTGAACAGAATCACCCTGAATCAGTTGATGCTAATAAAAATCTTCATCCAATATTAGAAAAATACCTAAAGTTTTCAAAATTATAGAGAATACTTTTCATGAAAGATTATATGCTAAATCACATTTTAATACATTCAAAATGCTTAAAATATTCAGACGTGGTCCTAAATTAGAAATTTAAAAATTTAGAAAAACTCCAAAATATTTAAGAATTAAATAATTCACTTTCATAAGCAAAAGATATCACAGGGGAATTTAGAATATTATTTTAGATATATAAAAGTAAAAATAAAACGTGTTATTGGGTATAGCTAAAGCAGTAATTAGAGGGAAACACGTAGTTTTAAAACCTTATTTTAGAACAGAAAAAATTCATGTCAAAAACATAGGTACTACCTAAAAATAAACTTAGGAAAATGTGAACAAATTACATACAAAGTAAGCAAATGGAAGGATATCACAAAGAACAGAGGACAATCAGCAAGGTAGACATGGCAGAAGTAATAGAAAAATTAAACAGAGTTGTTTCTTTGCAGAAAAATCTATAAAATTGATAAAAATCTTTGTTTAATGAATTATAATAATCATGCAAATGATTAGTTCATGTATAAGCTATAGAATACTACTCTGGATTAGGACTTTTTTAAGATTTTTTTTCATCTTTTATTGGAAAGTCAGATATACAGAGAGAAAAGGAGAGACAGAGAGGAAGAGCTTCCCTCTGCTAATTCACTCCCCAAGTGGCCGCAGTAGTTGGAGCTGAGCTGATCCAAATCCAGGAACTAGAAAACTCTTCCCAGTCTCCCAGGCAGGTGCAGGAACCCAAAGCTTTGAGACATCCTCAACTGCTTTCCCAGGCCACAAGCAGGGAGCTGGATGGGAAGCAGGGTTATTGGGACATGAACCCCCATGGGATTCCAGGACGTGCAAGGTGAGGACTTTAGCCACTAGACTACCGCACCGGGCCCAACTAGGAAATTTTAAATTATAAGAGATTACGAGAATTCTATGTGGAAAAATTAGACGACTGATATTAGATGCACAAATTCTAAGACAAATTACTGAAACTAACTGAAGAAGAAACAGAAAACTTGTAGCACCTGAAATGTATTTTTAAAGTTAAGAAATAAAAATAAACCTCTTGCAACAAAAAAATGTATAAACTCAGATGGCTTCATAAGATGCATTTATCTATTACATAAAGAACAAATAATATTAATGTTATCCAAACTCCAATAATAAAAAAGGCAGTCTAAGCTATGTATGAGTCTTCTACTGAAGCCAAAGACATCACAAGAAAATTCCACACTAACATTATTTATGCATATAAAGGAAATGTCTGTAATAAAAATTAAGAGACCCATTTCAAGGACATATACAATGAATTGCACCTATGATTAAGTCACATATATTCCAGAAATGCCATATTAATATTTTATCCAAACTCAATGAAAGAATGGATCATACTAATAAATAAGAGAGAAAATTCACTTAATGAATGTCAATGCCTCTTTATAACAAACAAAAGTCTCAAAAGAGAGCACTACTTGTTTGACAAAGGGCATCGTGAATATAACATTCTTATCCTTGGTCAGGTGAGATGATTGCTCTTTTCAGACTAGGAACAAAACTAGAGGATTCACCCATAAGTCCTCTATTCAGCAATACACTGGACATTCCAGTGCATGTCAGCAGGCAAAAGAAAGTCATACAGCTCTGAAAAGAAGCAAATGCCTTTAAGCAAAGCTAGTGTGATTCTATATGCAAAATACCTGGACAACATTACCAAAAACTTACTTGAGCTAATACATGAATTTTTTAAAATCACAAAACATAGGAACAACATAAATACCAAAGATATTTGTGAATAATACAAGTGAACAGTTAGTTCAATTAAGAAAACAGGGCCTGGCGTGGTGGCCTAGCGGCTGAAGTCCTCCTCTTGAAAGCACCTGGATCCCATATGGGTGCTGGTTCTAATCCCGGAAGCCCCGCTTCCCTTCCAGCTCCCTGTTTGTGGCCTCGGGAAGGCACTCCAGGACAGCCCAAAGCTTGGGATCCTGCACCCACGTGGGAGACCCGGAAGAGGCTCATGGCTCCTGGCTTCGGATAGGCTCAGCTGTGGCCATTGTGGTCACTTGGGGAGTGAATAATTGGAGGGAAGATCTTCCTCTCTGTCCCTACCGATGTGTATCAAAAAGCAACAGAAGACAGCTGGGCACCTGTGACTGACCTGAGAAACTAGGATACAATTACAGACACCAAGCTTTGGCCTGACCCAGCACTGGTCAATTCAGGCATTTTGGCAGTGAACCAGCAATGTCTCTTTGTTTCTGTCTAACTCTGTCTTTCAAATGAACACATAAATCTTCAAAAAGGAAAAAAAAAAGAATATCTGAAGCATTTGTTTGAATCTAATGCAGAGAACTGTAATACTTTTCTTAAAATCCCCATTAACAATAGCTCTTAGAAGTAGTTAAAGATAATGATGGAATCAAATAAAGCATGGAACTAAAATGCCTATAATTTCAATAGAATTCCAATTATGTTTTTTTCTATTTTAATTATAGTAAAAATATGCACAACACGAAATTCACAGTTCTGATCATTTTTATATACATTTCAGTAACATTAAGTACATCAACACTGTTGTGCGGTATATCATCCATCCACAGAACTCTCTTCATCTTGCAAAACTCCAAGTCTTCAACCATTAATGAATTTCCTTTTCCCTTCCACTAGCCCCTGAGAACCACACTGGGCTTTCTACAATGTTCACTGCTTTAGGTGACTCACATAAGGAAAATTGTGCAGTACTTGTCCTTTTATAAGTGGCTTATTTTACTAACTATAATATATCAAAGTCCAGCCACATTATAACATGTCAGAATACCCTTCTTTTTAAGGCTAGAATAATATTTCACTGTATGCACACACTTATCTCATATTTCATTTATCCATTCATCAGTGGGTATTGGATTGCTTCCATCTTTTCATTATAGTGGATAAAATGCCATGAACGTAAGTGCACAAATATCTCTTCCAGTCTTTTAATTCTTTTGGAAGCATGCCTGAAAGCAGAAATGCTGGATTATACAGTAGTTCTATTTTAAATCTGTCAAACAACCACTACTTTGGTTTCCATGGCAGCTGCACCACTTTATAGGCCAAGGAGAATGCTCAAGGTCTCCAGGTTCTCCACATGCTCACCTACCCATATCATTTTTTTTCATTTTTTTTTCTACAGTAGTCTTTTTAGTAAGCGTCAGTTGAAATAACATCTTTCAACATAGCAATACCATCTTCATTTTTAAAAAAAATATTTTTGCTTATTTTAAAAGACAGAGAAGAAGGCAAGCAGAGAAATTTCTCATCCACTGGTTCATTCTCTGAAGCTCCACCACATCCAGGACTAAGTCAGAACTGAAGCAGGAGTTCAGAACTCAGACCAGGCTCCTACAGGATTAGCAGCGACAGTAATTCGAGCCATTATCTGTTGCCTCCCAGGGCGCATATTAATAAGAAACTGGAATATGAAATGGAGCTAAGGTACAAACCCACAAACTCTGATAGGACATCAACATCTTAACCAATACAACATAACAGTTACTAGGCCTGGCGCAGTAGCCTAGTGGGTTAAGTCCTTGCACACACTGGAATCACGCATGAGCCCCAGTTCTAATCTCAGGACCATGTTTCTCATCCAGCTCCCTGCTTGTGGCCTGGGAAAGTAGTCAAGGATGGCCCAAAGCCTTTGGACCCTACTCCTGTGGGGGAGACCGGGAGGAAGCTCCTGGTTCCTGGCTTTGAATAGGCTCAGCTCCAGCCGTTGCAGTCACTTGGGGAATGAATCAGTTGATGGAAGATCTTCCTCGCTGCCTCTCCTCCTCTCTGTATATCTGACTTTCCAATAAAAATACATAATAAATCTTAAAACACACACACACAACACACCAGCCACAAACTTACCATCTAAATATTTTTAAGTTTGAATTTTAGTGGAAAGGCAAATTTCAGAGAGGAAGATCTTCCATCAACTTGTTCACTCCCCAAATGGTTTCAACAGCCAGAGCTGAGCCAATCCAAAGCCAAAAGCGAGGAGCTTCCTCCCAGTGTCCCATAAGAATGCAGGATTCAAATACATGGGTCAACTTTAACTGCTTTCCTAGGCCTCAAGCAAGGAACTAGATGGAAAGTGGATAAGCTGGGACATAAACCTGCATCATATGGGATACAGGCACTTACTGGCAGAGGATTTGCCAGTTGAGCCATTGCACCAGCCCCAATCTAAATCATTTTTTTAAAATAAGCAATTCAGTGACATTAAGTACATTCATACTGTGCTGCATTCATCCCCAGAACTGTGATCCTCTTGCAAAAACGAAAAAAAAAGAATCAATATTAGTATTAATACTGAAATCCCTGACCTAGAGATTAATATACTGCTAAATTTACATAGAATTAATCACATGTTGCACGTCTATTTCAATGTGGTATAAAGAATTATTAGCAAGTATATTCATTGCAAGCCCTTTCCCATTACTTTTTAAGGCATTTCTATCTACCAAGTTGCAACTGTTTTGGAGTTAACCACCATATGGAAAAAACTTGAACTTCAAACTGAGTGAACCTAAAAAACTCTGAACTAAAAATCACATCAAAATATATTTTAATATTTGAACCATGAGTTAAGTTTTATATACAAATGGCACAATACAAATCATAACCAAATGCACACAATTCCTAAAGGTTAAAACGGGACAAATGCTTGCATTCCATATCAGGGTGTGTAGGCTGGAGTCCCAGGTCCACTGCCAATCTAGCTTCCTGCTGCTGTGCAAGCCTGGAGCCAGCAGACGATGACTGCAACGTCACCCAAGTGAGAGACTGAGTTCTGGGTTCTTGTACTATATCTTTCTGTTCAAGTCTCCGGGTAAAAGCAATATCTGCCATTAAAGTTCCTACTGCTAACTTTTACATACCCTCTTCCTTTAAATCCTTCAAAAATGAGTGAATGAGTGTATATTCAATTTGAGCTGATTATGGAGCACTGCTGTCCTTGACAGGGATTGGATTCCTAGTGAACACTCATCTTGGGCAGGTTGGTTTCCCTGTACATTCCAATGGATCTTTAGCTCTTTCAGCAATAGCTTCTCATTTAAGTTACATTTTGGCAGTCTGTGTACTTTACTTCTTATGTTCTGTATCTCTAAAATGTCTATTTTTTAAAAATAGACATGAATAGTTTTAGGGGAGGGCAAGAAACTGATTCACTTAATCTCCCCAGCAACTGTCTTATCAACCCATCACCCAACAGAAATTAACCATGAGCCTGATCTTGATTCTTGATTTACAGCTCTCTCCTTAGTGAGCAAGGCAAGTGTCAAAAGAAGATCCACTTTAGTCTCCCAGAGATGTGTGAACATGACAGTAAAGCAGCCTACATCAAAGACATTTCAATTCTGAAACAAGGCTTTCTGTTTCAGGTAAGTGATACACACCCAAACAAAACATTAATCAGAAGACCCATTTCATCTCCCTGGGGAATCTGATCTGTAGAACACACTAATCAGCTTACAGAAAAGGGTCCCTTTAAGGAAATTCAGAGGTGGAGACAAGCATCTTTAATATTGTAGAGATTCATGATAATAAAGAGTGTTTTGTTTGAAATATTTGAAGCAAACATTTGAAAGTTTTAAAGTTTGAAAACTATTCCAATTGAAGACAATATGTGTGTTCTTCCATGCTTGGCAAGTTTCAGTTGACAACAACTTGAGAATGGTAGAGAGTATAGTCTGACATGGTCTATTTAATGTTTGAATGTACAATATAGATTATTCATCGGTTTTCCATGATGTCTTAAAATATGGCATAATGCTATGGAATTGTATCATAACATCCAAAATCTAAAATAATAATAACAAATATATGACATAAAAAAAGAAGACACTCCTAGCAAAGTCTGAAAGTGGAACAGTGAGGACAATGTTGGTCTTGAAGGGCTGTTCCAACACGACATTCAGGAAATTCCTATCTACTCCACACATCCGTCTGTAAATGTCAGTGGCTGCTATTTGTGGAGACCACCTAAAATTGACTGAGAAGGTAGAGTAATATGCATTCTAATGTTTATTCTTATGGAAAACTATGAAGGCAATTCACTCTACTTTTCGCTCTTCATTTTTCCCATCAGCTTTTTATCCCTGACTCTCAAAACCTTGCATGAGGAACATAGGTCTGGAGGAGGGCTGAAGTACTTTAGTTGTGCAATAAACTATTATGATTGGGTTGTATATTATTTCCTGACTCTCCCATAAAAGCAGAGGGGGAAAGTGTGATGTTTAGACTGGCATGGTTTTTTCTTTTTAGACCAACTTACAAGAACTCAGTTCCTGCTGAAATGCTGATCAATTGTGAAAAAGTTACCTACTTTACTGTTGACAATCTTGTCACAAATGCTATTCGAAATCCTAATATTTGAGCTAAACTATCATACAGGAAGTAGACTTTTAAAAAACCAAAGGAATGAAGTTCTTCTCTAACAAGTTTGTAATGTGAAACAAAAAAGAGTGAAATTTTACCATTTATAACTAAAATGAATGTAACAGGAAGGCATTATGCTTAGTAAAATAAGCTGGTGAAGAGACAAATATCATATTTTTCCATGGTCTTTGGTAACTAATACCACATGTATACATTCCAAATTGACATTTTGATATTTAATTTTGTTGTCAACCTTTGTGCTCTTGAGGAATATCACCTTTTTTTTAACTTGGTATTTGTTAATTCTTTACCTAATGGGTGTCAAGCCTCTGCTTCTGAAGTGAAAGTTTGTCATTAGAAAAATATTTGAAATTAACTACGGAAGGAGGGGGTGGAAGGGCATGTGGGCAGCATGAAGGGTAAATTGGGAAATATCAATATGCTCTTAAATCTGCACTGTGAAATGCATGAAATTTATCTTACATAAATAAATTTAAAAATTTGCAAAGAAAGTGAATGAGCATACTTTATAGAATATCTTGAAGCAGATGAAGTCTGAAGTTGACCAAATATGGAAATAGTAATTGCCTTTTGGAGTCAGATATTCACACACAAAAAAAATAAGATCTATTTCCCAACAACGACACTCTCTCCTAGAAAACTGCTAAATATGCTTTTACAGAAAAAATGTAAGTAGAGGTCAGACCACATTTTCTCTCAGTAATTCTACTATCTTATTTTAGAACTGTTGGTGCTCCTTCATCCTATAAGTGAATCAGCCTCAGAATCCTAGGATTCTTCCCTTTTTCCATCCAAATGATCAGGCAATAAACCAGATGCCCTTTCATTGCTTGCTTGCTTGCTTGTTTGTTGTAGAGAGAACCATCTATGTTACTGGAGAGGAAGAATCACCTGTTCAACTTTTGCTTACCAAATGGAGTGAAGAGACTCAGTGCATATAGACAAACTTCACTCCAGAATGTGTACTGTAAAACTGAGTACTATATTATCTATAATCTATTAATATTCTTAGTATATGATTAGTGATAAATTAAGACACAATTTTTCAACTTAATTTTGTTTTGTATCTTTCACGTAGTATGAAGTGACTATTGAGATCTATGACTTAACATTTTCCTTTTATGAACCATCTGAATTTCTGAGAAATGAAAATTTATTAATTTTTTACTAGTTAATGTCATGTAGAACTGTAAAATCATTATTTCATTATATTCAGAGTTATCATAATACTTAGAAGGTGGAAGACAAATGTTTATCATAGCTAAACATTTTTAGTAAAGACTTTTGAATAATTCAGAACATACAGAATATATAGAAGGTTTTTAAATCAGATTTCAATGAAATATAGAGGAATCTATATCTTCTAATTTTGCAAGTGGAGATGTAAACAGAAGTAATTGTCTTTTGTTTTGGTATGTTTTGACATTTCAAAGAAACCAATCAAAAATGATCTTTTTTATGACATATACAGTTGAGATAAATCAGTTGTATTGTTGAATTAGTTTTGTCAAAATGGTTAATTTGATAATGAACTTAAAGTGGTTTAAAAGAAGTTTAATTACTATGTATATCAAGAACAAAAATTGGGTGATTTCATCTGTAGTAACAGTATGTGGGCTTACATTACATGTGATTACACTGATAGGTTATTGAAGGGTTTTAACCATTGGGCCATACTTTCCTCAATGTTTGAATCAACAGTCTTAACCCCATTTTGCTTTAGGAAATAGTGTATACTAGACCTTGACTTCCTTTTTAATTACTCAAAGTACTGTCTGAAACATGTTTATAATTACATGCCCACGTATGCTTGATTGCAATCCTGTTTTCTGAAACTAGGCTCCTGGTCCTGCAATCTGTCTATAGCCACCCTGGATATATCTCCGTTTTTATCCTCCCTTGCGTACTACCTTGTACAACCTGTAACTTTGAATAAGACTATGTTAGAATTGGAATATAGAGATGAACCACCTGTGAATAATCTACAATGATTCCATAATTCCCTATGTTATATCACTACACAAATTTCCTCTTCAGCGGTTAACCTCTGGCTTAGACGTTTCCCCCATCCCCAGTTCCAAACAACACTGCGGTGTCTCCTTCCTGGGTCTAGACCTGTCTAAGGCAGCTATTTCAAACTGTCATGTTTTCTCAGATTTCTCAGATGGCTAAAAGGAGACATTTATTTCCATTTCCTTCCAGTGAATCATACAACATTACCTATTGATTCTGAGACTTCAAAAAAAGTCAAGCAATTGTTGAATATAAACATATTCTGCCAAGTGTAGGCAATTTCTACTCACATACTCCCAAAGGTCTAATGCAAAAATGGGGCAATGACAAAGGCAGTGCATTTCATGATGTTTCACCCATATTCACCTTATTTGTGAAAAGGAGGAAGAGTATTTGCGAGAGAGAGGAAGTGTGTTAAGATTCCCAAGCAAGGTCACATAATTCCAATGTTTATATCATCAAATGTTCCCATTACATTCATGAGCCAAAAATATTGAATTTGACACAGCACACTGTTATGTACACAAGTCTAAAAATGACTTATTTTTGAAGATTGGTGGTCTGTGCAGTCTTAGCATAAGTTGTGGTATCAAGCATTCCTGGCTCTTAGGAAGTGCTCTGTATTCACCTGTCATCTAATGCCCTAATGCCCTTCTTGACATTTCTAAGAGAGAATGCAGATAGAACGCAGGTAGTAATCATTGGAAAAAATAATTTTCTTTAAGGTAAAATCAGTAACATAAGTATATAACCACATAAATTTTTAAGTATGTTTCTTGAATAATTACATTCATTTTCTTTGCCTCCTCGGAGCAACAAAAATAAGGCAAAATATAGGATGAACAATACTGGACTCAATTAGCATTGGGGGAAAATCAGAATATATTGATTTTGAAATATTCCTATAGCATTGATGATAATAGACATAAACATCAATATAACCTTCCTATGGGAAACTTTGCTAATATGAAAAAAAAAGTGGTTCTTTAAAAGCTTGACATCTTGGGCCCAGCGGCGTGGCCTAGCGGCTAAAGTCCTCGCCTTGAAAGCCCCGGGATCCCATATGGGCGCTGGTTCTAATTCCGGCAGCTCCACTTCCCATGCAGCTCTTTGCTTGTGGCCTGGGAAAGCAGTCGAGGACGGCCCAAAGCTTTGGGACCCTGCACCCGCGTGGGAGACCCGGAAGAGGTTCCTTGTTCCCGGCTTCGGATTGGCGCGCACTGGCCGTTGCGGCTCACTTGGGGAGTGAAACATCGGATGGAAAATCTTCCTGTCTCTCCTCCTCTCTATATATCCGGCTTTCCAATAATAATAAAAATCTTAAAAAGAAAAAAAAAGCTTGACATCTTGAGGCCAATGTCGTGGCACAATGTAGTTAGCCACTATCTGCGATGTCAGAAACCAATATAAACACTAGTTCAAGGCTTGGGTGCTTCACTTCCAATCCAGCTCTGTTTGAGCCCCTGCCATCCACCTGGAGGAACTGAATGGAGCTTTAGGTGCCTTGCTTCATGCTGGCCATGTCCTGGCCATTACAGCCCTATGGGTAGTGAACCAGGAGATGGAAGATCTCTCTGACTCTCGCTACCCTCTCTGTAATGGTATCTTTCCAACAAAATCAGTAAATCTTAAACTAATAAAAAAGAAAAACTGAAGTGCTATCAGCTCTGTGGTATAGTAGGTAAGGCCACTGTGCCGCTGAAATCAGCACATGGGAGACCTGGAGGAAGCTGTTGGCTCCTGGCATTGGCCTGACTCAGTTCTGGCCATGCAGCAATATTGCGGGTGAACCAGTAGTTGGGGGATCTCTCTGTCATCCCTTCTCTCTTTGTAACCCTGAGTTTTATTTTTATTTTTTTAAAGATTTATTTATTTTTATTGGAAAGGCAGATATACAGAGGGGAGGAGAGACAGAGAGAAAAATCTTCCCTCCGATGGTTCACCCCCCAAAGTGGCCGCAATGGCTGAAGCTGTGCTAATCCGAAGCCAGGAGCCAGGAGTTCCTCCAGGTCTCCCACGTGGGTGCAGGGTCCCAAAGCTTTGGGCCATCCTCTACTGCTTTCCCAGGACACAAGCAGGGAGATGGATGGGAAGCAGGGTTGTCAGGATTAGAACTGGCGCTCGTATGGGATCATGACGCGTTCAAGGTGAGGACTTAAGCTGTAAGGCTATAGTGCCAGGTCTTGTAACCCTGGTTTTTAAATAAACAAATAAATCTTTTTTAAAAATTATCAAAGTACCCAAAATATCCAAAAGCATACTAGTGACTTTATAGATTGTGGTACCTACATCTGGTAATGTTATATATATCTTAAGATGTTACCTTCCAAATTAAGGTTAGATGTTCAAGTAATGCTCACACAGTAATGCAGGTTGATATAGTAGATTGCAAATTTAGAAGTATTTATCTCTGCTATAGAATTTGGGCTTTTCGATTCTTCTGAACTTTTTTTTTAATTTTGCAACAAATATGTGTGGGTTTTCTTATCAGAGAAATAACTACTTAATAATATTTCCCCTGTTAAATGGAATAGTAATAAGTCTCACTTGTGATAACACAAGTGTTAGTGATGGCAAGGAACTTGAAAAGCTGGTTTTAAGATTTGGTTCTGAACTACAGGTAGGCCAAGTTAAGATAGAAGTAACCAGAAGTTGAAATGACTTTTAGATCATTTCCTCAACTGTTTTGAAAACACCACACTTCCAAATCAGAAGTCTGCCAGCAATCTTGCCCTGCATTTCCTAAAGGCACTTGCAATTAAACATCATAGTACCTAAAATTAAAACCACTTTTCAGTCTTTCTCTCCCCTTATTTTCCACCCCTTGGGAAAGTAAGCTATGTTTGTTTCTCTTCACTATTTGCATATGATCCTCTGTGGTGGACTGAGTAGTGTCCCTCCAAAATTTATATCCTGTAGTCCCCTTGTGACAGCATTGAGACGCAATTGTTCGGATGACAGAAGGCGTTTCTAGGTGAAGCTGCAAAGCGAGAAACTATGCATGACAAAGAGTGCTGCAGGTAGATACGACCATGTGGCAGGGCAGAGTAAAAAAACCTGAGAAAAAGTGCAAAGATAAGAGAGGAAACAGAGACCTATGTTGGCATGGAAACAAAGGACATGACTGTCGTCTTCTGTGGAAGGTGTGCATGAAGGATTCCATGCATGAGACAGGCCTATTAAAATGTTTTTGCGGAGCTGGCGCCTGTGAAAATGCTTCCATCTTGTACTGAGTTTTATGAGCTCTGCTGATCTTTTGGCCCACTACCCCCAAAGAGGAACCTAAATCATTTGCCCACTGCACTAATCCTGATGCCTCAGAGAAGAATTCTGGCTTGCTCTCATTAGTTAATGCAGAAAGGAGAGTCTTTACCTTCTCAGATCCCAGATGTGACCATGGTGGGTCTCTGCATGCAAATCTCCTGGAGCCAAGCTGCTCAGACCATGTGCTTCAGGTACCCACCCTCCATCCTCAATCCTGCACCCTCTGCACTTGACTTATGCCACTGATTAGGCATGGAGAGCCCAGCTCCTATCTGGTGGCTTTACATGTATGATGCATTCTGTTTGATGGTTTATTCCTTCATTTCCCTGTAGCCTGTGGAGAGCATTCTCTGAGTAGGAATTCCTAATTCCTTAGATTTACTTTTCTAAGGCACTGACTGATTGTGTTTGTGAGTCCGAGTTTACTGCCTTAAAAGCCAAGAAAAGCAAAAGAGATAAAAGCATCAGCTGGAGTCCAGAGGAGGCATTCTGGAAAGAGACACTGGCTGCCCTGTGACTGTGCATTTTAAGTTGGGAGCCGCTGCTTCTGATGAGAATTGCCTTGTCCTGGGCTATACATTCCCAGTGGACTCTTTCCACTTAAGCTTTTATTATTAGAAAGGTAAATTGGGATTATTGTATTCCCTCACTTTACTTTAGAAGCAGAAATTTTAAATTAATTGTGGTCTAAATTGACAGCAATGAGAGAGGCACTGATGGCAGCCTCGCGGCCTCTTCCTCAGCCAGCAGAAATTTCAGTTATTGCTGCTGGGAATGGGTTGGCCAAGATATCTTTAATTTACATTTTTTCCTCCCTCTAATGAAGGATTGAATTATGACTTACTAGAAACTCCCCAGTGTAGTGGAGAGAGAGAGAGAGATGTTGACTAACTTGCTCTGATTTGATTGGAGCAGAGCTATTTACTGGAGCTGGTTGAAAGTCACAGGTCTGGCATTCTGAAGGATTTCAGCATTTAGGGTGCCACTGGCCAGGCAATGCCTTGAGTTCACCTCAAAGGTCATCATTTCCATACAGTAGGTAGTAGGGGGTGTGGTAAAAAACAAGGGGGACTTTCCTGTCCAACTGCTTCCGTAGCACAACTGGCTGACGACACTGGTAGCATTAGTCACTGCCTTTCAGTCAGGAACTTTCTGAGCCCTTCTGAATCCATTTCCACCCTAGCAGGTAAGATAACCCCAAATGTCAGGCCCTCTATATGAGTATCACCTGCCAAGGAATCAATCCGCCATGGACAGGACAGATTTGCAAACAGTAATTCCAGTGTTATCACAAGGGTTCTGTGCCTGCTTACGTAGTGGGGCAGGGAAAATTGTGGGTGTTGCAAAACAGAATTACTGGTCTGGAAACTTTCCTTCTGTGGGCAGATGGTATGATCAAGAGCAAAGACAGATAAGTCCTTCCTGAAACCAAGGGCAATGGTTACACAATAGGCTTAGGTAACCGCCACTGGAAGAGACAGCTTTAGGTAAAATTCAGTGATGTATATTAAAAGAATTTCTTTGAATCCAGGCAGCTCAGGTGAAACTCCTCTAGAGGATATTGGGTTCAAAGCTCACTACAAGCATACCGCGTGGAACAGAGAGGATGTATCACATTTGCCTCTGTCCTAAAACAACTGCCTCCTTGAGATTTCCATATTTCAGGGAAAGAGTTTAAAAAGCAAGCAAGCGGCATCCAAACTGAGAGCAGCACTCAAGCAGAATGACCTTGGAATAGCATTTACATTGTGCCTCCAGTTTTCTGAAAACAGCTTTCAACCATAAAAAAAAATTTTTTTTGAAGTTGCCTATTAAAGAAATCTGTCCTGAAGCTTATTTCATAGTTTCATTATTGCTGCAATGCCAACCAGTCTATGGTAGCTCAGGGTGCCCATGTGTTTGCACCTATCCCATATAGAACTGACGTACATCCACCCCAGTCCTTATTGCAGAAATGGAACATTTTCCTGATGATTGGATGAGACATGTCGTGGTGTTCAATTAATGATTTTTTTTAACTACAAAGTTTTTTTTTTCTTTTCTTTCTCCAAGCCGAGAGCCAAGTAACACATGGAAAAGAATCTTCAGTGCTTTGTGGAAAGCAGTCCCTATTCAGTAATGAACACTGCAAAATTGAAAGTTGGCATTCTGACATTTCCAATCACTTCCAAAAGATATCCTACTTCCTGCTTATTGTTTCTGCTTAGGAAAGCTCATATTCCTACAAAAACAAAGGCAATTTCCTAAAGAAATTTAATTTCTTTATGAATAATTAAGGTCATGAGAATCCAATACTTAAAAAAAAGCATTAAGTAAAAGTTTACAGAACAGGGAGATTCATAAGATACTATATGTTATACAGCTTAAGCCTAAGTGACTATTAAAAATGGTCCCTTTCCTCACATCAAATTGTGTAGCTTGCACAATAAAGAAGAAAGTTTGCTCCTGGATGTTCCTGTTTGTTATGATCACATATAGTGGTAGATAATAATTACCCATTAAGAGTTATGAGTTTCTCAACTTCACAAACTCAGCAACTGCTTTGCCATTAAATGACAAACTCTTGATAACTACAGCGGAATACATCTAAAGACTAAGTATTAAACTAATGAGTAAGGTAATCATCCTCATTGCCACTGTCTTTGAAGAAAAAGTTATGAATAAGGGCAGAACTGAGGAACACACATTACAATCCACACGTAACACAGTGATGCAACCTTGGGAACAGAAAGTCTTGATAAGCCTGTAACCGTGTCTCATGGTCTCATTCAACAGTTGCTGTCTAGTATTTGTACTTACATGGATATTCAAAACAGCAGCCAAATTTTATGTTAGTGTTTTGAATAAACCTGGTGCCCTATCCTTTGTTACTCAGTATAGCTGCAATATGTTCTATATTTTCTCAATATATTTTGTATATTTGTAAATTATTTAGGTGAGGCTAATCCCATATAGATGTGTGTATTTTCAAGGCATAATAGGGAATTTCATTTTAGTTCAAAAAATGCACAATTGTTATGAGCAGATTAAATGCCTCGTACACAGTATTTTCCTAACATGTAAGAAAAAATTAATGATAAGATCTTTTTAAGCATTGTACCCAGTAATACAAAGATTCTTAGCACAGCAACATCCACAAATGTAGACAAGGAAACAGTTTGTCATGCTTCCTGCAATATGAAGAGAGTGGTCAG